>NW_027176964.1:1810000-2230000 GCF_023349555.1 Cebidichthys violaceus
CGTTACCGGTAATATATACTGTATGTTATTGACTGTTACCGGTAATATATACTCTGACTATACCGTTACCGGTAATATATACTGTATGTTATCTACCGTTACCGGTAACATATACAGTATCGTTATCTACCGTTACCGCCAACATAAACTGTGACGTTATCTACCGTTACCGGTAACATATACTGTATCGTTATCTACCGTTAACTTTAACATATACTGTGACGTTATCTACCGTTACCGATAACATATACTGTATCGTTATCTACCGTTATCGCCAACATATAGTGACGTTATCTACCGTTACCGGTAACATAGTGACATTATCTACCGTTACCGGTAACATATACAGTATCGTTATCTACCGTTACCGCCAACATAAACTGTGACGTTATCTACCATTACCGGTAACATATACTGTATCGTTATCTACCGTTACCTTTAACATATACTGTGACGTTATCTACCGTTACCGGTAACATATACTGTATCGTTATCTACCGTTATCGCCAACATATAGTGACGTTATCTACCGTTACCGGTAACATAGTGACATTATCTACCGTTACCGGTAACATATACAGTATTGTTATCTACCGTTACCTGTAACATAGTGACATTATCTACCGTTACCGGTAACATATACAGTATTGTTATCTACCGTTACCGGTAACATACAGTATCGTTATCTAGTTACCGGTAACATATACAGTATCGTTATCTACAGTTACCGGCAACATATACTGTGACGTTATCTACCGTTACCGGTAACATATACAGTATCGTTATCTACCGTTACCGGTAACATAGTGACATTATCTACCGTTACCGGTAACATATACAGTATCGTTATCTACCGTTACCGGTAACATAGTGACATTATCTACCGTTACCGGTAACGTAAACAGTATCGTTATCTGGTAACATATACAGTATCGTTATCTACCGTTACCGGTAACCTACAGTATCGTTATCTAGTTACCGGTAACATATACAGTATCGTTATCTACAGTTACCGGCAACATATACTGTGACGTTATCTACCGTTACCATATACTGTATCGTTATCTACCGTTACTGCCAACATATACTGTGTGTTAACTACCGTGGCCGCTAACATATACTGTGACGTTATCTACCGTTACCGGTAACTGTATTGTTATAGGTAACATATACTGTTCCCCTAACATATACTGTATGTTATCTACCGTTACCGCTAACATATACTGTGACACTGCCATACTGTAGAAATCTGTCATAAAACACCTGTGTTCCTCCTCCTCCCATGATCTATCAACATGTTCCTGTGATGACACGGCAGTGAACATGTGTGTTTTTAAAATAATCATGTGTGGTACCTTCTGGTGTCAGTTGAACTTCTGGAATCTCCACTGGAGCAGCAGCTTCTTCACGACGGGTGACGACCACAGCCTTCTCTTTCAGTCCTACATGAGATGAATGCACATGTTGCTGGCAGGAAACACATGTATGTGTACATTACAGATGTACATGTGTACAGAGTCCTCGATCACATTGAAAAATATCAGCTCATATTTAATGACTGGGGTTTTAAATAGGCCACATTTCATACACATATATGAAGACGACATACTGCATACAACAGTCTAGCTGGTATTGCTAGTGGGCCATGATCACATATGTGATGTATTGCACATTTCCTATTACCATCTGATTAAGGCATGGGGTTTCTTTTGCAGACTGACTGACTTTAATCAGATATCTCAAACACAATATTGTCCAAATGATGCATCTTAAAATATCAAAACTTGTGTTACATTTCAACAGATATTCCTGACTAATTTTGTTTTCAAACGAATGCTAATTAATGTGTGCAGAACAAATGTGTGTTATCCCTAGACAAGTAACCCTTTAAAAGTGTACTTTGATTCTTCTGGACTGAGGCGGACCCACAGACAAAGGATTGGCTTATAGTCAGAAAAGAGGCACTTACAGGGATCCAGAAACTTTATTGACAAAAGAAAATTGATAAAAACTCACATTTTGCAATAATTAGTGGATTACATTTCTTTTCAATGTAGTCAAATTGAAACATGATCAACACACGTGATAAACACCGAGTATCAATCAGTGCTCTTTTTGATCCCTGCAAATAACTTTCTCCATTACTCCCATCCTTCCCATTATCCCAGTATTTCCTCACCATGGAGGATACACCAAAATCTCTACCAGTGATTTTAACTGGTTAGTTCAGGAGCCAGAAGTGTAGCAAATTACCAACTCGGCACTTTGTGGCATCTCTCTCAACATAGACCTAGAATCTATGAATACAGCAAAAAGTATTAACGACGCATAATGACAATTTTAACAATTTGTTTTTCTTTAACCATTTCAGAAAATCAACTGTTCTACTGGGTTGATGTTTTTAGGCCCATTAACAAATCCTGTTACAATAACTTTATTATTTTGGGTTAAAAGCCGTAACTGCACAGTATTTTTGTTTCATGAGATGAATAGCTAACATGTACACCATGACTATGACTGAGGAGAGGATAGACCAGTGGGTTACCTCTCAATCTACACACAGGCCACATGAGGCTGGGTCTCATTTGAAATATTTGAAATCATAGTACCGATAGATACCAGAGTATTGGTGCACATAGTAAAATCTTTGCATAACTTAATAAGCAAAAGTCCTTCTCACCTTTGTTTGACAAAAGAAGCCACATTTATATTCTGATGAATCATTTCCAAACAAGCTAAACTGTTTTAAATTGGCTACATTTTGATCTAAAGCTGGAATTGAAGTAGAATAAGTACCAAGACTATGAAGCTAAAATTTGACCGCAACTTTTAGCACAACACTTTTTGATACTTGGTGCAGCAGACCCATTTTGGTCTGTACCAAATATCACGTTTGATATCCCACCCTACCGTTGAAATGCCTTCCTATGGGAACAAAATATCCCTCTAAAACCTTCACACCTCGCTTCATTTTCTGCCTTTTCGGTCAGATTTCTCAGCTTTGCTTCCCTTCTTTTTTTCTTTCAGTCTCCCCTTGATTTCCTCCTGTGCCTTCTTTCCCTCCCCCACCACCTTTTTCTCAGACTTCTCATCCTCCACTCCTTTTCTTGATTTCTTCTCCCCTTCCTTCTCCTCTTCCACATCCAGTTGTTTTGCTTTTTCCGTCCTCCGTTTCTCCAGAGCCTTCTCAATCTCTTCTTTTTCTATCTTAGCCTCTTCCTCTTGCAGCCTGGTGGCCAGCCTTTCCTTCACTCTGGCTGTTATTTCCTTCCTCCCTAGCTCCAGCTCCTTGTCCTCCTCCTCTTTGGCCAGCAGCAGTCTGACCTCGGCCAGTGCCAGCTTGGCGAGCTTCTTGGCCTCCACACGTTCATGGATGACGGCCAGCTGCTGCTTTAGAGCCTCCCGAAGCTTCCAGCCAACCTCCTTGGTTGGAGAGGTTTCTGGGATGGATGAGCAACAACACTGTTTGACGTTTCACCACTTGTAAAATGAGCAAAGACATGCTCAAATTCACTCGGTTATTGGACCTCACCACACATCAGGCATGCGTGTACAAGTCTGAATGAATTAGAACCCGTTCCATGCCACTCTTCTTCTGCAAGTTCTGTGTAGACCTCACTGGTCTGTATACTCAGTTTAAAATGGTGTAAACAGCATTAAACAGGATTTACACCAGTCTCGTCACATCCATGTTTAACCAGAATAGAGTACTAATTCAGCGCATCGTTAGGCCAAACATCTTTAAATCACTGCAAATCCAATGACTCATTCATACAAATAAAAACTCATCTTAGATCAAACACTCGGTTGGATCTAAGATCACAATGAGTTGTGAGTAGTCCATCCATTAGTCTAGCCCACAGCGTTATACAGCACAGCTTCATGCAGGTGGCTGCATGACGATACCTTTCTGAGCTCCTCTCCTGGCTGCATCTCCAGGTGTTTCATCTGATGTTGCATACAAACAAGACATTAGTTACTACACTGGGCTCCGTTAAAGGCTATACCTCAGTCATTACACACCATGAAGTGATCTGTCCATTGACAACAAAAAAACATTTAAATTGTACTTTATGCACAAGCCATTTACACAGCTCCAAAAACTATCAAGTCCCTTAGAAAAGCTGCGTGAAGCCAATCTCAGCCTCAAGCTGAAGTAAACCACACTGACTATTTGTAGCAGATGGGCACTGTTGCTATAAACTTGGCTATACATCATTGAGACGAAACTCAAGATCAGCTGTGCAGAATCTGACCTAAGCCTATTTTATGCTGCATTCACACCAAATGAGAAATCACTGCAATATAGTGCAAGGTTATACGGCAGAGTGTCACTTAATGGCCCATTGACACCAAGCAACTGCACGGTGATTATTATCTTTGTTCACTCGTGGCAGGGTTGTGATTTATCAGCGCAGCATGACATTGGGT
Source organism: Cebidichthys violaceus (assembly GCF_023349555.1). Lineage (NCBI taxonomy): Eukaryota > Metazoa > Chordata > Actinopteri > Perciformes > Stichaeidae > Cebidichthys > Cebidichthys violaceus. The sequence continues at coordinate 1,814,432 of NW_027176964.1, forward strand.
TGCGTTTCTCCAAAGGTTCATACCGTTTCAACTTTATACCCCTACAGTCCCTATTGGCACTGCAATGCCCGATTTGGTGTGAATACAGCCATAGACCATTTTCACAGCAGACATTTTGACTTGTCACAGCAAGCAAAGCTCAGGTGAAATACATTTCTGGCTACATTCCATCAAGTGTCTCAGTAAGCCAGCATGCATAGAATACCCATAGAATCCCACAACTAGATCTTCACTTTCAATGTTATCAATGACAGCTGTGAAAAGCATTTATAATAGAGCAGACAAGCAAGGCTGTCACATCATCTTACCAAAGTAGGACACTTCTCTACTTTGCAAGTTGCAAAATGGAACACTTGTGAATGTAGTGGAGAATAAAGGTCTCAGTTATATATTACTGAAGTTGTACCAAAATACTAGTTTGTAAAACGCCTCTATGGCGATCACCAACTCAAAGTCACGGTTTACCAACTGTTGAGTTCCCCTCCGCATCGCGTTGTACAAAAAAAAAGCAAACTATGATTCATGTTGAAAGACAAAGCCAGCACTAAGTCCAGAGACTCTGCTCTCATTCCTGCCAGAGACTTGGGTCCTCTGGCTCCTGCTTCTTTCCTCTCTTGAACCTTGGCACTGGCCGTTCAGGTTGGACTTTGAACACAGAGAAATAATAAACTTAAGCATTATCCCTGACACTAGTTAGCCACAGTAAATGGACTTAATCTAAAAGATGTCTTCATTATAAACTAGCACCACATGTAGGAAACACTGTTGACCAATGTCTGGGAAGCACCCAAAATGAGTTAAAGTAACAAATATACAGTCACCACAGGGATGAAGGATTAGTTGACATATACCAACCTTGTAACCATATCTAGGTGCCATTTTTGATGGATTTTTTGTTATTAGAGAACACAAAATTATATTTGCATCGAGTCAGAGGCCACATTGTTTTCAAAAGGAGTGCATCTGATTTCCTGTTTGCTTATGTCAGTATGCAAATAGTGAGCCACAGAAAAGTCCAAGTTCCGATAATAAAACAGGTTTGCCAAAATCGGATTGAAGACATATGTTATGTAAATGGAGGACAACTGGCAATAAAGCCTGTATTTACAGGAGTGCCTAAGGCCTGAAAGAAGAGGCCTCTCTCTCTCTCTCTCTCTCACCAGAAAGCTATGCCATTACGCACGTCCGGTATTTTCCAGTGCTTTTGTGCATCATGTAGATTCATTCTTCTAAAAAGCCAAAGCGACAGTCACTCCACCCCAGAGCAGGAAAAGCCTGTTTCTGAAGCAGGTGTCACCCATGCATTCATAACAGCCATTCATGGCAAACCTGATGACACAGAAACACACCCTCTGTCACACGCACTAAACAATACACCTGCAGTTGGATTCAACAGTCTAAGCTGGAAGCAGCAACAGCAGAAACATGCCTCTTCTCTTCACTCAGCACTCACATTTCTACAGCAGTGCACTTTGACCCAGAACACAAACTGGAATGGCATCAATTTGCACATGAATGGATTCTACCTGTGCTTAGTCACAAACATGAACCTTGGATTAAACAAGCTACTGTAGGTGTAAGCTATTTTAGTCTGGTCTACGGTCATAGTAGGAAACGCACAGGTGAAATTGATAACATTAGCAATGGCTCAGTTCCATTTTAAGTGTCCCAGTAAGCTATTTCAGCATACCTCACACACCCACATTTAGTGAAATGCAGCTATCACTAATGTTATTAACACATATGCTTGGCCTCCTAAGGTATGTCTGCAGTAAACAAGTCTATAGCTATATATGCTGCTGCTGCTGAGCAGAGGGATGAAACGAGACAAACAATATGTAGAATATATAAGAACCTGAAGCATAGGATGCATCAACTTGGCTCAATATATACACTGACAAATCAAAAAGTATTCCTACGAAGGTTCAGTGCCATTTAAATGAGTTCAGGACCATATTTCCACCTGGTATTAACGTGACGTCTGTATCTGGATACATAACCTGGATATTGACAACCTGTATATAAAACGTGTTCTCTTTATCTGTAGTCTGCCCACATTGTGATTGGATCTCAATTTGCAATCAGGTAGACCGACTTTAAAACATTGTGCAATACAAGAAGAGATGTGGTATATTCTCAAGACTAAACTGTACGGATTACATCTGGCTGAGATCCCTTCACAAAATGCAGAAGACCACCTTTAGATGTGGTCCAACAATTGCAATGCATTCCGGGTGCATTTATACCTGCATTAGTGCATATGTTCTTATCCAGATATAGACCCCAACTAATAGCAGGAAGAAATGTGTTCCAAGACAAAAACAAGAGACTTAAACTTGTTTAAAAGAGAACAAAATTATGCTCCTAATCCCAGAGTGCAGAGCAAATGTTGAGGATCAATTTGTATGGTATGCAGCACAAAATGTCAGAGAAAGGGACAACCGAGCAGCTAATGTCAGTGCTAATGATCTTCGCATTTCGTGTTAGTGTTGTTGGCTGTTGCTGTTCAAAAAAAAAAAAAAAAAAAAAAAAAAAAGAAAGAAAAAGAATGCCGATAGATTCTTAAAAACAAAACGTTTTAGAGAGGACTTCTTAAAGTGTTCCTGAGAATCCTGTCCATATGCCAGCACAGGGATCAACATCATAGAAAACTCTTTCTCTTCAAAAAGGATTTTGCCTCTCAAGATTCTGCCGATACAAGATTGAAGCTTGTTTGTCGAGTTTGACAATATTTGGGGATTCCAGTATATGAAACCCTGGATGGGTGGGACCTACAACACAATGTTAGACTGGACATATCCATATCCAAAAGATACTGGCTTGGTTAAGTTGCCAAAACCTGCCAATGTCAGCAGAAAAATACTGTAGGACAACAGTTTAGCTTGGGCTGTTGGATGTGGAGGTCTTTCGGTTGAAGATCAGTGCATTAGAGGATGATTGGCTTGCTTCAGGTGGCCTGAGGCTATTGGTTATGGAGGCCGACTATGACGATCTTCTGCCCCCGATTTCCATCATCATTCGCTCCTCTTCTTCTGAACCCTTCATCATCCTCGTCCTCCTCATCCTCATCTTCCTCCCGTGCCTCCGCGAGTCCTCCTGAGGTACTGTGCTCCTCCTCCTCAAAGGACTCCAGGGGGTTTATCAGACCGTACAGGAAAGTGAAGAAACCGTTTAACCAATCAGAGCCGCCCTCCTCCACTTCTTCTAACCAATCCAGAACCTCGGATTCACCCTGACCATCGCCCGCCCTGGTCAGGCCTACGCAAACAAGAGGGGAGGTGGTGGTGGTGGATAGAGGGTAAAGTTTGGGAGCACAGCGTGTGGAAGTGAGATGGAACAGTGTGGCGAAAGGTAGTGGAAAAAACAAATGAAAAAGCAGAAAGAGAGAAAAGTGGAACCACATGGGGAGAAGAGATGTAATGAGAGAGGGTTGAGAGCAGAGGAGGAAAGAAACAAGAGGAGAAGGTAAGAGAAGTTTTAAGCGCATGTTAGGCAGCGAGGGAACTACTCAGGCTTTATCATCAGCAGCTGGAGTCTGGCTGTCTACACATGATCACCAAAAAAACAAAAAACACTTTGTGCCAGCTTGAGCCGTTATTTTACAAAAGGAGAGCAGTGATCCTGAACCTCATAGCTGTGCTGACTAATATCAATTCATATAACTCTTTGTACTGACTGTCCTAGGGCTGGACAATACATATCAAGATAATATCAATATTGTAATATGAGACTAATACTGTAGCATTAGTGTTGTCTTTTGTGGTTTTAAAGGCTGCATTACAGATTTTTACAACCTACTAGACTACTCTGCTTTATTATTTGCCTTTACCAACATTACTGATATCTATCAAAAATCTCATGGTGCATTTTGTAAAAGCACCAATGGTCAAGCCTACAAGGTTGTCGCAATACAGATTTAATTGGTCAACAATATTGTTATACATGATTTTCTCCATATTCTCCAGCACTACTCTGTGCCTACCAATGGGACAGTTCATGTGGAGACAGCCGCTACAGCTGTCTCCACATGAACTTATAGACAAGAGTTAGGTAAGAGAAGAACTGCGGACACATCCACATGCTGTCAAATACACATTTATTACAAAAACGAGCACTTTTAGTGGCCGTAGCATCACATTGACAGTGAGGAGTTACCCAGAGTGATTACATTACAGCCTGTTTAGTGCCTGCTAATTGAACCAGTTTAAAAAAAGATTTTTTTGAAAAAAAGTTATTGTTGCTATTAGTCACAATAACATGGGAAAATAGGGTCCAAGTTGAAAAAGTTCAGTGTGTATTGCAAATGTTGATTACTTTGCACGACAAAGCTAAATTTGCATCAGCCAGTAAAGTGCACTTTAATACAGACTGCTCTTATGGCTCTATCACAAGCAATTATACAACGCTGAGCTAAAGAGAGACAGACTCAAAACACAAAATACGAGTGAGACAAAGAAGAGGACACAAAGGAAAGATTCAAAAAGGGATCAAAATAAAATGGAAAGAGCACTAATGCCAAGAAGGAAACAAAGTTTTGAACTATGTGTTAAAGCAGGTTTTAGTAGGGTTGGTTGCAGAAGTATGAATGATGGGTCGCTAGTTGGATAGAGAAGTTGAAGGTGGGCTGGGCAAAAAGAAAACCCCTTCTGAAGAAGGATTCACTTTGGTGACAGATCAGATTGCCTCGAGTTTCATCAAAAGAGCCGATGGTAAGGAACAGCAACTGTGATGTAAGAGTACTTCAGAACAGGAGCATTTGAGCGAAGTTTGCTGCGTGTAATGACAGCATCCTAAATGCTTCCAGTACGAGCAAAATGGTGAGTATTGTGATTATTGCAAAAGAAGCAGAGTATAGATATCTACATACAGTACAAGGGATCCAAAGATTCAGACGAGAGCAAACTGTTAGTCTGCCGTCGATCCTCACTAGCCTCCACGTAAAAACATGTGAACCAAGACAAACTGCAGCTTGTGATTCTCATGAGACAGGAACCCGTTTTACTGTGTACAAATGTATAAGTGTGGGTTCTTTCAGATTCTATGCAGGGCATCTTCTCCTGCCAAGTCCAAAATGTTGACTCTTCTGTTGGAAATAAGACATTTGCATACAGCTGTGGTCCAACAATGTCAAAAGGAAGTGTACCCCTTTCGGTGTGTTTGGAAATTACATAAACAAGATAGAAAATAAGTGGAAGCCAAACCTGTATAAAACCATGCAACACGCAGCGGACCTCACGTGGGGAACAACTGGGAACTACGCGTACTTATCAAACTCCCAGCTGTCTTGAATGCTTTGAGCTTCACTCAAGAGGAGAAACGTTTCTAAAAACTATACCGTCGCAACATGGACGCGGAGGAATGTCAACAATACCAAACAGAACATTTCCTCAGGAAAGGAGTGGTGCATGGAAGAGGACTGTTGGCAGTTGACCTTCCTTAATTTACTTTTGGTTAAATGGAAAATTAAACCGACGGCTGATCCCGATGAGCCTCATGTGTTCCATCCTCTATTGTTGTTTAACAAACTCAATTAGTTGATTATAGCCAGACTGTGAAGCACCTGCCTTCTTTAGTTGGGACCTAAGCTTTAGGCATCTGAGACAAACTCAAACTTTAAAATAATATTATGTGGGGACTTTGATTTTAGAAGACAAATTATTAAAGAAAACACACAAACATTCAAAAGACGTACCAAGGTAACACGTGTTTGCAGTTTGCACTGATGAGATTGTCGCTACAGTAACTGTCAGCTACACAGTTATCAGTCATGCAAAATAAACCCAAATTGCCATTTAATGTAATTAACAAACACAAAAACTATCAGTGTCCTGCAGAAATGTTTAAACTGGATCATGGAGCATGTCCACAATAATGCAGACGAGAGTTTGACCCTTTGTTTTAATTTCTGCAAGACACCGATAGTAAACACTAAAATCAGTTGTAAATTAGAGATAAATCAACTTGCCTAGCAGGACTTTAGCATCCTCGACATCAAAATCACCATCGCCATCTGTATCGTATGCCACCAGTTTACCTACAGCAGTAACAGACACACATGTAGACGTTCTGTTTGTTCTCACAGGAACTACAGTAAAAGTAGGTTGAGAAGTGGACATTTACATGCATCATTCAACACAGACGAACACTTAAAGACATGCACCAAGCTTGTGGGAGACTGGCCACTTGTTATCTTGAGCAAAAGGATCCTACATAAAACAAATTGTGTTTGTTTTTTTTGTTGTTGTTTTTTATAAAAAAGGTCACAATTGGCTGAAAGCTTGGTGAATCCCTTTAATTGTGAGGAAATATGGGAAACAGTGAGGCGAGGTGGGTAAAAACAGGAAGTGGCAACAAACAGGGCATTTTTAGCTAGAATGTATATTACTAAATAAAAAAACAAGTTTGTTTTAGGGACATTAATGAACTCTTGGAGGAGCCTGCCCTATAAAAAGCTTGTGAGGAAATGCTCTAGGTTTAGGACCAGTGGTATCAAAGGTGCTGGGTTAGTGTCTGCCAGCTACAGAGTAACTGAACCACAGAGGACGGGATGGACATGAGGTCAGAGCCCTGGATCTAAACCAGCTCAGACAACTGAGAAAAGGTTTGTTCCAAATCAAGGCAGCGCATTATTCACACGTTCCAGCGAAACAAGGAACACAACTTCCATCAAATTAACAAGGAGCATGTCATTGACGAACATCTGGAGAAATGACAGCCTGTATATTTCAGTTTCAGGGCTCTGAGAAGAGTGTGTAAGGGAGAGGGAGAAATATCTTGAGGGGACAACAAAAAGGACGCAAGACAACAACCACGAATGGAAATACAGGGTGGGAGAGAGATATGCCTTGTGATTTTTACCTTGCAAGGCCTCAGACAGGTTAATTTGTAAGCCCTTAGCCTTGTCTGCATGCAAACACAAAACATACATATTGGAACAATAGCTTGATTAAGAAATAAGACAGAAGAGATTCATAATTCACACAAATAATTGAGTACTATACAAACAATGTTTAACATGAGTCATTAAGGGTGCAGATTAGTGGCATACGTTATTCTATGATCAACAGTAACAGACGTGCATCTAACAGTACAGATCAGTGAAGAAGATTCATTATGGGGTGGTTGCAGTATAAATTGTGGTCCACATGCTATGGACCAATGAGAAGTTATTTTGGTTCGTCAAATATACGTTGGTCATGGAATGCTACTGTAACAAATGGAACCACCCAACAAAGCTCAACAGTTAAATTGCAGAAGTGAAAATCTCATTCATATTCTGAACCGAGGATTTGGATTTTTAGCCATAATGTCATTATCAATCAAAGAGGACTAACCACGAGTTATGACTGTGAAACGATGGTATATTCTCCTGTAGACACAAGACCCTATCATATCATCCTTGTTTTAAGAAAAACATGTTTTGTGTGGCTCACCGTTACCATGGAAGTGTTTACCACACCAATGAACGTGTTCGTGCTGCGCCACGGTAGCCTGCTCCTGGATTTCAAATCGGACCGACATGGCAGCTCTTTTGGAAACTTACTTCTATATTTCGAAAATGTGTTTCTGAAAGCTGCCACGCAGTTGACGAATCCGTCTTCATTTTTAGATCGGCTGTTAGCGTCGTAGTTTTCGGAGGCTGTGAGGTTTACGTGACGAGTAGCTGCTTCACTCTTTAAGTAATTATGTACACAGTCTTGTACCTTTGGCTTTTTTCACACTCCGGATCAAATGTGTTATGGTCACGATTCACCCCGCACCGATTGGCTTAGTTCCCTCCTCATCTTTATACAAGGATTTTCTGAAATGTCAGTGGAGTGAATGAATGGGAAATTCACTTCCGGAACTGGAGCCCAGGGCTTTTAACTAAGTTTTTACACCATTGTCCTAGAACTGTACTGAAATACAACAAAATCCCCATTCATTTTAATGTTCCCAGGGGATTTGTCTTTCAACTCTTGATCCAAATTCATCTTTCGTCCTCCCAATCCAATATTTTTTGGCCCCGGGACAACAGTATGTCCTTAAGCTCGAGCCCTGTCGGAGCCGTTCATGAAGAGGCCAGTCACTGTTGAGCTTTATCGTTTAAAAAAAACAAACACTGTACAACCAATGGTGACCCGTGATGGTAGATGAACCATGTTGTTCATTTGCTGAAATGTATCCAAAGTCTGACTACATAAGCATGCAGCTTAGCAACACACAGCATTGACAATCTATTCAAATTGAACTGATGTTCTTGTGGCATTTTTGCTTTCACTTGATTTGACTCATCTGGAGGCTGATCCTCTTTTCTGAAGTATTTGATGGCAGACTGCAGTAGACTCGTGTCAGGTTGGTAATGAATGCTAATGTGATGTTAGTGCTCTGACAATGGTTAATAGCATAGTTCTTGTTCAACAGTTGAGGTGGACTTCAGGGACAGGAGCATGTGATTGTGGACAGATGATATCCAAACCTAAACTAGTTGCTCCCACACATTTCCAGCAATATGCATGAGGTGGAAAAGACTACAGAAAAGAACATATTCAGATACTTTTAATCCAAATGTAGGATTGATTCATCAAGTACTTACCAAGGACTCCCTGATAGTCCACCAGGTCGAAGTAGACCACGGCTACAGATGTCCAGACACCCAGCAGGGCCAGCACGATGAACCAGGTGAAGAAGCTGCTGCTGGACCCAGAGTCCGCCTTCTTCCCATTCTTATTTGCCGATTGGGTTCTGGAACCATCTGCAACATAAAGACAGTGTATGATGTCAGATTCAACAGTTCACACTTCATGTTTTTTGGAGGGAGGCATCGTTTTTACACTCAAATAAAACCGTGCTGTACATTCAAATAAGGATGTAACATCTACGAAAAAGAGAACCGCAAAAACAGCTGAGCAAAAGCATCACCCACACACACTGTATGTTGCATAAGCATCAATATGACCAGTGGTTCGTCTCTGAGAAGCTGAATGCCAATGTTATGTTACAGTCGCACCACAGACCTTAGTAAGTAACAAAGTAATACCAAGTCTCACACACACACACACACACACACACACACACACACACACACACACACACACACACACACACACACACACACACACACACACACACACACACACACACACACACACACACACACACACCTTGTGTTTACCAGAGATGTGCTCATAAGCTTCTTGGAAATAAGTCATTCAGCAAAAAAAACAACGACTAATCGACTCAAGAAATCATAGTCGACTAAAACCAAATCAACCTATTAGTCGTCAAATTGATGAAGAGGACCCATTTAAAACCTAACTAAACTCTTCAGCTGTAGGATTTTAAGTCTACCTTTTTATAAAAGTATATACGTACACTGGACGATTAAGCCATATCAATTTAGTTGTGACTGTAATCTAGGAGTACAACGCTATACGTGTTCAGAGATATTAAGTACGCCCTGGGAAACTAACTACAGTCGAGTTAGCCCAATACATGTCTATGTCATTTAGTCAAACCACGTTAGCTGGGATAGCCCCAAGATGTAGAGTCATGACAGTGAGTGTTGTCAGTGTGGCAGAGCAAATGAAAAAACAGAGCTGGAAAAGTCCACCGTGTCAATTAGGAGACATCAACACTACTACATTTTAGTTTCAAAAACAAAAATGATCTCTGTCCAAGATGGCGTTTTAGCGACATTTCAGAAATAATCTCCACCTACACTGCTGCCACACCTGCAAATGCACATCACGTACACTGGCTGTGCGCTTGGTGGGCTACATGTGTCCGCTGGACACGGACATAGTCGCAAAGCTATCCTTCTGCTTATGCAGGCAGTAGTAGTATTAGTAAATGCTGAATGTAACTGCACAACAGCTGCTAGGATAGACACAAAGGTCAGCATGGATGTGGTCCGAGCCAAGGCGCCGGAAGTAGGAAGCAGGGAGGGGGCCACTGGCTCACCCACTTTGGTGTTAAGCTCCCATCACATAATGGTCTCTGGTTTTGGTTATGCCACTGGACAAAGAGTAGAATGACAAAAACAGACCCACAATGAACCTGGTTAAAACAACGTAAATATTTCAATTAACTGGGATTAGCTTGGTTGGTTTACCTTTTCTCACCCTAATTCTCAAGATGTATCCATAACTCCTGACTAAGTGCCAGTTGGACACATCTGACATCAGCTACGAAAAAGGACCATTAAGATACTCTGAAATGTTAGATTTCAACACTTGAATCTGGGCATTCAGTTAGGAATCATACGTCATCTGAGGTATCTGCACTGATCCCTCAGAATGGCTCTGGGGAAAGGAGCAGGGGTGTTGGGAATTCCATGGGTGCCGACATCCCACAATGCATGATGGGAGAAAATAGTGGCAGAGAGAATGAACAGGTGTTGAAGTCCATTACATGGTGCTAGGTCAAACTCAGACACATACTCAAAGAGCAATATACAGTGTAACAATCTGCACAGATACAATGTTACCTCTGAACCATTACAAAACCCATCGATACCCTAGCATGATAAACTCAACACACTGATGTCGACATCTGAGTAAGATCATCATCTAGATCAAATTGTCCTGCTCAAAATCCATTGAAAGAGCTCTGAAATACACTGGTCATCTGGTTTCCACTGCATGGTACTGCATCGCTCCACTCATTTATTTGGTCCCAGGTCCTTTTCCCCTCAGTGTAGGCGGGATTCTGTAGATCGATAAAACGGCCGTGACGTCATCTTCAACCGGACACTCGATGAATCTCACCAGAACTCCTCACTTAATCCTTAACCCTGCAACCAACCAACCAACCAACCAACCAACCAGGCCCCCAATGACCTCCACACTCCTCTGTCCTTCTCAGCTCTCTTGTCCGGAGCCTTTGAAGCTTTCCTCACCTTGCATTTCCCCAGTTATCACCATGGGGATAGCATTGACGACAGGAGACATGGCGGACTCGACCACGGCCGCTGGATCCCCCATCCTTCAACCGACTGCCTGGGGAAAATGGTATCTCTGCCTCCTGGTCTCACCTCCTCTGTCCCTCCCTTCTTTCTCTATTGACTGGCTTTCTTTCTCATCTGTCAGTAATACTTGCTCTCTGTCACTTTTTTCTCTGAGCCCGATATGGCTCTGGAGGTCAAACACAGTTATTTATAGTGCTGTTAGACCAGCTGGCTCTGACACAGAGGAGGAAGAACAGGCACTGCCAGTTTTAAAGGACCACCCCTTTCCCTCTGTCACATTTTCATAGAAGAAAAAGAAGCTTTGCAACTAACAGACAACAAAAACAGGGTTCAGTCTTCATTTTGCATTTTGGCCAATTATGGCCAAAATGATAACCACAATTATTTTGATCAATATTGAAATTGCGATTATCACAAATATTCATTGATTTTAGGGACACAGTCGCGCTACTGCTAATGTACAAATCTTAATGTACAAAACGATTCGGGTATCGTTCGATACTGTGCTCGTGTACTCATACAACTACTCCAATACAACCGCACCTGATTCCACTGCATGGTGGCGGACACATGCAGCCACTTTGCCAGGAAGTCTCCCTCACATCAGAAGGTGAGAGAGACACTAACATCACTTCAAAGAGCAAAGAATAAACCATCTTTTTTTACATATTGCAGAGGATTATCGTCGCTTATGACGGTTAGAAATGTCTACTGATTAGGGCTGGTCTCGTTAAAGAATACCAGCATTGTAATATTTTGAAGCGATACCGAGACAGGTGTGAGGGTGGTGAACATTGCGGTCCTCTACAGGTGATACTCACACAGACAAGATTAACATCCACAGAGATTTCAAATTCCATACAAATAAAAGTCACATTGAATATTGCCCTGAGATTAAACCACCAATCCTAAACCCTCTGAGATGCTGAGTCAGCCTCTCTGACTGTGGCTTATGGCAAGAAGTAAAATGGTTTTATGGGATACCACAGGCATTGGCAATATTTGTGAATATGGTTGGACAAGATAACTAAATCGTTGTCTCTAGGTTCAATTAGAAATCGATTTTTTTTAATAAAAAAAACGTGCAGCAACAACAAACTGCGTTCAGCAGAATAAAATTACAGGCGTGATAAAACTGATACCATCATCATCATCATCATCATCATCATCATCATCATCATCATCAGCTGAATGAAGTGTTGCTGTAGCTACAAAGTGAACCTCAGGGCACAAACTGTTACTGAAGGGAACCTGCATGGTGACATATGTGACAGCAAGAAATTCAGGTTTACACATTCAAGTCAACGTTATTCTAATTAGCAACACATCATAGCAGTGAATAGGAGAATAATGGGGTTAATCTGACTTCCTGTTCTTCTGCTCTCAACACATTCCAATTTCTCAATGTAGTTCAACAGCAGACACCTCATACATAACCAGATCAACATAAAGTACATTAATATGGCTTGTTTTCAAGGATGCAAACCAAGGCCACTGCCTTAATAATGACACGAAACATTACCAATGTTAAATTCCCACTGTGTTAATCAGAATTCCCTCACAAACCAACACTGGCACAACATTATATGGACACACCTCACACAAGCTAGCACAAAGAAAATCTCCACACACACACACACACACACACACACACACACACACACACACACACACACACACACACACACACACACACACACACACACAACATAAAAACCATGCACCATACCGATCTGTTCTTCTATGCACTTCATTCTCATCGTACCACAGCAGCTAGTTCACACGCGTGTACATGAACACACACTAACAATCTTCTGTTCCAAACGATGAGAAAGTCTCTGCTCCGTCTCTTCTCTGTGAGGCTCAGGACACGTTGTTCAGTCGGAGACGTTTCTCTGCGTCTTATGTAAGGGCTGCTGTGCACGCCTTCAAACTAATCCTCTCGTTCCTCTGGCTTTTAACAAGCAGGCATGTTCATTAGGGCGGGGATCTCTAGCACCTCGAGCTTCAGAGGGCTACGATGCCAATATAACACCATTAGAGATTCATTTTAAACGCTGCGTATTTGAAATGATTCATAATTAAAAAACAGATGAATGAACTTTATGTACCATATGTTCCATAAGTTAGCTTTAAAGCCAGGGGATGCCGGTTAGCGTGTATCTATAATAGTATTAGCTAGTATTTATCCTAGCTTAGAATGTAAACAAGACACGCATGTTTACATCTGTTGCGTTCAGGGGCAGCAGTAAGGAACAGACAGCCGAGTGTCACAGAATTATTACAATCATAACGTTGAAAATGTTGTTTTAAATTTCTGATTATTGAGTTTTCTGCATCGAGTCTTAATCGTTCAAGAGAGAATCGCAATGCATCTAAGAACTCACATTCGCTAAGCTTTGACAGTGTGGAATTAATGCCAACCCCTGACCCAACATTAAAACAGCTGTTTGGAGAAGTGAGGCCCATGATTGACATCCACCTAGCAGCCAACTACCTCCACTCCTTTAGTACTTTACCGACAGTGCACAGTAGTACGTTCCAATGATGGAGGAGGCCTCTATAAGGACACATCAAACACTGCATTGATCCCAGAGTCCACAGGCTAGAGCCGAGTGCTTTCTTTAAGGATTTGACTAAAGTAAAGAAAATGAACCTGGATGTGAAAACGTATCGTGCTTGGATGCTAAATGAGGCACTAGGTAATTATATACACGTTTGTCCAGACAAACCAGAAGGAATTATAGTGTCACCATTTTTTTTTTATTTATTTAAAAATCAAATCGCAATCTTCCCATCATCATGCACATCGTATTTAAAACTTGCAACACATTGTTTAAATGCAAAGTATGATGCAGCATCAAGCTAAAACATGGTGAGTTTTCTATCTCAAGGACTTAGATAAGAACACGCTCTGCACATGCAAAGAACACAGCATCACACGTCAGTCAAGGCTTTTACCCTTCCAGCTGTGCATACTTCAGCAACTCCCAGCCATTTGGAGAGAGGGGCGGGGGGAGGGGCGGGGGGGCTGAGGGATTGAAATGATACATGATGTAGAAAAGTAAAAATAATGCATGACAAAGAGAGACGTAAATGGATTAAATAAGACTTAAGTAAAGTCCAAATATATCAACAGAAATCAACGGATGATAAGTTCCTAACTCCCATATGGATTCTCACAGATCCAGGATTCTTTCTACCATAAGATCAGACATATTGAGATTGCCTCTAAACTGTTAAGTGGATGTTTAAAAACACCTGGTATACAATTTACTGTTTACACACCGAGCTCGACTGAGTGCCAAAAGCAATATTTGATAAGCCACTCTCAGTGTTTGATAATATGATGTAACTCAAATAAATACTAACAACGGGCACAGGCCTTTCCTTCAGTAGTGGGTTAACTACGGCTTTAGGAAACCTCACTTTGATTTTCACCTTTGCTTTTTGCACATGCTCTCATTCCAACGTGTCTCACCATCCAGTCTGTCTTTCACAGCTGCTGAACTTATAAACTACTTATTGTCTCTCACCGCTACAAGATGTAACCAACTGTCATTATACATCTTTGTGAATACAGTACTGTGTCTGGAAAAGAAGAGCTGATGTAGCGTTTTGTTTATTTTGAAAAAATAGACTAAAACATAGAGGTCTTTCATCAATTCATTCAAATATTAAACAATTGTATCATTGAATAAATGAGTTTCTTCTCCCTTCATATATGAAATCCTTAGTACTTGTTGCGCGTGTCATTGTAACCGGAGCACACACACTGTTCAACCATACAGCATGCATAGGGGCTGTGGTGGGCGGGGTTAAGAAAAAGACACAAAACTGAACATTTTGTTCCCTGACTTTTCTAACAGTAACAGCGCCCTTTGATCTGCTCCTAGGGAGACCGTGTTCACTCTGAAGATCAGGCTACTATCAGTAGAAAAGCAAAAAAGGTGCATATTTTGAATATGCATTACATTTTTTGCTAACATTTTCAGCTTTCATGCATCTGGAAAATGTGTAGCGCTGAAAGTTGGTATCAACAAATGCAGCACCACGTGTATTCAGACCACATTTATTTTCATAGAAATATTTAAAGTTGTTTTATAGTTTCTTCTGGTCACTCCACTGTATTCCATATAGTCCTGCTGTGGTATGGGGGCTACCATCCCAGGCTAACTTGCTATAGGGGACTTTAGCCCCGTGCTGGCGGTAGAGGACAGAGTGTCCTCTCGTGAAGTTACTTATGGCTTGTTTGAACACAACGTGGGCTCGTGCTCAGGGACTCACAGACACACGTCAGCGTGGGGCTGAACCACACTACTGCCTCGCGCATCAGTATTCAGTGCACTAAGAACCCATTAACGCCTACTATTTATCTAAGCGGTACTTTGTCCACTCTGACTCTTCTAAATAAACGGACAACGTGCTCAGTTAGTTTAATAACTCCAGAGTAACGTCACGATAATATTCGAGAGGCGTTACGTTATATTTGAATGGAGCCGCGCGCGATGCCCTCTTTCATTGCGAATGCAAAAGCAGAGCTATAGATCCCTGTATGGGGGGGGGGGGGTCCCCCACGAGCCACGTATAACTCCACCCACGGCTTCTTATATTGACACGTGAGCATTTGGAAGAGTGACTGGACTAGAATGGGGGCGGGGTGCTCAGCGCCCCGGGGTGCACGCACAACCTACTCGCACTGCTGGTGCAACTGGCGGCTGACAGGCCTACATGTCTGACTAGGTTATGTGGCCACGACTCTGCGGGGAAAAATATATATATAAACCCGCACGAGAGCAACGCTTAAATTCTGTGCGTGTCGGCGTTCCACTGTAATCCCACGAGCTAGAGCTGCAAAGGCCAACCAGCCGGAGCACCGAATGAACAGCTAGCAATGCTACTTCTGTCGCGTCCTGCCAATATAGTTATATAGCAAGCTAAATGCAGACGATGATAACGGTAGTGACTATGATTTTGTTTCGACATCAAAAGATCTGCGCGTTAAAGAACGTAATGTACTGTTGGTAACGTGACAGTGTTGACGTGTTAACGATAATAGGAGAAAGGCTGTGCTGAAATTAACGGCGCTACATGCTCCACTAACACCTAACACTGCTTAAACAGACTCACTTGCACGGAGCAGCTAACACGTCTACAGCATCTTCTGAAGCTAAAATAAGCTAGCTAGCCAGGACTGGGCCCTGAATGAAATAACAGCCTGACACCCGATTAACTTTGAAAGGCTGCAACGCATCATCCCACCACAGCAACCCGCACAACGGGACAGAAAAAAAAAGAAGCAGCGACGCACCTTTGGCTTTTACGTGCACTTTAGCGCTTTTCTTTGAAACCATGGCGAGTATCTGGCCGCAGGGCTGGAGGACCTCTGAGAGAAGAGTTGAAGAGCAGCTGGAGCCTGTACTTTTAGCACTGAAAAGGAATCAAATTTACTTCTCCTGCTTCATAAAACCCAGAACCGCCTCATCCACCTTGGGACCGACAGCTCTTTAGACCAATGACAGACTCGGCACACAGGAATGGGCGGGGCAGGCGTACTGTCAGACCAATTGAGTTCGAGGGGCGTCCGCGTTAATTCAACCCTGTGGATAGTCTTATCTTCACCCCGCCCCCCGCTCTACTGGAACGTGGCAAGATGGTAGCTCCCCTGCTTTCTT
The DNA here is from genome assembly GCF_023349555.1 of Cebidichthys violaceus. Lineage (NCBI taxonomy): Eukaryota > Metazoa > Chordata > Actinopteri > Perciformes > Stichaeidae > Cebidichthys > Cebidichthys violaceus. Next base: position 1,831,055 of record NW_027176964.1, read on the forward strand.
TTTTTCTCTCCTCCACACCAATTTATATTAGAATCTAAAACATATCAACACAGAAACATCTCACAACAGCATATCGATTTATGAATTCCTTATTTGACAGGATTGATTAATGAGATCGAGATTGAATACATAATTTTGAATGCATAAAACACAACTTTGCATTTGATTTATATTCACAGCCCCCCCCCTTAATAATAATAATTCTCCCAATCAACTATCTCTATTTCATTGGTTATTATTCCCCTGGAGAAGGCTCTATTTTTCTTTTAATGGTATACATTTTTTTATAACTGAAAAGATCTTTTTTATGGATTAAATGCTATCAGTTTGTAATGGTGATGTATCTCTTAATATCTGGTCCCCCGGACACATGAGCTGTCTGCTGGTCAGTGATTGTTCAATTGTTTATGTGCTTTTCTTTTATAGAGCACTTTAAAAGCAAACAGATTTAGCACAAAAGTGCTTCACAAAGATATAGTTATAAGCTTAGTTATACCAACATTTAGACATATATGTGCATGGGGGAAAAATACATATAAAGAGAAACAACTTTAAAAAATTTTAGCCAACAGGCCATGGTGGGGGGATCTGGGGGGGTCTGGTGGTGCTGTAAGGGCCAAGAAACTCTAAGATATATGTAGGGGCGAGACCATGAAGAGGTATGTAGACAAATAGAATGATTTTGCTGAGCCAGTGTTAGGATGCAGGAATAGGGGTGAAGGCAGCAGCGTTTTGAATTAGCTGTATATGGTAAAAGAAAGGCCTAAGTAGAGGGAGTTACAGTATGTGGTTATTTATTGTGTTAATGTATTTGTAAGAGCACTTTCGGCCATCTTTTACCCCAACAGCCGATTGAAAGAATAAGCAGATGACTTGCTGACCAACCATCGACACCAACAGCTTCATTTAGCACAGGCCCGAGACATCAATGTGTTTCATAAACATCAATTGCAAATTCGTTGGCACCTTTACAACATTCACAACTAGCTGCAGGACAAACCAAACACACACCCTCCAACAGGCTGACCATTTGGTTATCTCACATCTGGTCAGCTCACAGACAATACAGCCCCAGGGTGTATTATTGGGGGAGGGTGTGTGCTGTTCTCACATACTGTATGTATGGTTGAGTGATTGAGGAGAGCTTTGAATTGACCTCACCACTGTGTGTATAGTGATAGTAGATGTGAGGAGTGATCTAATCACTGACATGGAATGGAATCTGCATGATGGGTGTGTATGGGTGTATGGAGGGGGGTGTTAGCAGCTTCACTCACACGTAAACCGTCATGTTCAAAGCTCCTCTTGGCTCCCTGTACAGATTGAATCAGGGCTTTTACAAATGATTACAGCAATCAATTATGTTTAAATACAATCAATCTGCATTGGCTTATATGTTTCAGAGGAAACATAATGCCACTGTGGAAAGATTCTTTGGCAAAATGTTCTTCCACTGCATGATGTTCTTTCACCACAGTGAAACACAGAGGCTCGACTTTAACAACAAAGAGGCTCAAGCTTTAAGTCAACATGGCCTTTTTTATAACTGTGGGCTAACTTATCATTATTTTCATTATCAATCATTCTGCCAATTCATTTTTCCATTAGTCAAATTATTCATTGGTATTTACCATTTCAGAAAATGCTGAGAAGGGGCCCACAGCATGTATGGGCTCCTGCGGAGGACACCAGACACAGACTTACAGTTTGATGTGTCTCTTGAATTACTTTCAATGTAAGTAGCACTTTATTTCTGTTACTGGGATTACGATGTATTGCAGATGATTAACGGATAATCTTTGATCTTATTTGTTTGTTATATTATGGTGAAGTACATGTTAAGCTAATAATGATATTTTATAGACCGTATTTAAATTACCTTTAATGGAAACTATTTGGCATGATTTAAAGGCTGACTTTATGATTTGAACAATATGTTGTAATCTCTTTCTTTCTTTGTGTAGAACCAGGGCAATCAGAAGCAATCACCTTTAAATAACTTCCTGGCTAAATAAACGGCAAAAGTGATTGTAACCTTGATTCCTGGTGGTTTGTGGCTCCAGTTAGAACATTAAATCCGTAACAAAGATCCTATGAACTGTGATATAACACAAAGAGCCAACGACATAGCGCACACACTCCTACTGTAGCAGGTATAGGCAGCCTGATGTGTTGTGAGGCCTGAGAGGAAGTTAAAGCAGCATAGACCTTCACCTTGTGGGCTCACTATCTGCTTGGTGATGGATAGGAGTTGGGTGCAGTATCAGTAGGGCAAAGGGCAGAGTGAGACCTTTCCACAGCAAAATGGAGGGTTGTAGAAAGGAAAATGGTAGCTGTAAAAAGCGTCTGGTGTGGTGGAAAGATCTTTATGGTCCTATTAAGAAAATGAAATGCTCTCATTTGGGGGATAGTTGAGCTGAATGGCCTCTCCTGTCTGATTCACAGTGGTGTGACAGTGGGCTAAATTAGCCTTACCGTTGCATGCAACTAGTAACAATTTCATTTGTTTGAAAAATACAGAGCTGACACACCATCACCAGCCACCGACTATTGAAAATAAAAAGTCCATAGCTTTATGTCTCCATCTTTGCAAGGCTTGGACAGGAAATGTGTCAACCTCTCCAATTTAGCTCTGGAGTTTCCTTCCTGACACAAGAATAGGCCTATCTACAGAAAAGGCAGCAACGGGGGACAGCGTGTTACAAGATGTGGATGCAACAAGAGGGTTGGAAGATATGTAGCCACAGTCACTGTATTACCGGCTGTACGATAGTTCCAATGGTCTTGTCATGCGTGCAGGTACATACTGTCTGAAAAACAACTACTCCAGCCCTCCTGCATCTTGCTCAACATGTTATTTAATGACAGAATTATGTGATTTCCCACTTTCTCGCATTTCTGTTGTGTATGGTATGTACTCAACTAGCTGTTACTTCAAAGATTTAGTCCAAGCAACCCATTTTATTATCAAAAGAAATTAAACAAAAAAAACACTGAATTAAGAATGACCAATTTTAGTTAATTGAATTTGTAAGACATGATTTCTGTTGTGTTATGTGCGGATGTGGATGCGTGTGGTTTCTACCTCAGTGATTGTGCAACAGGCCTCTCCAGCCACTTGTCTCACTCCAGCAGCTCTCTTGCGCTCTCTGCTGATCTCTGCACATAACATCCACTCTTTCTGGATGACCTGATTCTTTCTAACCCTCTTTATGTATATTCAGTGCCAACACTGGTGTAACTGTATGGCTGTTCTCCAGCCACCAGAGTGTGTGTGTGTGTGTGTGTGTGTGTGTGTGTGTGTGTGTGTGTGTGTGTGTGTGTGTGTGTGTGTGTGTGTGTGTGTGTGTGTGTGTGCGTGCTCTCTGTGGCTCTTCACGCGTTTGAGAGGTTCAGGGAACGTAGCTGAATATCGGATCAGTTTGGCGGGATGGAGTTGCAATAGGAGTCCTGTCAGTCTGAAAAGACATCCCACTATTTCACAGCAGAGCTGTTATTTAATATATACAGCAGCTTTTGTTCATTTTCATTCTCGGTACTTTGTGGCCTGGTAGCCAAACCAGGAAACACGTGCCTGTGTCTGTGAAGTACTCATGATCACACTATCCTGTAAAGCATTTTTTATAAGACAGACACTCATCAGTTGTTGATGGGAATACACATATTGAGAAGAAAGTAATGATAGATCAATAAAAGCAACACTACTTTTTTAACTCAATCAATACTATTGTGGTGGAATCATTTGCACATTGGACGCTGTGTTTCCCAAACCTTCATCCATGTTCCCCTTTAGAAGCTGAACAACAACTTCACTGACCCTTTTCACAGCAGGAATTTGAGCTTGTATTTGCAGGAAAAGCACAGGTTTAAAAAGTAACATTAATGATGGATCTGCTCCAGTAATAATTGCAATGCAACACAGCAATTAGTAAGCTTATTGGCTGTGTTTGACAACTCAAAAAGTCTGCAGTGAAAAAGTAGATTCCCTCTGGTCTGGGGTTGGGCCCCTCTGGGAACTACTGACCTAGAGGTTGTAGACAGCAGGGCAACATGGACTGCAAGCATCACACACTGAGACTGAAATATAAGCTAATAAGAGATGTTAAGCATACATAGAAGATGAATAAAATGTCCTATTTTGACCTATAATAATACATCATGATTTGTTTGTTGATTATATTTTATTTATCATATTTTATATCATAAATCAGAAAAGTAACTTTAGTTATCAAATAAAAGTAATGGAGTAAAAGGTAGGTGTCAAAATGTGCCTCTGAATTGGAATGCAGTAGAAGTATAAAGTAGCAGAAAATGCAAATACAAAGAAGTACCCCAAAATATACCTGAGTACAGTACTTGAGTAAATGTAGTGCAACAATAAAGAACAGTTAGTTATTCAGAATTTGCTTCTGTGCTCTTTAATTTTATCTTAACCTTTTCTAAAGACTATTCATTTTAAGTTTTTTTCTCAGGCAATCCACAAAAAGAAAAGGCTTGCTTCTTTTGGTAAAGGGTATTTGTAAAGTCAGATGTATGTTTATCTTATAGAGATGATTCATTTTATTTCTGTGAATCCCTTTTGGATTAAAATCAAAAAGCCTTCCCTGGTAAACTAACTCCATGTTATACTATGCTAATCTGTTCTGTTTCCATTGATTAACCTACAAAATATCTTTGTGATGTATGGGCTCAATCTTACATATGAGGGTGACCTAAGTGGAGAGCAGGGCTGTCTTTCAATCAGAGGGTCAGAGGTTCGATCCCCGGCTCCTGCTCCGCTAGTCTCATGTCAATGTGTCCTTGAGCAAGACACTTAACCCCCAAAAAAATGTCTCCCGTAGCTGCGTCTACGGTGTGTAGATAGATACTGAATTGTAAGTCGCTTTGGATAAAAGCGTCTGCTAAATGACTGTAATGTAATGTAATGAATAACACTGTAATTGTATTACCTTGAAACAATAATTGATACCTGCGTTCAAAAGGTAACAACAATGTGGGAGCTGAATAAGTGTAACGGTATCTAAACAAGGCATTGGTTGCTATTATATGCTATATTCGTCTTTAGTGTACATCTTCTTGTAATACACTCACGTGTCTCTGCTGCCTGTCTTAAAGAGGAACCATGTGCACAGAGGAAGCTGTTGATTAACTTGTAGATTTCATCAAGTCAGTTTGCATCACATCAATAGACAATAGTGACAAATCAAATCTCTGCAGTCTATCTAACCCTAACCCTTTAACGGGGAGAAAAGAGGAAGAGACCTTAGAGAGAGCAACAGAGGAGGATCCTCCATCAGGATGGACAGAAGTGTGATAGATGTCATGTGTACAGAATGAACAACACAACAGAGTCTCAACACAGTCAATGCATATGACAGAAATGATTCAAATAATTGAAAGCAGGATAATGATGGATGATGAATGAAATGCCGACAGCAGCAGTGGATATAGTATGTACATGGTCATTATTTCCTGCTGCTATGCATGGAATTTGCAACCAATAAGTCTCCACAGGTCAGCAAGGTCTGTAAAGAGCCAAAGTGTCTTCAGCATGTTTCTATGTTTAATGATTAACTGTTTGGGTGTGCACTTGGTCATCGTGCTGTTCAAACATAGAAAGGTTGCATTTCACCTATTTCAGGGTGCTGTGTATGTACGGTAGATGATGTAATGTCAGCCAACACTATTGCAATGTCGTCTTAGGGGGAAGTTAGTGGTTGGAGAGATGACGGAAGATCTGTTTCTGCATTTGACACCTGATGGAGACACATGGTTTTCAGTCTGTTGACAGGTCTAGTCAACACGGCTTCCTAAGTAAGGAAGGTCGAGAAAAATGTCAATCAGAACATTTGTGAATTACACAAAAGTCTAAATGAGTTGGGGGAAGTTTCTCCAGTCCATAGCTAATCCATGATAGAAGTGTTCACTCAAAGCACTGGTAAGGAAGGGAACACCCAGCCGGTGACCTATAGGTGCACTAAGCCCAGCTGTTGACGAGGCCGAGCAGGGCTGATAGACATGTTTACTGACCTGCTAACACTGGTCAAAGGTCTGTAGAGTGACAGTGCACCAAGAGAGAAACAGAGAGAGAAGGGAGGACAGTGAGACTCAAGGAAAACATAAAAGGTTATGAAAGTAAACCTTAAGGCTTCATACAGCTGCTTACTGAGGGTGTTAGACTTGTGACTTAATCAGTGGTGGAAGATGTATTAAGATATTTCACTTAAGTAAAAGTTAGTACCACAATTTGAAAACAAATATACTAGTGGATTATCATTTTTGATATAGTAACATGTAAACTGCGTTTTAATGTTTTCATTATTGTTGTTGTTGCCAGTACTAGACACATGACAGACTGGAGAGGGGGGAGGAGGACATGCACAGGAACCGAGGCTGCTACAGTAGGACTGAGCCTCTGTACATGTACATGGACTCCCTCTCTACCAGCTGAGCTACCTGGTGCTCCTGCTGCACTCTAATGCCACTGCTAGCTGCAGTAAAGCCAATTCTAGTTAGTTTATATGCTGTTGTTTTTTTGTTAACTCTATAAACAAGCATTGTATTTAATATGTTTATTGTAGGCTTTTGAAATCTTCATCTGCAAAGTAAACAGTTTATGTAAAGTACATTTTTTAATTTAAAAAGCCTCTGCAAGTTATTTTCACAGTTTTAACAACAGGTCAGATTTAGTATATCTTATGATATCTGGGAAGAGGACATTGTATGAAAATGTCACTAAAAGTTATTTTTAGATTCAAACCTCCTTTCAGTCCCTTGATATGCCCCCTTAATTTGATGAGCTCTTTTGCATTGACACGTTGATATATGTATACACTGTATATATATACAGTACATATATATATATATATATATATATATATACAGTGTATACATATATACTGTATATGTTGAGCTGAAAAGTGACTTGGCTGTTGTTTCTGTGTGAGCCTCAAACAGTATGCTCTATGTACCAGGTACAGAACTTGAAACACATGAAAGTGAATTGAAGCCTGTGCACAGATGCCATTTATTTACAAAGTTTTGATTCATTTCATCAAGCCATTAATGTGCACAAATCTTGCCTGTCTACTCATTATCAGAGATACAACAACACAGGTGCTTCAAATAGTCATAAAATCTTTCAAGTTTAAAAAATAACTTTCATCATATTGTATACACCAAATTATTTAACACTTAAACATGTGTTACCACATGAAAACATTATAACTTGAGCTTTTGTGTTAAAGCTTTTTCTTTATGTAACTTTAAAGTCAATACAATTGTATGTGCTCAGAAAGCCCAAAGCACCTCAGAAATACATTCATTCTCTTTTTTGAACATGGCAACGTAAATAAATAAATATTCTGTTATTATGAACCTACTGTAGGTTTGGCAACAATTAATACAAATAGTTATAAACTATTCACATTTTTTTTCACAACACCTGGGATCTTTGCAAAAATAATGGTCCTAACACAGTCAAAGGTTTCTTGTCATAAATGAAAAGAAAGAAAGCAAACTTTTAAACAGTTAGGTCAATAAAGATGTAATGCACAGTTAAATGTGTTTTTGAATCTATTAGCTCAATGATATGACTGTACTGTGATGAAACACATCGATGCTGTTGGTAATATTGAAATGTCTTACCAACTTTGAAGAAATCAGCATTTCATGGTTGAAAATGGCTCAACACGCCTGTTAGGGCCAGTTTAATATATTTGAGTTTGCTATATACGTATTGTCCCCCTCCGCTGGCCAGGCTACGAGACAGACACACACAAGATACTGAACCGCTATCTAAAGGAAGTGAGGCCGACAACAAACGGGGAAGATAGAATTGGGGCCAGAGCGAGGACGGCCGCATACAGTATTAGCAATAAATGTTATTAGAGAACTTTAATTTTGTAGGATTGCATTCATGTTCTGAACTCACATCGATACTGATATCTTACACATGTCTACGGCAAACTCATTTCTGTTTTTAAGTTACATTTAGAAGTAAAGTAGTCTTACATGTTTTGTTTATAAAAAACACCGTAAGGAATTCTTTATTTGTTCAAACTAGATTGGCGTCTGAACTCCCCTCTTCTCTGGCTGACAAGTTAACAACGTAGGACAAGGAGCTATAACAACTCCATCTACTGTTTTAGATCAGCACTAATCTTGGTGGGCCAATGCTGAGGTAGAGTCCACTGGTTGGGACCATAGACTGTGTAAAATATGGACGCAGTCTCTCTGAATGCACCCACTGGTTTCTGAAGAGTCGTTTTGTGAAGCTCAAAGGCAGTGAGGACACAGCCGAACAGATGGATCGTAGAAGGAGTTGAGGCGGGCTGAGGTGACACAGCAGAGGGGACAGTTAGCAGCTAGCGACCTGAGACGGCATTCAATCACTCAAAGCGGCCACGCCCTCAATTATGCAACTTTAAAACTTGATATAATTCAAATGGGCACAGTTGTCATGTATGGAGGAGATGAGCTATAATGACTAAAACGTTTTTTGTACCAGGCTGTAAACTCTTTCTGCTGTAAAGTTGGCCATTTTAACATGAGGGTCGAGGGAGATTGACGAGCTTTTGGAGCCAGCCTCAAATGGCTATTTGAGGAACTTGGCACTACCGCATTGGTTCACTTCTCAGCACCGGAAGTTGCCATTTAGGACTAATCTACCTCATGAAATAAAAGAATGTTAACGCCCTCTAATCAGACCGTCCTCGTCGCCGCTACCCACCGCATCTTTACTTTCTCCATGACTACTGTGCAGCGTTACAATCACAGCACAAGCTTGTTCTCTCCTTCTGTGTAAAAGAAATTCAGCTGTCTGTTGAATCACCGTTTAATGGCAGATTATCTGGGGATAGGAATGCTTTCCTACAAAAGTGTGTAGATGAAGCATTAAGGTGTTAAATGTTACTCATTTACTAACTAGCTAACGTTAGCTTGCTAATTCCACCTTGTTTTCATGCTACACTGGCTACAGAAAATGAGTGGAAGAGCGTGCAGGTGGCCAGCGGCAGCGCCGGGTCCCCGCTCCCCGCTGATCGATTACTTCGCCGGGAGGAGAGCGGACGGCTGCTCCAAAGATAAGAGGCGCTAGGGTTCGAGCAGGCTGAATTCAAGTTTCCACAGCCACAATGCTCCGTCTCCGGAGCTGGCTTCCTCTCTCCTCCAGGTGAAATAGTCTCCCAGCGACGAGGGGTGAGGCGGAGGGACCGCAGGGTATAATTCTTGTCGATATTGTGGTCTGATAAACAGTAAATTCATCAAATTCAGCGTCCCATATTGCTATTTTCCAAGCTACTGTAGCTGTCATATTTGTTGACACTTCAACATCAAGATTTTAGTCATACACAAGTGGGCCTGGTTTCATCTCTCAGGCCCTTGCCCATTTTTTTTTTTTAGCAGTTTTTCTAAATTATGCAGTGGGTGGACTTGGGCTCAGACCTAGGGGTGAAGTTGCACTTTAACAGAGAGAATACTGGATGGATTGGTTTGGCTGGCTGATAAGATAAATGTCTGGATGGAGTGATGAGTTGGAGGGAAGTCAGCGTTCGTGCTCATCTGCAGCGTTGCTGTCCATGAAAACACACTGTGGTGGAAACTATTTGGCCTCCAGGTATTTTTGCAAAGCATCAAACTGTCACAGTGGTGCTTAGATTGAGTTCACAGGATTTTCCAGCAAGATGTTTGTTTCTTGATTCTTGTCGCTTGGTCCTCTGGTTGAAGGGTGTGCCCTTCAGCTGCTACACAAATCTCCTAATAGCGTTCCATCCCTGAGGTCCACTGGACAAATGGCTGTTAGGTATTAATGTCTAGCTATAAAAAATAATCGTCTTTGTGGGATCCATACAGTAACATCTAGCAACATTCCGTAAAAGAGTAAAAGAGCTGACAAAAGGTTTCTTTGCAAGTGGATGTGACAGTTGACTTTGGAACCCTTAGTTTTAGTCTCAGTAACTTGAGAAAAGTTGGCTAAATTAAGCTCAACCAACTGTTAACACTGAGCAATAAGCAGATCCTAGTTAGATTTAAATAAATACATGCTTTATAAGCAGATTGATATCACCTCCATGTCTGTGCTTTAAGTTCAGAAACCAATAGCTTGGCTCTTTCCAAGGTAAAAAATATTCTCTTGTTTACACAGTTGAGCCAGTTGTTCCACATGGAAGTTAAGAGAAATGTAAAAACAACAATTTGTAATTTTAGGGGGAGTTACATGTTGCAACTGTTTTGACAAATAACACTACAAGATAATTAGTACGCTTTTCTTTTTTACTTCCAGAGCCAAGCTAGCTGTTTCCTCCTATAAACCTAAGCTGGGCTAACAACATCCTTATTTAAAGTCAGTACTTAAAACACAGACTTGAAATTGACTTCTTCATGCCACTCTTGGATAGAAAGCAAATATGTGCATTTCAATTAAACTTAGACAATTTCTCCCTTTGGTCAGATTTCAATGAGCAATGTAACCAGGAAGACAGCTCAAAAGCAAACATGACGCAAACACTAGCTATCAGATGGACCAGTGCTGAAATGTTTAAACTAGCACTGACAGCTGTCTTGATGCAGCCAACATCTTTATGAGTGAAGGCCTCAAAAATGGCTGCCAAAGAGTGTTAGGTTGTTATAAATCCAAAGTCAAAATACAGCATGTGTGATCTGATTGGCCAAAATTCAGACATCATCCCTCTAAGAGTTGCTCAGGCTCCTGTTCCTCCGAAATCAAGGCGTTCGTAATAGTGATATCACCTGTTGGGTGAGTGGCAATCTGCTGCAGGACCGTCTCTGACTGAAGCAGCTGATTGGTCCAGTCCTGACAGGCCCCCTCTATGCTAGGCCCCTCCCCACCATATTCTGGCGGTAGGACGGCCGGTGAGAAGAAGTCGCTTAAAGTGTCGTGGAAATCAGCACCGTGCATATGGATCTACAGTAGGGAGAGATGGAACTTGATCTTAAAAGAATGTTTAAAGGCATGTTGTAAAGAGAGTCTGAGGATGGGTGTGCAGTGCAGTATGATCAGTGTGATAAACAGGCTGCTGACCCTCTGCTTGATCTTATCTGGCAGGAAGGGACGAATCATGGCGAACACAGGCCGGAAGAACAATGGCTCGTTAACCAGATGGATTCCTCTAACTTTCAGTGGAAAGGAGTCCTGAACATGCAAAATTACAAACAAGGGCGGGTGTAAAAACACATTAAGCAAGCTCACTACTTGGTCAGCCAATCAGGTCTGTACAACAATATGTATCAGCTAATAACAATCATATCAAACCCTGCAAAACATTAGTCTTATTAGGCTATTTTCTCATGAAAAACCCAAGACATTATCCAGAATTTCCCTTTCACACATGTAGCACAAAACAGAGGCGTTCTCACAAAAGATTGTATATAAGACGTCACTCATTGGTTTGTGTTTTGAAGCCTCGAGTTTGCCATTTTGTCCGTCGCCATCTTGGCTTTTTGCAACCAGAATTCACACAAGAGATGAAGTTAAGTAGAGATCGGCCGATTAATAGGTTTGGCCAATTAATTGGTGCAGATATCTTTGGAAATGGGCTCAGATTGTGGCTCATGGCTGCGCATCTGGCACATCAGTGTTTAACATTTGTGCTCCATACACATGATGAGGACCACTTTTGCTGAAATATCTGTGCGCGTGTGATTAAATCCAGGTAATAATCCAAACCGTTACAGTGCCATGAAATGGCACTCGTACTTGGAGAACAAGAGTGGGTGGTGCTGGAATGCCATACATTTGTGACAAACTTTGAATGACGTTTAACAATGTAGACTTTTTCAATGTTACATTTTCAGAAAGCAATTTTCAATTCCATAAAAAGTCCATAAAAGGTTGTGCAATGAAATGCAGTTTGTAGTCCCACAAAAAACTAAATAAAACAAAACTCTATCATATATGGAGGGTGGAGGATGAATTAAGTAGTCTGACAGTCAGAGGAAAGACGCTGTTTTGATTAATCTTTTTGCATATTTTTAGCAGCCTCCTTTGATCCTTTGTAAATTGGTCTTCTTTAATTAATGCTGAAGTCTCTTCTCTGAGTTGAAGCCTCCTGTTCCAGAGCCAGAAGATTGTCCAAATGAAAATGGCCAAAGGGTAAAAGAAACGTGATGCTTAAATTTACATACATCCTCAAAAAAACACATCTGTCGGACAGATCCATCTGCCTTTGATTGGGTCGGGCAAATTAATCTCCCAAACAGAACATGGTTGAAATAAACTCTTTGTTCTTATAAAAAAAAATGTCTTTCTTTCTTTCAATATAATATTTAGGCAGATCTAAAAGCTACACATTAGAATAATCAATCCACTGTGCAACAAATACAGGTACAACTATATTTTAAAGAAAGAAAGAGTCCGACTTTAATGGTGTGTTGTTTCAGTCGTGTTCCTTACATTACACAATGATGACATCCAAATGTCATTCCTGTGGTGTAACATGCAGTCATGATGTTGACATCATGTTGACACCTCAAGTTCTCTCTTTTGTGATAGAACCTGTTACAAAGTGGGGGTGTCTTCTGCATTGCAATACAAATGTTATTGTGCATGAACACCCATATGAAGCATAGCACCATAGCACATGAAGAGTTAAGCGTCCAGCGTTATAGCACATAGTAGAAGTACTATTTACAAGAAATCAAACCTGAAGCAAGATTTTAGGCTTACCGCAAGTACAGAGGATATCTTTCTAGCGAGGGAAGGGTTGACCTGCAGGGCATGGCCTAAACTCCATCCCTGCAGGTCAAATATGACCTTCAGACCCCGTCTCTGCGTCTCCGTCTCAGTGGAGATGATCTCTGATGTTATCAGGCTGACTCTGAACACCTGGAAGGCCGTCCAGTCTTTTGGGTTCCATTGCCCTGCAGACAGAGAACACAGACTACTTTCATGGAGTACATTCAGTCTTTATAGGTACAGTGTGTTACATTCGTCGGTTGCCAGTAGTAAACACCTAGTATTCAAGGCTGGCCACTTGTCCTCGGCTCAATGGGGGGGGGGGGGCGAGATGGTCGAGCAGGCTATAGAGTCTAGTATAGAGAACAAAGCAGTGTATCAGAGAAATAAAAGAATATTTTCTGATTGTTTAAAACGGCGGTTACGTTTTTAAAGTCAAATAAAGACATCCACACCACTGAACCTTTCAGCACAACCCAGAAAGGTGAGCAGGTGGGGCACTGGAGCACATGCACACTTAACCCCAAATCGCTGAAGTAAGCTGAGCCTGCGGCGTATGAATGGGTATGAATGTTAGTTAGAGTCCTGGTGGGCAGGTGGCACCTTGTATGGTAGCCCCTGCCTTTAGTGTATGAATGAGTGAATGACATGTAGCTACAGACACTCCTAGAGGGCCATAAGTGAGATGTGAATTACATTTATATCAGTCTATATGTTGTTTTTGAGAGAATTCCTGCATATTATACTGTACCTTTAAAGGTTAGGGATTTTTTTGAAGTGGGGTGGTATGAGGTACTTATCCATAGTCATTGTTTAACCCACAGTACATAGCAGTCAGACCACAACACTACAAACAGACAGGAGCAAAGCAATGTATTGCAGCAAGATGTTTTTAAGACACCTCACGCAGCTGCAATCAGGTTAAAACAATACATAGCCAACAAGACAGTACAGTGGTTCACCAAAAATGTACCCAAATGATTGGCCACCTTCTTGCCATTGCGTTGATGATTTTTGTATTCAGAGGACACAGAACTAAATTATCATTGATTCTGAGTCATGTTTGAGTCCACCTGATAACTATTAGTCCATATTCACTCCTTTTAGCGCTGTTTTGGTCTCCAACAACTCCTGAGAGAAATATCTAGCTCTTTAGCAGCTAAAAGCTCCACTTTGTTCACCAGCCATCTCTAACTGTGCCTGTCTGCCATTTGGTGCTGGACAGGCAGCGTTATCAGAGTTAGTTATTTTCTTTTTCACTGAAAACACTCTCTATGGGTTTTGTTTAGCCTTTTTTAGCTCATTGGTGATGACTCTCTGTAGGTTTTGTTTAGCCTCTTTTAGCTCATTGGTGATGACTCTCTGTAGGTTTTGTTTAGCCTCTTTTAGCTCATTGGGGATGACTCTCTGTAGGTTTTGTTTAGCCTCTTTTAGCTCATTGGGGATGACTCTCTGTAGGTTTTGTTTAGCCTCGTTTAGCTCATTGGGGATGACTCTCTGTAGGTTTTGTTTAGCCTCTTTTAGCTCATTGGTGATGACTCTCTGTAGGTTTTGTTTAGCCTCTTTTAGCTCATTGGTGATGACTCTCTGTAGGTTTTGTTTAGCCTCTTTTAGCTCATTGGTGATGACTCTGCGGGTTTTGTTTAGCCTCTTTTAGCTCATTGGGGATGACTCTCTGTGGGTTTTGTTTAGCCTCTTTTAGCTCATTGGTGATGACTCTTTGCGGGTTTTGTTTAGCCTCTTTTAGCTCATTGGGGATGACTGCGGGTTTTGTTTAGCCTCTTTTAGCTCATTGGGGATGACTGCGGGTTTTGTTTAGCCTCTTTTAGCTCATTGGGGATGACTCTCTGTGGGTTTTGTTTAGCCTCTTTTAGCTCATTGGGGATGACTCTTTGCGGGTTTTGTTTAGCCTCTTTTAGCTCATTGGGGATGACTCTCTGTGGGTTTTCTCCACGCGCAACCTCCTCTGGCATTGGAGGGAAGGTTAGCCAGCTAACAGAGGCTAAACACGTTCGTCTCTACCTGATGATGTGTCATGGTTGGCGCGGTGATATAACTGATCATTGGAATTATGCATTTTAATTTATCATATTTATTCATGTAAATTCTTAAGCACATTTAGATATAAAAACAGCTAGCATTTTTAATATAATCTAACCATTTATCAGTACCTCCACTACATAGGGCTCTGATCACTGGGGGAGAATCGCTGATGTAACACATTCAAGACTGGCAAAGAGGACACAATCATGTGGGTCCATTCATAAGTCCTTCTGTGATGAAGTGATGACTATATATATAGTTACATTTGTTGCTTTTTATATCCTACTGTGTTCTAGAGGTCTTTTGTCATCGGCCGACATCAACACACACACTCATACTGACCGATTCTGTAGATGAGCACCCTACTGCCAGTGTGGTCCCGCTGCGGGAGAACGGCATGGTACGTCGTGTTGAGGAGGCCAATCACTGAAGAGGGAGACAGGCAGGTGCTGATCTCAGGACTCTCCCTCCGCCACCGCTGGTAGTTCAGTAAGAGCTGCAGGACACATGAAACATTCACATTTACAAGCTTTAATCTACTCAAACCATCAGAGTAACTGCCCCTCCTGCTGGAGATTAAACAGAAAATAAAGGCCAGTCTATGAGGTTTTAATAAAGGGAGTTTTCACCATGGTCAGCACCTGTCCAACACTGATGTCCGTTCCCCCTCTATCTCATCATAATAAGCAGATACAAACATCCATTTGTGTGGTAAAAGTCAGTCAGTGTGTGCACCAGTGATACAGACTGCTGAGCTTAGACCCAGTTGGGTGAGTTCCAGCAACTTTCAAAGCAAAATAAGCAACTAAGCCTTCCTGTTGAGCCACAACCTACACTGACTCAACATGCTCAAATAAAAGAGTACTGTGATCAGTCTTAAAAACTATTGTAGTAATAATACAGCAACAATAATCTGAAGCATGATAAAGTCTCTGTAAAGTCAGTATAGTGTACGACAGACACAGGTACACAAACGTTGGAATAAAGTGTGAAACAAAAACACCTCTGCGAGGAACTGCTTTCCACAGTGGCTCTATCTATCCTGGCTCCTCCAATGTGTGTTGATATTGGTCAGTTGGTGTGAAAGTAAATGAGAGTGCGAGGAGACAGCAAACAAACATACACAGCTACAGTACGAACTCATGAGATGAATCTGTGTATCTATCTGTGATATTTGTTATTAAGTTATTAAAAAGTCAACTTAATGCGTAGAAGTGACATCGACTTCCACTGCTATGTGGATGACACACAACTGTATGTCTGTGATAAATCCTGGTACCACCGATGTGGCCTTCAATAGACATCGGATGCCCAAAAATGTTCTCCAGCTGAATGACTCCAAATCAGAGATAGTTATAATTTCCCCCTGCAGCCTCAGCAGTAGCATTCATAATTTATCTTCGAGTCTGGGGGCTTTTTCTAACAATGTTCAAAAAGAGGGCTTGGTTTTAGCTATTCAAGCTGTGTCCACAAAAAAACGCAGCCATCTGGGCTCAGATAAACCATCACTGGCTCACCTTCTTCCCCATGTAAATATAATTGGCAAAGTGTTCTTAAGTTTTAAAAGTAAAAGTACTCAACACAGCAAAATGGCCCATGGCTGTTTTACTATGTTAGCCTATAACTGGATTGATCACTAGTTGATCATTATCAGCTATGCATCAATGTTTAAGGGGCATACAACTGTTGTAGCGGGTCAAGTGGAGCTCATTTTATAGGTAGTTTATTTAGGTTCATCACTGACGATACATTATGTGATGTTGTGGAAAAATTGTATTAGACTAGCAGAAATGTATGAGGAGGCTTTGGGTGGCAGGAGGTTAAGATGAGAAGAAAAACCTAGATTCTATCTGACAATGACTACTAACATTGTTCTGACTCCTCCCTGGTGTTGTGATTATACATAATTCTGTCCGAATACATGCTGTACCAAGATATTCTCTGATATCATATTTGTGTTGTAGTAAGCGTACATGTTCAGATAAGGACAGTGGGTGATTAAAGACATTATTTATGTATCTTACTCTGTGTGCTGTTGGACAGGATCATAGGACAAGAGCTAGTTGTTGCACCCGCAGTGGTGTCCATAGCTCTGTCTTTTATTGTTGCTCATTGTCGTTGTAGCTACTGAAACAGGTGTAGTGCAGATGTAAATTTGGCCTCCTGGAACATATGCTTAAAAAGCTGCGTTGTAAACTTAAAACATGTCTGTGTTTTAGTTGAGGTGTAGTACACTGACTCACAATGTGACCCTTGATTTAGATTTGGCAATCCGATGTTCTGTTCTCATATCCAATTGATGGAAAGCCATTTTATTGCCTCCACAATTGGCTGAGGTAAAATAAGCTGCACACTGCAAGTTCCAAGATAGACTGGAAGTTGCTGGTTCCTCATGGTCCCCAGTGTTCAGGACAGGAAGACAGAATGAATTGCACAATTAAGGAAACTTAAATATGCAGAAAAAAGTTTAAAAAATTAGCCAGATGCTTTGTCACAGTGCTATTATCTTTCAGAGGTAAACCTATAGCAGAATGCTGAGTCCATGTGAAGTAATAAATCTATAATGTCCACATGTTGTGATGACAACGGTAGCCCTGATATGGATAGAGAAGTTCATGAAGGACTATGTGCTGAGCCTAACATTCTGACACATTTTCATTTCTATGCCACAAGGTGCAGGAGAGTAACCGGACAAGCCGGATGGTTTCACAGAACTATCTGAGAAGCCGTCATTGGACACAGTTTGGAAAAGAGCAGGCACTTAGTGTTTCCCCATCCCTAATGTAGTCTCTCCCTTTGTGTTGTCTCCCAGTCCGCTCTGTCTTCATTAACCTGGAGGATATTCTGGTGTTTTGACGCAACATGGAGGATCACATTGTGCATGTCCTGTTCTGCAGAGAGTCCTTGAAAGCAAACACTTGGTCATAATGTATATGGTACATAATGGGTAAATGGAATGGTAAATTGACTTAAACTTGTAGAGCGCTTTTCTAGTCTTCTAACCACTCAAGGTGCCACCTGCCCATCAGAACTAACTGATCATTCACACCCAAGTGTGTCTTGGTTTAGTCGACATGTCGCATGTGTACAGACTGTAAAGCCCTCTGAGGCAAATTTGTGATTTTGGGCTACACAAAATAAATTGAATTTAATTGTGGGACTACAAACCAGAGCAGAGTTGCAAAATGTAATTATATGTATTCAGTGACATTTTATTGGGCATCAACCTTGCTTTTATGTAGTTTTTGTCAAAAAACAAGACTTGACGAGTAAATAAGTGCAGCTGTTGAGGTTGCTTTGTGGGCTCATGATGCTCATCACTTTTTGTTAGAATCATTGTGACCCAACTACTGAGTTCATGCAGTCCAATATTACTCAATTTAGGAACTAATAATTGTTCTAACATCACCAAAATATTTGTAACTTCATAGTCCTTTTATGAATGTATTTACACGACATGTCGGAGCTAACGTGGTACAAGGTGTAGCTGAATTGCATAAAGTACGGCTGGTTCAATCTGCAGCGATGCATCATATTCTATAAGATCATATGTTTGTATATCCAAAACAAAAACATCCTGTTTTCAGCTGGTCCAAGGTTACTTTTTGTTTTGAAATATATTTTGGGTATTTATGAAGTAGGAGAACTTTATCAAAGCATTTAGCTACACTTTAGAAGAATTCACAATTCACCTCACCAAATGTGGAGATACGTGGTTTTCACCCCGAGTATGAAAAACATCTGTAACTAACTAAAGCTGTCAGATAAATGTACAAAGTACAACGTGTACCTCTGATATGTAACTTGTAGTAGAAGTATGAGGTAGCACAAAATACAAGTGCTCAAGCATAGTACAAGTACCTCGAATTTGCGTAAGTGCAGAAAGCTACTTGAGTAAATCTTCATCACAGTAAGTACACGGTGAATGATAATGTACAGACATTACAGCAAGCCCTTGAGAAGGTGTGAATAAAAGCACTTCTGTCATGCGCAGTCCATAAACAGCCTCTGTATACTTCCACAGCGGTACCTTCAGAGAGAGCTCCTCGTCGAAGTCTCTTGCTCGCAGGAACTTGAGGAGAAACCCTTCGGAGAACGTCCTGACAGCGGACAGCTCTCCGGCCTGCAGCGCTCTCCGCCTCAGGCTGCTCACAGACGGCCCGAGCTGCTCCGAGTCGTCCGGGAATTCACTGAGCTGAGCCCCGTTCATGTCGTACAAAGGTCCGGTTACATTTCACCGCCAGCGGGCTGCTGCTGCTGGAGGGAGTGAGGAAAGAGACGGACCGCAAATGGAGAGAGGGGAGGGCGGTGTGTGTGTGTGTGTGTGTGTGTGTGTGTGTGTGTGTGTGTGTGTGTGTGTGTGTGTGTGTGGGCGTGTTTCACCGGTCTAGTGGGGACATAAATGTTACGTTGTTCATTCTGTACACATGACATCTATCACACTTCTGTCCATCCTGATAGAGGATTCCTCCTCTGTTGCTCTTTCTAAGGTCTCTTCCTCTTTTCTCCCTGTTAAAGGTTTTTATTGGGAGTTTATTCTGTTCCAATGTGAAGGTTTTGGGACAGATTGTAAAACTCTCTGAGGCTCATTTGAGATTTATGATTTTGGGCTATACAAAATACATTGAATTGAATACATCTGTTTACAGAGTCATGGTCATGGTGGGGACTCGCCTTCCTTATGGGGGCACATCCCCATGACGTAAATCATTGCATTTTAGGGTGAATACTTGGTTTAAAGTTATAAGTCTCTAGGAAATTAAGTCAATGTAATGTCCCCAAAAGTCAAGAAAACACGACTGTGTGTGTGTGTGTGTGTGTGTGTGTGTGTGTGTGTGTGTGTGTGTGTGTGTGTGTGTGTGTGTGTGTGTGTGGTCAAAATAACCCCAGTTGGTGCAGTTACAGCTGTAGTGCCTTGCTCATGGAACTGTAACAGTAAACAGACGTGATCAAGAATCATATGAACTACATTTGTTGACATCTTTTACACCATTATCATTCATTATTTTGTAGTATGTACTTAATCAACTTATTTCTATACTAAGTGCAACATTCAAACCGTTTTTTGTGGAGGATGAACTCTAGAGCACAACATGCTCCACCTGTTCCCTCTGCTGGTCACCAGCAGCTACTGGAAGCACTCGGCCTCTGCAGAGATTCCTCATCATCTACGTTTGACAGAAGGACTCGGGATGTGAGGGCGATGAGGCGGTGAGCTCTGCTGGTACCAGCTCTCATCTACTGGGTTGCATTGCAGGGTTTCTTCTCCACCTGTGTGTGTGAAAATATAAGTGTAGAGACGTACTGCATGGCATTCAGACTGTCTGTCCACATCAAGTTGTTTTGCTGCTGTAAGATTTTCATCATATCACATCAATGTTTGATACAATGGAAGGCTAGCATTTATTCTCCTGAAGCCATTAGTTGCCTCTCTGTACATCGTCAGTGGAAGAGTCTGTTGTTCATGTGCTGCATTAAAGGGATTCACAGGAAACTGTTCATGTAGCTGCTAAACGCACTTCCTCCCCCGGGATCCACGAACACGTCTTCTCCATTGGAACTCTGGGACGTGTGCTGTCGAGACATTCTTGCTGTAACCGCCAGTAACCACAGGAGTTACCAAATCAACCACAACTGAAATTCTGAAGATGAAATCATTAAAGTGCATTCATTTATTTTCATTTTTAACATTGTTGTTGAAAAAAATGTATTAAACCTAGGAAATAAATTGATCATTTGTGATATTGGGCTATACAAATATAATAAAATTGAATTGAATCAACCGTGTGAATCTGAGAGAATGTCCTGTTACTTGAAGTTTTTAGTGTGACAGTCTGTCTAAGCTGTACCAAGATCAGATCTGTGTGGTATTAATATTAATATTGAAGTAAGTCATCCACTTTGTTCTGTTATTCATCCAAGTGAACCATCAATGTAAACTCTTCAGAGTCCACCTTGTAATGGACATGTTGAAAAGTATGAGAAGCATATAATAAACTAAACCATCATGAACATGAACATTCTTCAGTACTTCGTAGCTCCACTAGCAGCAGTTGCATCTTTTTAGTTTCACCACCAGCTTTTGCACACCTCACCTTCATGCAGGTCCACCATCTTTCATTCAGTGGTGGAAGAAGTATTAAGATATTCCTTGAATAAAGTAAAAGTACCAACACAAGCATGTCAAAAAAATACTCCATTACAACAAAATTAAGTGAAAGTACTTAAAGTATCATAAGTAAAAAAAAGAATGCCCTGATTTTGCTGTTGCAGTTTACTGTGATTTACATCCAACTGAAATGGAGTAAACATAAAGTAGAACGGAATGGTACATCTGGTCACACTGGTTGTACCAACACCAGAGGGCGCCATCTTAAAATATCTGCCTCTGCAGCTCACTGTTCTTAAGTCATTGAGCTCTTAACATGCAGCACATGCCACTGCAACCTGAGGGGAGAACAATTTTCATAAACTTAGAAGTAAGTATGTTGAATTCTATTTTGCACATAGTAGAGAACAAAAGCCGATCCCAGCTGATATTAGGCAAAAGCAGAGTGGACCCTGGAGGGTGCCAGACCATCACAGGGCCGACGCTTAGAGACATCATTAAGCTGCACGTCTTTAGACTGTGAGGCGACAGTGCTAGCAAAGCGCTTTAACACTACATGTTCATTCATACACGGATGTCAGGCACTACCATGCAAGGTGCCACCTGCCCACCAGGACTAACTAAAATTCACACACTGCAGGCACAGCTACAAGAGACATTTGGGGTTAAGTGTCTTGCCCAAGGACACGTGGACAAGGACTGGAGGAGCCGGGGATCGTACCGCCGATCCTCTGATTGAAGACGTCTGATTGAGTTGTCCATTGACAACTTACCTGGTGATGAGGCACCTTGCCACAAATGCTTTCTGTACCATTTATAACTCAATCAAATCTTAAGATTATACAGTTGTGCAGAGGAACTCATATCATTTAATATTCATGAGTGACTGATGCATTGAGACGTGTAATTGAAAGCATAAAATGTGACAATACCCTGCTTTCCCCTACTTGAGTAAATGTACTTAATTACTTTCCACCACTGTTTACATCTGTTCAGCTACTTTCAATGGGGCTCAAGTCCAGGCTTTGGCTGGGCCACTGAACTGAACTGGGGAGCAGAGCCTGTGGGTCATTGTTATGTTGGAAAGTTAAAGGGCCAGTTCACCCACATTAAAAAAACCCAATATATTTTCTCACTTTACCTGCTGCTATCTAGCCATTAGGATAGTTTGGGTTCTATCAGACCTGGGGCCGTATTCATGAGGCTTCCTAGTGCAAAGAGTTGCTCCTAGGGTTAAAATTCTAAGACAAATCATAGGATTATGACGTCTTAAAAGAAATTCCCAGACAGTTAAGATCCTGGGAGAGATGAACTTTATTCACAAAGCCTCTTTGGCCTTAAGAGAGCTCCTAAGGTAACAAACTGGAGAAGAGAGGAGGACTTTAACCCACGCAGGTCGGACAGCCTACGGAGTGACCACCGTGTTAGGTGCGCAAGCTTGTCCCGCTTTCCCCGGGGCAGGATCAGTTCACGCTACACTCTACTTAATAATAGTAACTAATAATACTAACAACTAATAAAGACACACAGTAATCATCACCGTCACAGTATTTTCTCTTTGTAGCCTGTTACCTCTTTAACAAACTGTCCTGTTTATAAGCGCAGGACCGATTTCTACCGACTGAATGCAAAATTATATAACTCATTACATTACAGTCATTTAGCAGACACTTTTATCTAAAGCAACTTACAAGAAGTGTATTCAACATAGGTATTCAAGAGAACTACTAGTCACCAGAAGTCATAAGTGCATCTCCTTTTTTAAACAAGCATCTAAGAGCATAAAATAGAGCATAAACCAACGTCAGTGGGAAGTTCATTCCACCACTGTGGGGCCAGGACAGAATACAGCCGTGACCGAGTCGATCGGCCGCCAGGACCTCTGAGCGACGGGGAAACCAATCGCCCCGAGGCAGCAGAGCGAAGTGGTCGGGCGGGGGTGTAAGGCTTGACCATGGCCTGGAGATAGGAAGGAGCTGTTCCTTTCACTGCCCTGTAGGCTAGCACCAGAGTCTTAAACTGGATGCGAGCTCTTACAGGTAGCCAGTGTAGAGAACGGAGAAAGGAAGTTGTGTGGGAGAACTTGGGCCGATTGAACACCAGGCGAGCTGCGGCTTTCTGGACAAGCTCCAGAGGTCTGATGGCTGACGCCGGGGCTCCGGCAAACAGAGAGTTGCAGTAGTCCAGGCGGTAGATGACAAGAGCCTGGATGAGCACCTGCGCCATCTTGTCAGTGAGGAAGGGGCGAATTCTCCTGCAGTTGTAGAGCAGGAATCTGCAGCAGCGTGTAACCGATGCAATGTTTACTGAGAATGACAGTTGGTCATCCAGGGTCACACCCAGATTCCTCACAGTCCGAGTGGGCATCACCACGGTATCATCAATGGTGATGGACAGGTCCCGGTGCGGGCAACCCTTCCCCGGGAGGAACAGTAGCTCGGTTTTGTCTAGGTTGAGCTTGAGGTGGTGTGTCGTGTGATGGAAAAAAAATCCTATACCTGCTTTGCGTGAGTCTTCTAATGCTGAAATACATAATACCAAAAACCAGGTTGTCTTTTAAGTATTTATTCTCTGCGCAGAGAAGGTTCAATCATCACAACACAATGCGTACAGTCTCAGTGAGGAAGAACCTCAAAAAAAGTGAACAAGCTTTCTTTATACAGAATGAGCAAAGGTGGGGGCCGATGGCCGATGTTACAGACGTTTCGGTCTCAGACTTTTGGTCTCAGACTGATAGGAACAACAAGTGAAAACAAACGGCCAGCAACCAAAACAAGCAGCCCAAAGGCCTTGGCATGGAACATTCTCATACAACACAGTTGGTTATCTATGCGAACAGGCAAGGGAGAATTATTCTTTTGCACAACAGAGACACGGTGAAGTTCAACAAAGTCCAGAGCAAAATGACTTCTGCATGAATACAATATACTGAGTAGAAATATATACTACGTAAAAAATTACCATTACAGTCGTCATCCACTTCGAGATGTCAGCCAAGCATGCAGCGATGCGTGTCTCCACTTGGGTGTCACCGGGGGGAAATGACAAGACCAGCTGGGTGTCATTGGCATAACAATGGTAGGAGAAGTCATGCGAACAAATAACAGAACCCAGAGATGTTGTGTAGAGCGAGCAAAGAGAGATAGATCCAAATTCACTGAATTATCAAATATCATGCTATTCACAAGGGCAGAAATGATTAGACAGATGTTTATATATAAAATAATAAATAAAAAGGGGTTAAAAAGAACATCGGAGCAGACGCAAGTGAGAGTAGCTGTTAGATTAAAAGAACTCTCAAGATCTCCACAGTCCGTCTCAAACTGAAAGGAATTAAAATAAAAAAGGGGTGTTGATGAATAACTGGGATGAGGATAGTAGTAAGAGATAAAACAGTATAAAGGCATATTAACACACTGGTGTTTCCTTAACGTATATTTACATACAAAATACAAAAGAAAGGTAACATACTTTATATTGTATAGAATAGAAAAACAGGGGTGCTCTGTTGAAAAAAGTGCTATATGAAGATAAATAAGTGCATAGGATAAAACATAAGGAAACACCAGGGTAAAATAGAAGTGCCATAAAATGTGTAGTGCTATGCTTTTGGTTGCCATCTCTCACAACTAAAATACAGTCCTAAAACATTATTAAATGATCCATCTGCATTTTAAAAAGGTGTTGTTGAACTGATAAAAATATTTGTTGAATATGTGTCACCCCCCTACTGTGTGGATCTTTAGTAATAATATAATAAATTAGTTAATAACATGCAAATGTGTATATAAAAGAACAATACAAAACATAAACACAAGAATAAGATTATAGAATAAATATCAGAATCAGCTTTATTGGCCATGTACGCGTGCAAGGAATTTGACTCCGGTTTTTCATTGCTCTCCACGTACACAAACATAATTTACAAATAAATTTTTTTTTTAAATATATAAAAGAAAATTAAAAACTAAAAAGAACAGATGTAAGCATAAGCATTACAGTATGAAAATATATATATATATATATATATATATATATATATATATATATATATATATATAAAAACATATTTTAAGATAAATAATAAATATATTACAAATTTCATATGATTATTAGAGAAAGTGTATTGGTGTGCCCCAAAAGAAATACCTGTTTGATTTGTACGGGTAATGACATAGATGGCAGCTTTTGCCGCATCAAGCTACTATGTGTACCAACGGCTTTTTTTTGTAACATCATGAATGCTGGTGTTACAATCATAAAGCAATTCAACTACTTGATCTTCCCTTCTTTTAACTACCATTTACGTGCTTTTAACTTCTTATCCCTTTTATCTGTCTAATGGACAGTGTCTTATCATGTGGACATACTGAGGGGCCAACAATTGGTCGAAACCTCATTACATTATTTCAAATTCATAAAGACAATGCCAAAAGACAGAGGATGTATGGAATTATAGTCAGGACAGTTATTAAAAATGTAATCTTGGCTTTGACACTTTGATATGTATATTTGGAAGAATAAACCGATGAGACAAAGTATGTAAAACAGAACAAATGCTTTTAACTGCTTAAAAAGGTTAAATGAACAGAAAACTGAAGTGGTTTAAAAAGGATACCACTTTCCTTTTGATTCTCTTTTAACAATGTAACAAACTAATAGAATCACATACACACGTGGACAAAATTATTGGTAACCTTTCGTTAAAGAAAAACTCACAATGGTCACTGAAATAACTTGAAATTGACAAAAGTTTTAAATACAAATTTACTGAAAATGAACTAATGAAAATCAGACATTGCTTTTGAATTGTGGTTCAACAAAATCATTTAAAAAAACAAAACTAATGAAAACGGCCAGAACAAAGATGATGGTACCCTTAACTTACAGTTTTTTTCAGGCGCTACCAAGCGTTTGTCCAACCAGTGGTCACATTTTCAAAACTCTAAACACAATTAGCGCAGCATCGGTCTTTTGTGGCCATATCATTCACACATTTCATGTCGTTTTCAAACAATATGCAGTCAGTGAACACATTTCCACAATGCTTACATTTTCTTAACAGACAAGCTATACCTCCCAACAAAATTATGGATTGTTTTTGTATTATTTACGAATGTTAACACACAACATCCCACAACGGCAAAAACAATATTCCAAACCTTAGATAGTCTAAAAACCTCTTCTGCAATGATATCAGTTCTAAAACAATATATCTCAGCTGATAATAAACAAACAATTGAATAATTGACACACAGCTGATTTATGTTGGGTAAATTGGGCAAACCACAGCTGATTCCAGTCTGGCTTAGACTCAGTGGCATTACTTATACAGTAAAAGGAGGACTTTGAGGAGTGATGTTTTTGGAAACAGAAACAGAAAAAGACAAACACTGTAATGTCTGGACGAGGAAGAGTAAGAGCAAGGGGCCCAGGGAGAAGAGCAGGCCCAGTGAGAGATGCAGTGAGAGGTGCAGGAGCAGTGAGAGGAGCAGTGAGAGGTGCAGGAGCAGTGAGAGGAGCAGTGAGAGGTGCAGGAGCAGTGAGAGGAGCAGTGAGCGGAGCAGTGAGCGGAGCAGTGAGAGGTGCAGTGAGAGGTGCAGGAGCAGTGAGAGGAGCAGGAGCAGTGAGAGGAGCAGTGAGAGGTGCAGGAGCAGTGAGAGCTGCAGTAAGAGGTGCAGGAGCAGTGAGAGGAGCAGGGCCAGGGAGAAGAGCAGGCCCAAGGAGAGGGCAAGGTAGAGGTGTAAGAATGCGTGGTGGTGGCATTCCAAGGGCTGCAAGAACAGTAATCAGTGATGGAATTCGTGCCGCTATCATTGGCCATGTAGTCAACCACGGTCTTTCACTAAGAGAGGCTGGTGTTAGTATATATTTAACAAAATGTGTTTTTGAGAAGAAAATTACCCATTTCGCCAATTGTGGTTTGTAGGTGTGAGTCTGTGTTAAGAGTTTAGAAAAAGTATCTGAAGTATGGGCGCTTGTTAGCGATTGAAAAAAACTAATATTTTGTTGCACAACCTTTTGAGGCAATCACTGCAATCAAGCAATTTCTGTAACTCTCAATGAGACTTCTGCACCTGTCAACAGGTATTTTGCTGCTCCAGCTGTCTCAGGTTTGAAGGGTGCCTTCTCCAGACTGCAAGTTTCAGATTTCACAGATGTTAGCTATTTTAGAAAAGTACTCATCTGATTAATCTGTCAATTAAGCAAGACATTTTTCCAAGAATCCAGAGGTCAACCAAACAATTGTGGGAAACTATAAATCCAATTAAAGTTGCGAGCAGCGATGAACGGGCCCTTGCATCCTCCCGCATGTCAGGGGTGCTGGTGGGGACTCAGTCCGGCACGGCCGGGAATGTCCGCGACCGTCGGACAGCGCATCCGCGAGTTGGAATTTTTTTTCCCACATGGACTGCCTGACGGTGGAAATTATGCTTTGTAAATAGTCCACCGCATCCTGTATTCACTGTGTGGCACTACAGAACACGCTCAAACATGCATTATGTTGCTCTATATCAAGTGTAAACCACATCTTGTAAAAGTCATGTAAATCGGATGACGTTTGTCAGAAAACGCAGATTTCCTTTCGCCAGCAGGTGGCACTGGGCGTATTAGTGAAAATTAGCTTGTAGACATCCTCAGGCCATGAGTGTTATCAAGCATGGGAAGTTTACAGTAGTTACATCAGCTTTTTTGATGGGGAATCACATTAAGCAGCCGCCCGCTACGGCTAAGCCATTCAACCAAACGTAAAGCTTTTAATCATTTTTAAAATCACAAAGGTTCTCAGATTGTAGGCTACTGACCAAATTTGAAGAGGATCAGACAAATTCCCTTGGAGGAATTCGTTAAAGTATAGCGACTACAAATGGACAAAAATCTATCAAAAAATGACACAAAAATCTAAATCGACAACTTCCGGTATGGTTTGGAGCATGGCCCCAAGAGACTTTTCTTGAATGAAGGTGATGTAAGTTTCAACCACACTGGCCAAACTTCTGATTTACTTGACGGCCATGTAGGGATTGTTTTCCTGGAGTCTTCTTCAAACGTTGGTACCTCTAGGACCCTGGGCCTATTTTTAGGCCTCTGCTCGAAAATTGCATAGCTATACTAAAATGAGCATAGTTTTGCAACTTTAATAGTTTTGGTATTAAAATAAAGGGAACACTTGTGAGATTTGTTCAGATGTGTAATTATATATATATATATATATATATATATATATATATATATATATATATATATATATATATAGCTTTGTCAGAGTTGTGTTTGAAGTTTGTACAAACAGCTGAGATAACTGTAGCGCAGAAGCTGCAGTTTGAGTAGCTATATGACATTATATATTATACTGATGAGTGCACTCGTTTGGCATTATGAGTGGGTGAATTTTTGGATGAAGGAGTGTGCCCCTACCAGTGGGGGCTCTCGGGTACAAAAGGTTGTTGAAACTATGGCCTCAATCAGAAGAAAGAAACGTTTTTTTAAAAAGGTTGAGAAATAAAATATAAATATGTTTTCCATTTATTTACATGTTTTTTTAATTTTTATTCTTATTTTAAATCATAGGCCTTGTAGCCCTATTGATGTGTTCATCTTCCAAAAGAAATACTTTGTAACAAAAAACATTTTGTGGAGTTGTTCTTGCTCACTAGAGAGTTGTGTCAAATCAGCAATTTTATTTAAATTTTTTATGTTTGAATATCTCTTATTGTCACTGTAGAAACACCTGTAAGCCTTGGAAGGTCTTTCTTGTTTTCATCTTCCCAATAAATACTTTGATGACACTTTGTAATTGTTCACAACCAGATGTGTATTTTAAGCACAGATTTTCCACTTTTATTTTTAGTGAACCGTGTTCAATACTGCCTATGGTTCACATTGAACTATGTATACTGCTGAGATATAGCCAGTTTGATGAGTGCAGGACTAAATGTGTCATTATGCACATTACACAAATGCAGACAGTTACATACAGATTAATGACTGACCACTTTCCTCTCCTTTCCCTCAAAAAGCAAATACCACATGACCAAACAAAGACCTTTTCAATGTTATGAAACATGTCAATACAAGCAAGTATAATGAGGAGGATCTGGTTTAACAGTCAGGCTACTTATTCACAATCTTAAACTCATAACATTATTTTAGTGCCATTTGAAGAAACTCAGTAAATGAGTTCACAAATGGAAAAAACCCAACTTTGAACTTAATAGTATCTATTTTTAACAAAGCTTCAACACACACACCCTTCTCCCTGATGATTTCACCAACTTCTTTGACAAGGTAAACAATATCAGATCCTCCTCTCAGCCCCTCTCTCCCTGTCCACCCTCTCTACCCCTGCCCCCACAGCTCTCCTTCCCATCTCCATGCCCCATCTTACCCTATCTGGCTTCTCTCTCCCCTAACGAAGTCCTCAACCTTGTTACATCTAACCGCCCCACCACGTGCTCCCTTGACCCGATCCCTTCCCCTCTTCTTCAGTCTATTGCGACTGAACTCCTTCCTTTCCTCACCCACCTCATCAACACATCTCTTGTTTCAGGATGCTTTCCCAAGGCCTTTAAGACTGCCAGAGTCACCCCCCTTCTGAAGAAACCATCGCTTGACCCCTCTGATGTCAAGAACTTCAGATCAGTTTCTTTTCTACGCTTTCTATCCAAAACACTTGAACGTGCTGTCTTTAACCAACCATCTTCCTATCTCCACCAGAACAGCCTTTTGGACCCCCACCAGTCCGGGTTCAAAGTGGGTCACTCGACAGAGACAGCCCTCCTTGCGGTGACAGAGTCGCTTCACGCTGCGAGAGCTAACTCTCTCTCCTCTGTCCTGATTCTCCTGGACCTGTCCGCGGCGTTTGACACTGAACCATCAGCTCCTCCTTTCCACCCTCGAGGGGATGGGCGCCTCGGGCTCTGCACTCTCCCCGTTTGCATCCTACCTGACAGGTCGATCCAACCAGGTGACCTGGAGGGGGGCCGTGTCGGAACCACGCATGCTGACTACGGGGGTTCCGCAAGGTTCAGTCCTGGGCCCCCTTCTCTTCTCGCTCTACACAACATCTCTGGGTTCTGTTATTCGCTCGCATGACTTCTCCTACCATTGTTATGCCGATGACACCCAGCTGGTCTTGTCATTTCCCCCCAAGTGGAGACACGCATCGCTGCGTGCTTGGCTGACATCTCAAAGTGGATGACGACACACCACCTCAAGCTCAACCTAGACAAAACCGAGCTACTGTTCCTCCCGGGGAAGGGTTGCTCGCACTGGGACCTGTCCATCACCATTGATGATACCATGGTGATGCCCACTCGAACTGCGAGGAACCTGGGTGTGACCCTGGATGACCAACTGTCACTCAAACATTTCATCCGTTACACGCTACTGCAGATTCCTGCTCTACAAAAATCAGGAGGATTCGTCCCTTCCTCACCGACGAGACTCATCCAGGGTCTTGTCATCTCCTGCCTTGACTACTGCAACTCTCTACTCGCCAGAGCTCCAGCCATCAGCCCTCTGGAGCTTGTCCAAAATGCCGCAGCTCGCCTGGTGTTCAAGCGCCCCAAGTTCTCCCACACAACTTCCTTTCTCCGTTCTCTACACTCGCTCCCTGTAAGAGCTCTCATTCAGTTTAAGAGTCTGGTGCTAGCCTACAGGGCAGTGAAAGGAACAGCTCTTTAAATTTCCATTCTGATTCCATAAACAGAATCACAAAGTTATAGCTATTTTATAATTGTTCACAAATACACTACATGTATTATAATTCCCCCCCCCTATTAGCTTATTTTCTCACTGCACAGCTACAGTCTTCCTCAGTTGCTCTGCTTCCAGCCTGCAGCTCTGCTTCCAGTGCAGCTTGTTTTAAGGAGAGCTTTTATCCAATCAGATTTCTATGTCTCTATGTAAGAAGAGAGGCCCGAGAATGAAATGTGTGTGAATATTGACTTTATTTTGTACA
Source organism: Cebidichthys violaceus (assembly GCF_023349555.1). Lineage (NCBI taxonomy): Eukaryota > Metazoa > Chordata > Actinopteri > Perciformes > Stichaeidae > Cebidichthys > Cebidichthys violaceus. The sequence goes on from NW_027176964.1 coordinate 1,861,865, forward strand.
CTCTTGACTGACACACACACACACACACACACACACACACACACACACACACACACACACACACACACACACACACACACACACACACACACACACACACACACACACACACACACACACACACACACACACACACACACACCCTAAAGATCAAGAGGAAAATAAACAGTTATAAATTCAGAACAGTTCACTGTGCCGAGATGTCAGCTCTGATACCAGGTTATATTTCATACTCACAGGTTAATGGTCGGTGTCAACAGATGTCCTTCTACTGCAAACCTGCTAGGTTAAATTAATAACCATGTTTTTGTAATTCTCCAGTTATATTTTTTCAGACAAAAAAGAAACGTGGAGATGTCCAAAGTTACCTCCACAGATGACACCTGCATCCTCAGAATGACCACAGTTGTGGGTTCCTAATCCTCTGTGTGTACAGTCGGTCAGTGATGACTCAGTTCCTGAACACTGAAGGTCATCCAGCCAGATTGGTCCACTGCCTTGTCCAAAATGTGCACCTCCTGGTGCCGACAGAGCCCTGCCACAGCCCAGCTGTTGACAAACCACTTGAGCGTCATTCACATCCCAAATGTCGTCACACACCGTCCCCCAATTGCCATTGTGGAAGATCTCCACTCTGCCAGAGCAGCTGCTGTTAGAGTTGACCAGTCTCACTGTGGTCACATCTGGTTGAAGTGAAAACAAAATATCCATCAACCCACATGGCAGCAGGATTGAGCAAAAACCCATCTCTGAACTTGATTTAATCCTTAATCATCTATTGTTATGATGTTTTACATATCGTACTCTCCCTTCACACATTATTCTTTTGCGGTAAAGATGTGTAATGATCTGGAAAATGTGGTGTTCTATGATACGCAACATTTCATACAATGGATATAAATTAGGGGTGAAAGCTATAAGAGATAAAAAGAATTAAAGTGCTGCGGGGATGACATATTTTTGAAGGCCAACCCGGAAGTTAGCCTCTCACTGGCTCCCTGGAGAAATGCCAATGTGATTTTGCAGGAAATCAGCTCTGGCTAAATCAGTTTATGATACCAACATGTTTTGTTCACCAAGATCATCTTCCCAAATGACCACCACTTTTATCATTATTTACTTCACACCGCCACCACTGAGCTAAAGGCAGACTATAGTTCAGCATGATGATTAGTTAGATACCATCTTTTAAGCTTCAAATTTCACAAGTGGGATATTTACTGACATATTTTATGTCATAGACAAAATGTTAAAATCTCTTAATCTCGTTTTAACCGCAGTCCTTATTTAAGCCATTATACCAAAAACCCAGTCAAAAATGCCATTGACTTCCACGAGTGTAAAAATTCAACTCACAGCTGGGCTTTAGGCAGTGGTGGGCCGTCAGGGCCTTCTCTGCTGGCCTAGACAGAATCCCAGAGTTATAGGTATTTTATAGTTCAATTTGTTTTCATAATTACACTACATGTATTCTAAATATCCCCCCCCCCCCCCCGCATTAGATTATTATCTCATTGCATAGCTACCGTCTTCATCAGTTGCAACTTGTTTTAAGTAGAGCTTTTATCCAATCAGATTTTACCCCTATGTTGTCTCCAAGTAAAAAAAAAAAAAAATCTGCCCTGACGCCTTCAGAATTACAACTAAATCTATTTGCAGTTTAAGAGTAAATGGGGACGATATTGTTGATTATCAGTCTTCAACCAATCAGATTTTTAGTTCGACATGATGGCCGTGTTATTTAACATGCCAGAGCCTTCTCGCTGGCCTAGCCAAGAACGTCATCATTAACGTGCGGCTTGATTAGTCAGTGGGTTAGCGTGACTGTTGTGAAACTAACTCTTACTACTACAAAGTTCTGCTAGCTAAAGTTTAAAGATCTGCAAAATGTTTTTACTTGACATTACATTTTAAGCGATGGACTTTGTCTTTAAATAGTGAACAGCAGCTTTGGTAAATTAACTGCTTTTTTTTTTACATCTGAAGTAGCATTACTACGGTTCTCATTTTTTATTGTAACATTTTTATGAGATCGTTAATATGGTTCCCTCTGACGTGAATAATATTTGAATGGCCCCGTGCCCTTGAGTGTGTGACGGAATGCATGTTTTTCGTCAAATAAATGTAGGCAACTGGTTCTTGCTAGTTTGCTCTCATCATTGTGTTAATTACATTGATTTTGACTATATGCATTGCCCGTTATTGATGAAGCATCCCGTCATGCTGGGTAATAGTGAGGTTATTAGGAGGAGGTTCAACTGTAATAGGACAGCACTGAAGGCCCAAGTATAAAATACACGGCCCGCCACTGGTTTTAGGACTATTTCCATCAGCACTTTATTGTAACTATATTACTGTATAGTTTGTGAAATTGAATGAAATTAATGACCATGTTTTTTTCGAAATTCTCCAGTTTCATTTGTTCAGGGAAACAAAAAAAAAAAAAAAAAAAAAAAAAAAAGGAGAAATGTGGAGATTTACAAAGTTACCTCCACAGATGACACCAGCATCCTTAGAATGACCACAGTTGTGAGTTCCTAATCCTCTGTGTGTACAGTCTGTTAGTGATGACTCATTCCCTGAACACTGAAGGTCATCCAGCCAGATTGGTCCACTGCCTTGTCCAAAATGTGCACCTCCTGGTGCCGACAGAGCCCTGCCACAGCCTAGCTGTTGACACACGACCTGAGCGTCATTCACATCCCAAATGTCATCACACACGGTCCCCCAATTGCCATTGTGGAAGATCTCCACTCTGCCAGAGCAGCTGCTGTCAGAATTGACCAGTCTCACTGTGGTCATACCTGGTTGAAGTGAAAGCAAAATATCTGTCAACTCACATGACAGTAGTATTGCGTAAAAGCCCCATCTCTTCAATGTAACTGTACCTTATTATTATTATTATTATTATTATTATTATTATTATTATTATTATTATTATTATCTCTTACATAGCAGACTCTCCCTTCACACATGATTCTTCTGAGGTAATGATGATAAATTATCTGGAAAATGTGGGGTTCTATGATATGCAATAGATGTAAATTAGGGATGAAAGTAAGAGATTAAAAGATAAAATGTTACAAAACCAGGTATAAACTGACAGATGGAGCTGGGTACATTGTATTGGGAGTTGATACACAGGTTATTGTCAGGATGATGGAGATTTCTAGAGCAGTGATTCTCAACTGGTGGGTCGCGGACCTGTTTTCAGTGGGTCGCGGACTTTTGCCTGAAGAGAAAAAAAAAAAAAAAAAAAAAAAAAAAAAAAAAAAAAAACTTGTGCTTTTATTTTGAAGGGGATTTTTTTATGCAGAGGAGTTATTCACACTCCTTAACAGTATTTGCCGTTAATGCTAATACATACCTGCCATTTCACAGTATAGAAGAACACCCACAAAGTTTGTTTTCATATGCAAATTGAGCGAAACGCAAGTAGGACACCGACTACATGAGATATGGATTTTGTTACATTGAGGACAAAACCCTCAGTGTGTTTTGTGTCTAGGTAGACTTTGCAAATTAAAGTATATGAGGACGATATTGTTGATTGTCATCGTCTTCAACCAATCAGATCTTTAGTTTGACATGTTGGGCGTATTCTTTGACGTGCCAGAGCTGTCTCAGTAGCCTGATAAGTAAGTCAGCATTAAGGTGCGCCGTGATTGGTCAGTGGGTCAGCGTCACTTTTGTCAAACAGAAAGCTAGCTAGCAGATCTTAGTGTTTAGTAAGAGTTCAAGTTGAAACATATGTAAGAAGTTATGACATGGACATGACATTTTTAGCGTTTTTAAATGGATTTCTGGAGGATGACATTTCCAGAAAAGCTGGACATCGTATCAAAGGGTCGGTCAAGCCCACAACTAGCAGCCCTGACCCAGCATGGAAAAGGATTTGTATGAACGGTATTTCTAGCTGACAGCGGCGGAGAAGTGTTGCACATTTTATGGCCAAGAATACTTTTCATTTGCAGCTGAGCTCTTGGTGTTTGGAGCTACGCTATGCTAACCAAGGCAGCTATACGACAGGACACGCACAAGCTACGTGTTTTTGAAAACTTTTGGAGACCTGAGTGGACTTTTTAAGTGAAGCGCAGCTGTGGTAAGTTAACTGATTTTGCGTCTTTACATCTGCAGTAGCGTTTCTACTGTGTTCATTTGTCTATCGTTTTTATGAATAATATGAATGGCTCGTGCTCTAGCGCTGCAGTGTTGCTTGATTGATTTGTTGTCATATAAATATATGCGACGGTTCTTGTGAGTTTTTCTTGTCGTGTTAATTACATTGATTTGGAATATATGCATTGTCTGTTAATTACGAAGGATCTCGTCATGCGCGGGGTTATCGTCCGGACAATTGAATGTTCAGGCTCCCCGCTAAGCTAGTTAGCCCCCCTGAAGACACTTGCGGTGCCGCAGCCTCAGCTGTTTTTTGTTGTTCCGGGTTCAGAGGTCACAAAGCCTGTTGTCTGTTATGTGAACGCAGTCCACCGAAAACATTATATTTCCCACAATTTAAGCTTCTGCATTTTCCAAATGCACTAGTATTATTCTAACGTATTGTTCGGGTCGTAAGCCTCGTACCGTACGGTTTAATACGAATAAGTGTATTATTACACCCCTAGAAACAACCATAGCTGTGGCGTCATAATGAGTCTATTAGGACATGGCTCAAGTCTAGTAGGACAGCACAGAAGGCCCAGGTATAAAATGCACGGTCCGCCACTGGATTTATGTGAAACATGTGTGGAACGGGGACTGATGGGAATAAGAGAGCTCTACTACTACCATTTTCAGCTCAGGTTCAAACTGCACCATCTTTTCATTAAATATATTTGAGAAGTTGAAAATTTGGGTCGCAACTTGTCATAAAGGGGTGATGGTGGGTCCTGCAGCAAGACCAGTTGAGAACCACTGATCTAGAGTGCTGCAGGGATGACATTTTTGTAGGCCATCGTGAAAGTTAGCCTCTCAGTTATTCCCTTGACAAAAAGCCAATGGGATTTTGGATTATTTTCAAAATAAAATCTTTGGCTAAACCAGTTCATGGTACCAACACTTTGTTTCCTAAGATCATCTTCACCAATGAACACCACTTTTATCATTATTTAAATCATAGATGCAATCGGCAGAAGTAAAAGAGATAACGTTAAGACAATAAACAAACTACACCACTGTCTGGTGACTTCACACCACCACTGAGCTAAAGGGCAGAATATAGTTCAGCATGATGATGTTCAATACTCTAATTTAGGCACTTGTTAGCAACCATCATTTTTAAGAAACTTAAAAGCTTCAAATTTCACAAGTGGGGTATTTACTGATGCATTGTATGTCCGAACAAAATGTTAAAATCTCATAATCTTGTGTTACCCACACACCTTATTTCAGGCATCTTATCAAAACCCAGTCAAAAATCTCATTGACTTCCATTAGTGTAAAAATTAAACTCACAGCTGGGTTTTAGGACCATTTCCAGCAGTACTTTATTGCAACTATATTGCAGTATTGTTTGTGAAATAGAATGAAATTAGTAACCATGTTTTTTCTAAATTCTCCAGTTATATTTGTGCAGAAAAAAAAAAGAAAGTAAAATGTAGATGTTCAAAGTTACCTTCACAGACGACACCAGCATCCTCAGAATGACCACAGTTGTGGGTTCCTATTCCTCTGTGTGTACAGTCTTTTAGTGATGACTCAGTTCCTGAACACTGAAGGTCATCCAGCCAGATTGGTCCAATTCCTTGTCCAAAATGTGCACTTCTTGGTGCCGACAGAGCCCTGCCACAGCCCAGCTGTTTACACACCACCTGAGCGTCATTAGAATCCCAAATGTCGTCACACACCGTCCCCCAATTGCCATAGTGGAAGATCTCCACTCTGCCAGAGCAGCTGCTGTTAGAGTTGACCAGTCTCACTGCGGTCATATCTGGTTGAATTGAAAGCAAAATATCTGTCAACAGCAGTATTGAGCAAAAGCCCCATCTCTATAATGTAACTGAACTTGATTTAATCCATTATTATTATTATTACTTACATATACTATCCCTTCACACATGATTCTTCTGAGGTAAAGAGGAGTAATGATCTGGGAAATGTGTGGTTCTATGATATGCAATATTTCATACAATGGATGTAAATTAGGGGTAAAGTAAAAGAGTGAGATAAAAAGAATGAAACAAAACTAAGTATAAACTTTGACAGATGGCGCATTGGGAGTTGGTTCACAGGTTATTGATCAGAATGATGGAGATATCTAGAGAGTGCTGCGGGGATGACGAGAGATGGATAATGTCTTTTCTCGTTTACTGTAAAATAGTGTATGTACATTGAGAGCGGAGTGGAAACCGGAGCCAATACGCATACATGGCCAATAAAGCTGATTTTGAATGACGGCACGTATGAGCCTCCCTCAAGACGCACCATCACAAGAAGAACACACGAGTTACATGAGAAGGAGAGGACTACAAAAGCGACAGCGTTACTACGTGCACCAGCTGTTGCTCTCACTGGCGACTACTGTACATCGCCGGGTAACCGTCATCACCGCGGAGTTACAGTGCATTATATTGATGAACAGTGGGAGCTGCATTTACATGCTCTGACTGTCATGAAAACAGAAGACAGACATTTTGATGAAACGTGGCCGGAACATTTTATTCATGTTGCACAGCAGTGGAACGTTTCATATAAAGTCAGCACACTGAGCACAGATAGTGAAGAAATATAACTGCTACTGTGTAAAGGAATACTGCTGTTAAGAACCTGATTTGTTTAAAGTGTTTGAACAAAAGTGCAATAACATTTGGTTTACATAGAGCAGTATTTAAAAATAAAAAAAAAAAAAAGAAAAAAGTGAGCAATACACTAGTTTTGAATTCATTATTGAACTTTGCGCATAACAATGCGATTAAAAATTGTAATCATCGCCCAGCACTAGTTTAAAGATATGAAAGACATTTTTACGAGACATTACATTTTTAGCATGTTCGGCGGTGACAAGCCCAATATCTACTGCCTCTGTCGAGCAGACACTTTCAGCCCTCAAACGCATTAAACGTATTCAAGAAGTAGAACTGGGGAGGCTTGACTGTCAACACTGGCGTCCATGAATCGAGAAGGACCTCTTGCTGGAATTGAACCACACGATGTACTGTACAACCGGGGCAATAAACTCTTTGTAATCAAAGAGGAGGATGGACTTTGTCTTTAAACAGTGAACAGCAGCTTTATTAAGTGAAGTGCTTTTTTTTTTTTATATATATCTGCAGTACTACGGTTTTAATTTTTTTATTGTACCATTTTTATGATATGGTTAATATTGTTCCCTCTGACGTGAATAATATTTGAGATGTGTACATGTACAAGGTTACCTTCACAGATTACACCAGCATCCTTAGAATGACCACAGTTGTGGATTCCTAATCCTCTGTGTGCACAGTCTTTTAGTGATGACTCATTCCCTGAACACTGAAGGTCATCCAGCCAGATTGGTCCACTGCCTTGTCCAAAATGTGCCCTTCTTGGTGCCGACAGAGCCCTGCCACAACCCAGCTGTTGACACACCACCTGAGCGTCATTCACATCCCAAATGTCGTCACACACGGTCCCCCAATTGTCATTGTGGAAGATCTCCACTCTGCCAGAGCAGCTACTGTCAGAGTTGACCAGTCTCACTGCGGTCATATCTGGTTGAAGTGAAAGCAAAATATCCGTCAACCCACGTGGCAACAGCAGTATTGACCAAAAGCCACAGCTCTTCAATGTAACTGCACTGATCATTTAAATTCTTTACCATCATCATTATGAACTCTTACATAGACTCTCCCTTCACACATGATTCTTATGCAGCAACGTTGATAAATTATCTAGAAAATGTGGGGTTCTATATGATATGCAATATGTTTAAATGAGTGAAAGCAATAAGAGATTAAAAGATAAAATGTAACAAAACCAGGTATAAACTGACATATGGAGCTGGGTACATTGGGAGTTGATGCACAGGTTATTGGTCAGGATGATGGAGATATCTAGAGTGATGCGGGGATGACATTTTTGTAGGCCAACCCAGAAGTTAGCATCTCACTGGTTCCCTTGACAAAAAGCCAATGGGATTATGGATTATTGCCAAAATCAAATCTTTAGCTAAACCAGTTCATGGTACCAACACATTTTGTTTCCGAAGATCATCTTCACAAATGAACACCACTTTTATCATTTAAATCATAGATGCAATCGGCAGAAATAAAGACAACGTAAGACAACAAACAAACTACACCACTGTCTCATGACTTCACATCACCACCACTAAGCTAAAGGCAGACTATAATTGAGCATGATGATGTTCATTAGTCTCATTTAGGCACTTGTTAGCAACCATCATTTTTAAGAAACTTAAAATTTCACAGGTCGGATATTTACTGATGCATTTTATGTCCTAGAACAAAATCTAAAAATCTCTTAATCTTGTGTTAACCACACACCTTATTTCAGGCATCTTATCAAAACTAGGGATGCACCGATCCACGTTTTTCACTTCCGATACCGATATCTGAGATTTAGTATCGGCCGATACCGATCTAAACATTTCCTTCAGGCTAGCTGCTATCGCTTCGCTGGTGTGTGACCCACGAAAGTTTGTTGCATTTAACATTGCACTGTGTGGCACAAAAGTTTCATCCAGCCAGTGTGCTGTTAAACTTAAAAGTGACACAGGGGAAACGTCGGAGCTCCAAATGTCTGTCGTGAAACTTATCGATTTGACATCTTTTATCTCCTTCAATATGCGTTTGCACACTTTACCGTGCAGTTCAGGTAGCGCCGTCTCCGACAAATATTTTCGGCTTACCATGTCGTAGCGTGGTTCCAGGTGGTTAACTAGCAGCCGGAATCCCTTATCCCCGACAACTGAGAGCGGCTGCCCATCCATGACAATGAAGTTCAGGATCCTTTCAGTTATTTTTGTTGCCTGCACACTATTAGGTGGAAACTTTTCACCTCTTTCCTTCATCTCCTTTAAAGTTAGCTGCTTCAGGCCGCCTCCTTTTTGTTGATTCAGTTCAACGAACTGAGCGTGCTCATTAGGGTGAAATCTCTGGAGATGCTTGATTAAGTTGGTTGTGTTATAGCTTGAAGTTTTAGTGCCACCCCTTGGAACCATCGCTGCGCACGTATTGCAGGTAGCAGTCGAATGTGTTCTGAGGTAGTGTGAAAAAGTTCCAGATGGCTGATCCTTTCGCTCGCTCCATTTTGAAAACAATCTATGCGGCCAGTTCGCTAGCGCATGACGTTACACAGAGCACAACGCATATAATTGGACTGAATAGATTTGCCTTTATGGATCGGTCACATTGTCATCGATACCCGATCTAGAATTTTTTCCTATATCGGGACCGATACAGATATTGATATCGGATCGGTGCATCTCTAAGCAAAACCCAGTCAAAAATCCCATTGACTTCCATGAGTGTAAATATTCAACTCACAGCTGGGTTTTTGGACTATTTCCAGCAGCACTTTATTGCAACTATATTTCAGTATAGTTTGTGAAATGGAATGAAATTAGTAACAATGATTTTTCGAAATTCTCCAGTTATATTTGTGCAGAAAAAAAAAAAAAAAAAAAAAAAATTAAATGTAGATGTTCAAAGTTACCTTCACAGATGACACCAGCATCCTCAAAATGACCACAGTTGTGGGTTCCTAATCCTCTGTGTGTACAGTCTGTTAGTGATGACTCATTCCCTGAACACTGAAGGTCATCCAGCCAGATTGGTCCACTGCCTTGTCCAAAATGTGCACTTCTTGGTGCCGACAGAGCCCTGCCACAGCCCAGCTGTTTACACACCACCTGAGCATCATTCCAATCCCAAACGTCGTCACACACGGTCCCCCAATTGCCATTGTGGAAGATCTCCACTCTGCCAGAGCAGCTGCTGTCAGAGTTGACCAGTCTCACTGTAGTCATATCTGGTTGAAATGAAAGCAAAATATCTGTCATCCTCCACATCAACAGCAGTATTGAGCAAAAGCCCCATCTCTTTAATGTAACTGAACTTTATTTAATCCTTTATTGTTATGAATTCTTACACATACTATCCCTTCACACATGATTCTTCTGAGGTAAAGATGAGTAATGATCTGGAAAATGTGGGGTTCTATGATATGCAATATTTCATACAATGGATGTAAATTAGGGGGAAAGTAAAAGTTTGAAATAAAAAGAACGAAACAAAACTAAGTATAAACTGACAGATGGAGCTGGGTATATTGGGAGTTGATTCACAGGTTATTGTTAGGATGATGGAGATATCTAGAGAGTGCTGTGGGGATGACATTTTTTAATAAACAAACTACACCACTGCCTCATGACTTCACGCTGCCTCCACCACCTCTGAGCTAAAGGCAGACTATAGTTCAGCATGATGATGTTCAATAGTCTAATTTAGGCACTTGTTAGATACCATCGTTTAAGAAATGCAAAAGCTTCAAATTCCACAAGTGGGATATGTACCGACTTATTTTATGTCATAGAACAAAATGTTAAAATCTCTTAATCTTGTGTTAACCACAGACCTTATTTAAGGCATCATACCAAAAACCCAGTTAAAAATACCAATCGACTTCCATGAGTGTAAGAATTCAACTCACAGCTGGGTTTTAGGCAGTGGTGGGCCGTCAGGACCAGCAAGGCTTTCTCTGCTGGCCTAGACAGAATCTCAAAGTTACAGATATTTTATAATTAAGTTAGTTTTCATTAATCCACTACATGTATTCTTAATATTACCCCCCCCCCCACTACCATTAGCTTATTATCTCATTGCATAGCTACCGTCTGCCTCAGTTGCGATGCTTCTAGCGCAATTTGTTTTAAGTAGAGCTTTTATCCAATCAGATTTCGCCCCTAGGTTGTCTCAAAGTTAAAAAAAAAAAAAAAAAAAAAAAAAAAGAGAAACATGGAGATGTATAAAGTTACCGCCACAGATGACACCAGCATCCTCAGAATGACCACAGTTGTGGGTTCCTAATCCACTGTGTGTACAGTCTGTTAGTGATGACTCATTCCCTGAACACTGAAGGTCATCCAGCCAGATTGGTCCACTGCCTTGTCCAAAATGTGCCCTTCTTGGTGCCGACAGAGCCCTGCCACAGCCCAGCTGTTGACAAACCACCTCAGCGTCATTCACATCCCAAATGTCGTCACACACCGTCCCCCAATTGTCGTTGTGGAAGATCTCCACTCTGCCAGAGCAGCTGCTGTTAGAGTTGACCAGTCTCACTGTGGTCACATCTGGTTGAAGAGAAAACAAAATATCTGTCAACCTACATGCCATCTGTAGGTTGCAAATTACAGCCATATTGAGCAAAGGCCCCATCTCTTCAATGCAACTTGAATTGATCATTTAGCTTTATCATCATAGTGAACCCTTAGATATCATACTCTACCTTCACACATGATTCTTCTGAGGCAACGATACATTATCTGGAAAATGTGGGGTTCTATGGTATGCAATAGATGTAAATTAGGGGTGAAAGTAATAAGAGATTAAAAGATAAAATGAAACTAAACTCGGTATAAACGACAGATGGAACTGGGTATATTGGGAGTTGATACACAGGTTATTGGTCAGGATGGAGAAATCTAGAGTGCTCCGGGGATGAGATTTTTGTAGGCCAAACCAAAGTTTTCCTCTCACTGGTTCCCTCGACAAAAGGAGTCAAAATACAGGTTTAGCAAGGCCGCGAGACACGCTAAACAGTACTCCGAGAAACTGCAACACCAGCTCTCAGCAAGTGACTCCGCTTCTGTCTGAAGCGGTCTCAGACAGATAAACTACAAGCATAAAGGCCCCACACTCCATGAATGACCTATGCCTGGCAAACGAGCTGAACAAGTTCCACTGTTGCTTTGGACTATGGGACAGTCCTGACCCCCATCCTCCAGCTATAGACCACAAGGTCCCCCTCCCCCGGGATCCCATTTGTGGACTTGAGCTCTGCCTTCAACACCATCATCCTGTCTCCTGCTGCATGACAAGCTCTCTCAGTTGCACGTGCCTGTCTCCACTGGCAAGTGGATCAGTGACTTAATGTCTGACAGGAAGCAGCATCTGAAGCTGGGAAAACATGTCTCAGTCTCTCAGACTATCAGCACCAGTTCGTTCGTCGTCGTCGTCGTCGTCGTCGTCCCCCCCCCCCAAGGCTGCGTTCTTTCCCCTCTGCTCTTCTCCCTGTACACCAACAGCTGCACCTTCAGTCACCAGTCCGTCAAGCTCCTGAAGTTTGCGGATGACACCACCCTCATTGGATTCATCTCTGGTGGGGAAGAGTCTGCCTACAGGTGGGAGATTGACCATCTGGTGATGAATTTCCACAAGAACGCAGCCACACCTGCTCCCAGCACCCTGTGCGACTCCCCCGTCGACGCTGTGGAGTCATTCCGCTTCCTGGGCTCCACTATGTCCCAGGACCTCAAGTGGGAGCTTAACATCAGCTCCATCACCAAGAAGGCTCAGTAGAGGATGTACTTCCTGAGGCAGCTGAATAAGTTCAACCTGCCAAAGACAATGATGGAGCACTTCTACACTGCCATCATCGAGTCCATCCTCTGCTCCTCCATCAGCATCTGGTAGGCTACAGCCACTACCAAGGACAAGGGCAGACTGCAGTGTATCATTTGCTCTGCTGAGAGGGTGATTGGCTGCAATCGGCTGTCCCTCCAAGACAAGCAGGCAAGAAAGATTGTAGCCGACCCCTCTCACCCTGGAAATAGACTGTTCAAGCCCTTTACCCGTGGCAACAGTTTCTTCCCTTCTGCAGTTGGGTTCATAAACAAAGCCCGGGACCCCACCAACTCTGACATCCCCAGGACAATAATTCATACTGTCACACACATATACACGTGCCACTTTTTTAATATACTTGTTTTAAAAGTACTGTTATCCGTTTGGTTTTTACCACATTTTATTGTAAAAAAATTTCTATTTATAAATTATGTCTTGATTATTGCTCAGTGTTCATTGTTATGCACAATTCACCAAGTCAAATTCCTTGTATGTGTAATGTACTTGGCAATAAATGGTTCCAATTATGAAAAAGCCAATGGATTTTGGATTATCGCAGGAAATCAAGTCTGAGGCTTAACCAGTTTATGATACCATGTTTTGTTTAAGATCTTCCCAAATGAACACCATTTTTATCATAGATGCAATCAGCAGAAGTAAAACTACACCATTGTCTCGTGACTTCATGCCACCACCACTGAGCTAAAGGCAGACTATAGTTCAGCACGATGATGTTCATTCAGGCACTTGTTAGCAACCATCTTTTATAAGAAACTGAAATGCTTACAAGTGGCACGCACACGCGCACACACACACACACACACACACACACACACACACACACACACACACACACACACACACACACACACACACACACACACACACACACACACACACACACACACACACACACACACACACACACACACACACACACACACACACACACACACACACACACACACACACACTTTAGGGCCATTTCCAGCAGCACTTTATTGTAACTATATTACTGTATCATTTGTGAGATTGAATAGAATTAATGTTTTTCCAAATTCTCAAATTATATCTGTGCAAAAAAAAAAAAAAAAAAAAAAAAGTGTGTGTAGATGTACAAAGTTACCTTCACAGATGACACCAGCATCCTCAGAATGAACACAGTTGTGGGTTCCTAATCCTCTGTGTGTACAGTCTGTTAGTGATGACTCAGTTCCTGAACACTGAAGGTCATCCAGCCAAATTGGTCCACTGCCTTGTCCAAAATGTGCACCTCCTGGTGCCGACAGAGCCCTGCCACAGCCCAGCTGTTGACAAACCACTTGAGCGTCATTCCAATCCCAAAAGTCATCACACACCGTCCCCCAAGTGCCGTTGTGGAAGATCTCCACTCTGCCAGAGCAGCTGTTGTCAGAGTTGACCAGTCTCACTGTGGTCATATCTGGTTGAAGTGAAAGCAAAATATTTGTCAACCCACATGGCAACTCCTTGCAAATTACAGCAATATTGAGTAAAGGCCCCATCTCTTAAAGTTAACTGAACTTGCTGAATTTAGCTTTTTTATTATGAACTCTAACATATCATACTCTTCCTTCACACATGATTCTTTTGAGGTAAAAATGAGAAATTATCTGGAAAATGTGGGGTTCTATGATACGCAATATTTCATACAATGGATGCAAATCAAGGGTTAAAGTGAAAGAGTTTGAGATAAAAAAAGAATGAAACAAAACTAGGTATGAACTATGACAGATGGAGCTGGGTACATTAAGAGTTGGTGGGTGACCGTGGCTAAGTGGAGAGCAGGGCCGCCTTTCAATCAGAGGGTCAGCGGTTCGATCCACGGCTCCTGCTCCGCTAGTCTCATGTCAATGAGTCCTTGAACAAGACACTTAACTCCAAAATTGCTCCCGTAGCTGCGCCTACGGTAGATAGATACTGAATTGTAAGTCGCTTTGGATAAAAGCGTCTGCTAAATGACCGTAATGTAATGAGTTGATACACAGGTTATTGGTCAGGATGATGGAGATATCTAGAGTGCTGCAGGGATGACATGTTTTTGTAGGCCAACCCAGAAGTTAGCCTCTCAGTGGTTCCCATGACAAAAAGACAATGTGATTTTGGATTATTGCAGGAAATAATATCTGTGGCTAAACCAGTTTATGATAGTAACATTTTGTTCACCAAGATCATCTTAACAAATGACCACTTTCATTATTATTTAAATAGATGTAATCAGCAGAAGTAAAGAGATAACGTCAAGACAACAAACAAACTACACCACTGTCTTCATGCCGCCACCACCACTAAGCTAAAGAAATAAAAGAAATTGTGGGACCATTCTACTTGGCGTGTCACAGTCATTCCAGTGAGCCAGAATGCACAATACCAGGGCCATGGCCCACCTAAATGAAACGGGGCCGTAATCAATGTTAGCAATTGCACCTGGGTTTACCCTGCAATGACATATCAAAATGGCTGCTTTGTGAAGGGCATATCATTGTTAAGTCTGCTCTTTGGTGCTGGGCAGGTAGTGTACAGTGGGTTGGTCAGAGCTTTTCCACTAAAAAACTAATTCTCTGCTTTCCATACTCTCTGCAACTCCCTTCACATTACAAGAAATGATTTGATCCATTGTGAATATAAAACTATCAATTAGTGCAGCTTTATGTAAAGAGGAATAGCTTAAACCTAATGATACGTCAATTACGTTACCTGTCCATCCTGTTAATGTCTGAATTATCAGGAGCAACAGCATTCCACGAGTCCCCCTCATTATGGGCAACATCCAGGAGATAGGACCCACACTTGCTGAATAAGACAAAAGAGGCATTTTGACAAACTGTATCAAAGCAGACTCTTCTGGCTTGCTAAATGATTGACTCCAAATCCCAAGTCTCTTTATATGTCCTCTTCACAGCAACCAATCTGACACATAATTGCAGGGTAAACACAGGTGTGATTGATCAAACTGATGAAGGTCCCATTCTATTTAGTTTCAAAGCCATACCAGAGAGCCAGCATGCACAATACCAGGGCCCCAGTCACCTAAATGGAACTCAGACATTTAGTTTGAGAGGCATTTAATCATACCTGTGTTTACCCTGCAATTACATGTCAAAATGGGTACCGGGCCACACAGAAATAATAAATATTATATTATTTTCATTTTATTGACTATCAGAGTCTGAAAGAAGTTTTATTTTGAAAAATGACCGGATTCTCTCGCAATTTCATCCGCTTGTGCCTCCTGACACATGTCAAGATGCTTGTCTCGGTCACGTGACACGTTACCTCAAAAATTAAGCCCGCAAGCTAGCAAAAATGATTGTGTGATGAGTGGAGAGTGTGATGTTCACGGTAGAACCACGCCACCTGGTGGGGGGTACAAGTTATACGGATCCAGTCAGCAAGACCGCGTTAACAGTGTGTGCACCAGCCTCGGAATAAAAGCCTGTTGCTGTTCATCAAGTCGTTGTTCGTCTACAGAAACATTACATTGGCGACGAGGAGTAAAAGGAAGGACTCAAGGAGTCGACACGGACACCGCGTTTTTCCAGAAAGAAAAAAGAGGGGAGAACGACAGACGTGCGGAGGAGTGCGGCTAGGCCAAGCTAGCTAAGCTAACACAGACACGTGGATGGTAGTCGGCACACCGCAGCAAGCATGGCAGGAAACACCGCTGCTCTCCCACCTTTCGACACCGAAACTGACCCTGGCTCTGTCGGACCTCGCTGGAATAAATGGGTGCAAAGGTTTGAAAATTACACCACTGCAATGAACATTGGCGGAGATGCTAGGCTCAAAGCATTATTGCTACATGTAGCAGGAGAAGGAATGCATGATATTTATGACACATTAGCAACAGAAGATGACGAATATGCAGACACAAAGCATAATAAAGTTATCTGGATATTTCGCTCCTAAGAAAAACGTACAGTATCAAGTGTATGTCTTCAGAAAAACTGCAGGAACCAGGAGAAAATTTGGACAGTTATCACACTAGGCTGAGGATGTTAGCTAAGAACTGTGAATTTGCAAGTGTGGCGGCAGAGATTAAAACGCAAATCATACAAAGCTGTGCATCATCCAGGCTGCGCAGGAAAGCGCTAAGGGAGCCTGACCTTAGCCTAGATGAGTTTCTTGATCATGGAAGAACACTTGAACTGTCTGAAATGCAAGCTACTGGCATAGAAAGAGGCTCAACAGCTACAGTCAACTTGATGGACCAAAAGAAGACGCTGAAGCATCCAAACAACAGCAGATGGTCGGAAAGACGACGTTCTGACAACAGCTGCAGGAACTGTGGAGGTAGATATCCTCATGATGGTCAATGCCCTGCTAGAAGCAAACAATGCAGAGCCTGTGGTAAACTAAACCATTTTGCAAAGCAATGCCGTTCTAAAGCCAAAGACGGTGATACAAAACGAACGCAGTACAAGGCTAACCAACACCCTAAAAATGTCCATCACATAACAAAGACACCAGGTGAGGAAAAAGAGCACAACTCTTCCAGCAGTGATGACGCTTATGTTTTTGCAGTTGATGCTGACAAGATCTCTGAGCTGCCACAGACTCACATCAAGCTAAATGGCAGTAGTATGCTAATTTTAATTGATTCAGGAGCCTCAGCAAACTGTGTCAGTGAAACAAGTTTCAGGAAGTTGATTCCAAGTCCCCGTCTGAGCCCTACCAGCAGCAATATCTACCCCTTCCGCTCCAAAATTCCATTGCCTGTCAGTGGTGCTTTCAAGTGCAGTGTGGAGAAAGGACAGAAAACGACAAGGTGCACATTCTTTGTAATTAAAGGGGATGGATTCAATGTTCTCAGTTACAAAACTTCCAAAGCACTGGGACTGATCAAAATAGTCACAGCAGTATCATCCACACCACAGAGCTGCAGATGAGCTAGTGGAGACTCATCCTGAGTTGTTCCAGGGAATCGGAAAACTGAAAGACTTTTCAGCTAAAGCTCCACATAAATCTGCCAAGCCTAAAGACCCTGACAAAGTAAGACTTTGTGTTGACATGCGCCAAGCTAACACAGCAATAGAGAGGGAACGGCACATCACTCCCACCATGGACGACGTGATACACGAGTTGAATGGGGCAACTGTGTTTTCCAAACTGGATTTGAGAGCTGGATACCACCAGCTAGAGCTTCATCCAGACAGCAGATACATCACTACCTTCACCACTCACCTTGGATTGAGGCGCTACAAGAGACTGAGTTTTGGCATATCGTCTGCTGCTGAGGTATTTCAAAATGCCATATGCCAAACACTGCAAGGTCTCTCTGGTGTGAAAAACCTCAGCGATGACATCATCGTCTACGGTGCCTCCCCGATCGAACATGACAACAACCTCCGAGCACTGTTCCAGAGACTCAAGGAAAGCAGTCTTACACTCAATCGTGAAAAATGTGAGTTCAACAAGTCCAGGCTCGAGTTCTTTGGTTTCAACTTCTCTGCAGAGGGTGTCTCAACTGATCCCAAGGAAGTCATCGCAGTTCAGTAAGCTGCAGACCCCCAGAATCCAGGTGAAATAAGGAGTCTGCTGGGCATGGCCAATTATTGCTCCAGATTTATTAAAGACTTCTCCTCCATTTCAGAACCACTGCGCAAGCTCACCAGAAAAGACCCACCCTGGGTATGGGGCCCAGAACAGCAAGTTGCACTACAGTCACTGAAAGACAGTCTAACCAGTGACACTACAATGTCATACTTTTACCCAGGTAGACAGACAGAACTGATTGTGGATGCTAGCCCTGTTGGACTGGGTGCAATCCTCTGCCAAAAAGATGAAAAAGGGGTGAAGTACATAATAGCTTATGCTAGTCGGTCTCTCAGCGACGTGGAGAGGAGATACTCCCAAACAGAAAAGGAAGCGCTGGCCATTGTGTGGAGCTGTGAGCATTTCCACCTATGCATCTATGGTCATCCTTTAACTCTAGTGACAGATCACAAAGCACTGGAAATCATATGGAACAATCCCAGGTCAAAACCACCTGCCAGGATTGAGAGATGGGGACTGAGGATTCAGCCCTACAACTTCAAGGTGGAATACCGAAAGGGAGCCGACAACCCAGCTGACTACATGTCTTGTCATCCTATCTTGTCTCAGACAGCTGACAGTACACGTGCAGCAAAGGTAGCAGAGGAGTATGTGAACTTCATCACAAGTCATGCAACACCTAAAGCCATGACACTCACAGAGATCAAGAGAGAGACACTTGCAGACCCAATCCTTCAAGAGATTAGTGGTCACATCAGACACAACACATGGCACCAAAGTGACAAGTCACGACATGCTGACATGTTAGCAGTGAACTAACAACATCACATGCATCAGAATAGTAATTCCCACAGCACTGCAAGATGGAGTGTTACAGCTAGCCCATGAAGGACATCAGGGCATTGTCAAAACCAAATCCCTACTCACAACCAAGGTTTGGTTTCCAGACATTGATCGAAAAGCAGAAGCAGTAGTACGCAGTTGTCTTGCATGTGAGGCCAACACGCCAGTTGCACATACTGAGCCACTAAAAATGTCCGTTCTGCCAGAAGCTCTTTGGCATAGTGTTAGTGCAGACTTCTATGGACCACTTCCAACTGGAGAGTACTTGCTTGTCATCACGGATGATTACACACGCTACCCAGTTGTAGAGAGCGTTAGGTCAACCTCGTCTAACACAGTCATGGATAGGGTTTTTTCCATGTTTGGGATCCCCAGAGTTGTGAAAACTGATAATGGTCCCCCATTCAACAGTGACCAGTTCTCCCAGTTTGCAGATCATGCCGGATCACACCACTGTGGCCTCAAGCCAATGCTACAGCTGAAAGATTCATGCGCACTCTAGGCAAAGCTATTCGTGTGGCTGAAACACAAGGCATTCCCTGAAAACAACAACTGAACATCTTTCTACGTGAGTATCGATCCACACCTCACAGCACGACAGAAAGCTCACCTGCCGAACTGTTTTTCCAACGCAAGGTGTACACAAAGATTCCTTCAATCACTCACACTGCAAGTAACTGTTCAGACTCTGAAGTGAGAGCAAGGGACAACAAGGCTAAAGCCAAGATGAAATCTCATGCAGACTCTCATTGTAATGCTACACCACACACTCTCACTCCAGGTGACGCTGTGCTTCATCGTCAGCCCAAGCACAACAAGCTCACCACACCGTATAACAGTAAGCCATACACGGTGACCAAAGTCAAAGGCTCCATGATCACGGCAGCCAGAAATGGACATTTTATTGTCAGGAATTTTTCATTCTTCAAGAAGATCACTCCAGAAGTAGTGGACATCTCACCAGATCCCAATGATGAGGATTGTGATTACAGTGATGCCTCTAAAACCTCAACAACACAGAGGTACTTTAGAAGCAAAAATTAAGAGAAGAGACGGAGTTCTTGGAGTAGCAACCAGCGGGAAGTTTTAATGAGCACACGGCAACATTCAACAAAAATCCAACGTATCAGTTATTACAGCTTACACTTATAGTCTAATTCACCCCCCTTAAGTCACCTTCCACCAATCAGATCAGTCGGCCGAATCACATAAACAAAGCATCCCTGATTTCTAATACGGGGCCTTGCCTAACACCTAGTTTGGTCATGTTCTTTCGAGGACATTGTACCCAAACAAGTTGACATGATGTTCTGCTCGTTGACCGGGAAATGTTTGGGAGTTCCCGGTCGCCACGACTTATCTCAGGTCGCTGGCACTCATACTTTCTGAGAAACATTTGTTTATTCAACTAGATTGAGATATCAGAATCAGGCCATGGCTTTAGTTTAATTCTAAGTTATATGATGATTTTCTTCAACAGTACCCCTCAAGGCACAACAGACGTCCTCCCGCCTACCGACAGGACTATATGTAGCTTATGGACTGTTAAACATGTGGACAATATCTTAGCTACATACAATAAATGTGCTCAGAGACATGGACACGAATGTGAACTGTTGTGAACTTACAAGGTACTGATTTAGCCAAGTTCGGAAATATAAATGATTTTCCGATATAAATGTTTAGCATAGAGTGTAAAATTAATGTGTGGAGGGATACTGTTAATACAGAGCTGCCATACCTCTAGATGAGTACAATGTTCAGTACAGTAAATTGAGTTGTGGAAGTTTGAGTAATATGTAAGAGCAAGCCTAGTTTCAGAATGTCAAGTTTTATGTTGGTACTTCTTTAAAAATTAAAAAGGGCAATGTGATGTTCACGGTAGAACCACGCCACCTGGTGGGGGGTACAAGTTATACGGATACAGTCAGCAAGGCCGCGTTAACAGTGTGTGCACCAGCCTCGGAATAAAAGCCTGTTGCTGGTCATCAAGTCGTTGCTCGTCTGGTGCATAATTACAATACAGAAACATTACAGAGAGCTTCTTTGCAAAGGAGAAAAGTCCCATTAAGGAGACAGAAGAAGAGCCTACAACTTCCAAGAAAAAGAAATCTTCATTTAACAGACAATATCAGGAGTCTAATTAAATATCAGGAGTAATTCTCACGCGCCAAGCCCGCTCTGCGTAATATGTGGCGACAGAGGAAGATCAGCTGCTGGAGATGGTAAATGACCTTAAAAGTATCTTTGAGACAACAACTCTGCTTGTCTTTTGAATTGATCTGCTCTACAACATCAGGAGGATTCGTCCCTTCCTCACTGACGAGACGGCGCAGGTTCTCATCCAGGCTCTTGTCATCTCCCGCCTGGATTACTGCAACTCTCTACTTGCCGGAGCCCCGGCATCAGTCATCAGACCTCTGGAGCTTGTCCAGAAAGCTGCAGCTCGCCTGGTGTTCAATCGCCAAGTTCTCCCACACAACTTCCTTTCTCCGTTCTCTACACTGGCTCCCTGTAAGAGTTCACATCCAGTTTAAGACTCTGGTGCTAGCCTACAGGGCAGTGAAAGGAACATGGGCTTCCTATCTCCAGGCCATGCTCAAGCCTTACACCCCCACCCGACCACTTTGCTCTGCTGCCTCGGGGCGATTGGTTGCCCATATCAGGGGTGAGCTAAAGGGAATCCCCGTCGCATTTATATGATGCCCGCCCACCGTAATTGGCTAGTGGTGGCCTTGTAATTAAAGGGACAGTAATTACCCGAGGCCCAGTGAGTGATAGGAGCTCCCTTCTGCTACATGAGGATCGAGGAAATGACAAATAAGAGAATTGGGATGGACCCAATTTCACTGAATTATCAAATCGCGGTACCATTCACAAGGGCAGAAATTAGATTAGATTAGATTTAAAGACCGTTGATTTCCAGTGCCCTTACTTTCCTTGAAGTGGCTATGTGAGACACTAGCCGTTTTTCAAGTCAATTGTCAAGCTAATTTTAGGCAAACTCACAAAAAAGAAATGCGAATTAGGCACGTTTCCATCGACTAAACAGCGTAGTTTTGTCTCAAATTGGCACCATAGACTAGGTATGGCTGTAATCCGCCAGAAAAAAAAAAGAAGGAACAAGTCCCCTCAATCATCTGACCAAGAGGGAAAATGGAGGGAGGACTTCAGGAATTTGTTTAAATTGGGCACGTTTTAATTGTTTTATGTCAGCTAGTATTGGCCTTGTTTAACTGTTTAGTGTTAACCATTCATATCTCATGAATGTAATATGTACTGTAATGTGTGTATACTGTTAATCACCATTGTCCCCAGGTGTAAGACAGGCAGACATCTTCTGCCTCCGTTTCCATGTTCTGCCACCCTCTGTACACTTTATAGGAGCCAGAGGCCGATCAGGATGAACAATGAGGATCGGTTCATCTCCACTGCACGATACTTCAATGTCTGTTGCTCTCCAGGCTCACACTCTGTATGTTGTGCGCCGTGGAGTTTAAAATGTGTATAAAGGACGCTTGTACCATTACCACTGTTGATCATATAAATGTGCCGTTTAATTCTTAGGTTCAATTTGTTCTCGGTCTCCCCCACGTATAGTCTGTGGCAGGCCCTGCATCTGACAGCGTAAATTGCATTTATAGGTTAAAACAAATCCTTGCATGAGTGTTAAAAATCTCCGAACCTCGACGCGCCTCCCTCCTGGTCTTTGTTTAGATTTGTATGGACCAGGATATCTTTTACGTTTTTTGTTTTTTAAGGCGGATCATACCATTTGTTATATATTTGTTGCAGAGGAATGCAAGATTGGCCGTGGACAAACGGGGAAATGCTACAGACTCACATACACACTGCACCGATCGCATGATCATCCTGGCGGAGATAACAGAAAGTCAAGGGGACGTATTTGAAACACTCAACAAGCCTTCACCGAAACAATGGTGTGCCTCAAGGATCAATACTGGGTCCCATTTTGTTTAGCTTGTTTATCAATGACCAGCCTTTAGTCTGCCAACAAACAAATTTATGTTGATGACACTGCTCTTTATGTTAAACTAACGGCAACCATGGACTCCATGTATATGGTTAAGCAATTCATGTTTACAGCTGAACATAAAGAAACCTGATGTTTTTGTTAAGGAGAAAAGTTCAAATATAAGTTTAAATATTCTAGATTTGAATTTGCATTTTAAATAAGATGGCCAGTGCCATCAATTCAACCTGACCAACTTTAGGCATATGAGACAATATCCAATTGCCACTGAGGTTTTGCCTCACAACTTGTATGTGCGCATACAGCGTCTTCTCATAGCTTAAGATGAGGCAGCCACACGTTTGCCTGCCTCAATTTTTCCGGTTTTCTTGGGTTAGTTATAGCTGTCCGCCAGCACTTTCAAACGGAGTCCCGTAACATGAGCATGGCTCGAGCTGCTCGTAACTTCCGACATGCAAAGTGCACAAAACATCAAATGAATGCCTTTGGGACCAACATTTACACAATCATTTTGGAGAAGACTAATGGGTTTCATGTTGTAGTTTAGTGGTCAAGTATTGTATTAAGACTGAGCGTATAGTGCTCGATACACTAATAAGACCGAATTTTGTAGTATTTTCCAGCTCCTGCACATCCAGAGCGGTAGGTTTTAATGAGTCGTTTCAGGCTAAAGCGGTTGGTTAAATATTACTGAAGGATGTGTGTAATTCTTAGCATGTTAGTTAGCCTGTGCTAGTCCCTCTCACCAAAGTTGGGGATTGTTTGAGCATGTGCAATAGTCTTGTCTCCATGTACCCTACATGAAATGCGGGTTAATTTCGCAAGGGTGCAGAACAGCTAAAATAGCCAAGTAATGACACCAAATATGTTGATTTTGAGAATAGTAGAAATGAGTGAATGAAACAAGAGTATGAATATTGATTTTATTTTTGTATACACACATACAGCATTCGGTCAGTCCTCCCCTAAAGATCAAGACAAGAAGAAACGTGTTTATAAATTCAGAACAGTTCACTGTGTTGAGATGTCAGCTCTGATACCAGATTATATTTTGTACTCACAGGATATTGGTCCAATGGTCTGCATTGACAGATGTCCTTCTACGGCAAACCTACAAGGTCAAATTAATAACCATGTTTTTGTAATTCTCCAGTTGTATTTATGCAGAACAAAAATAAATAAAATGTGTAGATGTACAAAGTTACCTTCACAGATGACACCAGCATCCTCCGAATGACCACAGTTGTGGGTTCCTAATCCTCTGTGTGTACAGTCTGTCAGTGATGACTCAGTTCCTGAACACCGAAGGTCATCTAGCCAGATTGGTCCACTGCCTTGTCCAAAATGTGCCCTTCTTGGTGCCGACAGAGCCCTGCCACAGCCCAGCTGTTGACACACCACTTGAGCGTCATTCAGATCCCAAATGTCGTCACACACCGTCCCCCAATTGCCGTTGTGGAAGATCTCCACTCTGCCAGAGCAGCTCCTTTTAGAGTTGACCAGTCTCACTGCGGTCACATCTGGTTGAAGTGAAAGCAAAATATCCGTCAACCCACATGGCAACAGCAGTATTGAGCACAAGCCCCATCTATTCAATGAAACTGTACTTGATAATTTTGCATCATCCTCATCATTTCTTACATATCATACTCTCCCTTCACACATGATTCTTCTGAGGTAAAGGAGATATTACCTGGAAAATGTAGGCTTCTACATTTCATACAATGGATGTAAATTAGGGGTAAAAGTAATCGGAGATTAAGCTAAAAAGAATGATGTTCATTAGTCTCATTTAGGCACTTGTTAGCAACCATCTTTTTTAAGAAACTTTAAGGCTTCAAATTTCATGAGTGGGATATTTACTGACGTATTTTATGTCATCGAACAAAATGCTTCAATCTCTTCAGATTGTGGTAACCAAAGACCTCATTTCAGGCATCTTACCAAAAACACATTAAAAAAAATCCCATTGACTTCCATTAGTCGAGAGCTTAAATTTATTGCTGGGTTTTAAGATTAATACCTGGAGCACTTTATTGTAACTATATTACTGTATTGTTTGTGAAACAACCATGATTTTTCTAAATTCTCTAGTTATATTTAACAGAAAAAAAAAAATATATAGCATAGATGTACAAAGTTACCTTCACAGACGACACCAGCATCCTCAGAATGACCACAGTTGTGGGTTCCTAATCCTCTGTGTGTACAGTCTTTTAGTGATGACTCATTCCCTGAACACCGAAGGTCATCCAGCCAGATTGGTCCACTTCCTTGTCCAAAATGTGCTCTTCTTGGTGCCGACAGTGCCCTGCCACAGCCCAGCTGTTGACAAACCACCTGAGCATCATTCACATCCCAAATGTCGTCACACACCGTTCCCCAATTGCCGTTGTGGAAGATCTCCACTCTGCCAGAGCAGCTGCTGTTAGAGTTGACCAGTCTTACTGCGCTCATATCTAGTTGAAGTGAAAGCAAAATATCCGTCAACCTACATGGCAGCAGTATTGAGCAAAAGCCCCATATCTTCAACGCAACTGGACTTGACCTAATCATTTAGCTTCTTCATTATCATGGCCTCTTGCATATCGTACTCTCCCTTCACACATGATTCTAAAAGTAATAAGGGATTGCGATAAAAATAATGATGTTCATTCGTCTCATTTAGGCACTTTATAGCAACCATCTTTTTTAAGAAACTTTAAAGCTTCAAATTTCATGAGTGGGATATTTACCGATTTATTTTAGGTCATGGAACAAAATGGTTAAATCTCTTCAGATTGTGTCAAACAAAGACCTAATTTCAGGCATCTTACCAAAAACGCACTAAAAAAAAAATCCCATTGACTTCCTTTAGTCGAGAGCTTAAACTCATTGCTGGGTTTTAGGATTAATTCCTGGAGCACATTATTGTAACTATATTACTGTATTGTTTGTGAGATTGAATGAAACATAACCTTGATTCTTCTAAATTCTCTAGTTATATTTTGCAGAAAAAAAAAGAAAAGAATTGTGTAGATGTACAAAGTTACCTTCACAGACGACACCAGCATCCTCAGAATGACCACAGTTGTGGGTTCCTATTCCTCTGTGTCTACAGTCTTTTAGTGATGACTCAGTTCCTGAACACCTAAGGTCATCTAGCCAGATTGGTCCACTGCCTTGTCCAAAATGTGCTCTTCTTGGTGCCGACAGAGCCCTGCCACAGCCCAGCTGTTGACAAACCACCTCAGCGTCATTCACGTCCCAAATGTCGTCACACACCGTCCCCCAATTGCCGTTGTGGAAGATCTCCACTCTGCCAGAGCAGCTGCTGTTAGAGTTGACCAGTCTCACTGTGGTCACATCTGGTTGAAGTGAAAGCAAGATATCTGTCAACCTACATGACAACTGTAGGTTGCAAATTACATCAATATTGAGCAAAGGACCCATCTCTTCAATGTAACTGAATTTGGCATCATTTAGCACCTTTATTATGAACTCTTACATGTCATACTCTCCCTTCACACATTATTCTTCCGAGTTAAAGAAAAGTAATGATCTGGAAAATGTGGGGTTCTATGCTGTGCAATATTTCATACTAAGGATGCAAATTAGGGGCAAAAGCTATAAGAGATGAAAGGAATGAAACAAAACCAGGTATAAACTGTGACAGATGGAGCTGGGTACATTAAGAGTTGATTCACAGGATATTGGACAGGATGATGGAGATATCTAGCATTGCAGGGATGACACATTTTTGCAGGCCAACCCAGAAGTTAGCATCTCAGTGGTTCCCTCGTCAAAAAGCCCATGGGATTTGGGATTATTGCAGGAAATCAGCTCAGTGGCTAAACCAGTTTATGATAAACACGTTTTGTTCACCAAGATCATTTTCACAAATGAACACCACATTTATGATTTCTAAAATCATAGTGGTGTAGTTTGTTTTTAAATGTTAGGTCACTACTTCTGTCGATTGCATCTGTGACGCCTGAAGCACTTTATTGTAACTATATTACTATATCGTTTGTGAGATTGAATGAGAACATGTTTTACAATTCTCCAGTTATATTTGTGCAGAAAAATAAATATGTGTATATGTACAAGTTTACCGTCACAGACGACACCAGCATCCTCAGAATGACCACAGTTGTGGGTTCCTAATCCTCTGTGTGTACAGTCGGTTAGTGATGACTCTGTTCCTGAACACTGAAGGTCATCCAGCCAGATTGGTCCACTGCCCTGTCCAAAATGTGCACTTCCTGGTGCTGACAGAGCCCTGCCACAGCCCAGCTGTTGACAAACCACCTGAGCGTCATTCCAATCCCAAATGTCGTCACACACGGTCCCCCATGTACCATTATGGAAGATCTCCACTCTGCCAGAGCAGCTACTGTCGGAGTTGACCAGTCTCACTGGAGGATTCAATGCTGCACCAGATGTTTGAGGAACTGTGAAAATATAGATATTGTACAAATGTGATAAACCAGATAATTCAGGACAATGTGTGATTTGGTAGTGTATGACCACCTTCAGAAATATCTGATGAGCTATAACAAACCAATTGTGGAAAACCTACTCAGAAGTGTGTCTGTACCCATTGGTCTTTCAGACCCAGTGGTTGCATTTCACGCCAACAATACCAATTTTAAGTTTAAAAAGTTTGGAATTCAGTCAATATTTGCAGTTATTCTGAATGATGTCCCCCAGCAGAAAGGAAATGTTCTGAGGCAAAGTACCCATTGTTTTGAGGTAAACTGCTTTACTATCTCGATTAGGAAAACAGACTCCTTCGAGTGAGAGGAAAAAGATTGTTAATATTAATTCCATCAGTGTTTCAGAAAATTAATTTCTATCAATGAAGTGTAAAATAACAAATTGAAAATTTAGATAAAAATACAGATTTAAAATATTTTACTTTCTAAAATAATCATAATCATAAATATTCTTCACTTTAACTTGTTCCATGCAATTTCAAGCATTAGTAACTACTTAGCCTGATGGGCTCTTTTCACAGCAGCCATTTTGACACAGGTCAAAATTAAAGAAATTGTGGGCCCATTCTTTTTGGTGTGTCACAGTCATTCCAGTGAGCCAGCATCCACAATACCAGGGCCAAGGCCCACCTAAATGAAACGGGGCCGTAATCAATGTTAGCAATTGCACCTGGGTTTACACTGCAATGACATGTCAAAAAGGCTGCTGTGAGAAGAGCATATCATTGCTAACTTTTTCTGTCTGCTCCTTGGTGCTGGGCAGGTAGTGTACAGTGGGTTGGTCAGAGCTTTTCCACTAAAAAACTAATTCTCTGCTTTCCATACTCTCTGCAAGTCCCTTCACATTACAAGAAATGATTTGATCCATTGTGAATATAAAACTATCAATTAGTGCAGCTTTATGTAAAGAGGAATAGCTTAAACCTGATGAAACGTCAATTACGTTACCTGTCCATCCTGTTAATGTCTGAATTAGCAGGAGCAACAGCATTCCACGAGTCCCCCTCATCATGGGCAACATCCAGGAGATAGGACCCACACTTGCTGAATAAGACAAAAGAGGCATTTTGACAAACTGTATCAAAGCAGACTCTTCTGGCTTGCTAAATGATTGTCTCCAAATCCCAAGTCTCTTTATATGTCCTCTTCACAGCAGCCAATTTGACACGTAATTGCAGGGTAAACACAGGTGTGATTGATCAAACTGATGAAGGTCCCATTCTATTTAGTTTCAAAGCCATACCAGCGAGCCAGCATGCACAATACCAGGGCCCCAGTCACCTAAATGGAACTCAGACATTTTTTTAATCACACCTGTGTTTACCCTGCAATTACATGTCAAAATGGGTACCGGGCCGCACAGAAAGAATAAATATTATATTATTTTCGTTTTATTGATTATCAGAGTCTGAAAGAAGTTTTATTTTGAAAAATGACCGGATTCTCTCGCAATTTCATCCGCCTGTGCCTCTTGACACATGTCAAGATGCTTGTCTCGGTCACGTGACACGTTACCTCAAAAATTAAGCCCGCAAGCTAGCAAAAATTATTAAAAAACTTTTGGAGAGCTTCTTTGCAAAGGAGAAAAGTCCCACTAAGGAGACAGAAGAAGAGCCTACAACTTCCAAGAAAAAGAAATCTTCATTTAACAGACAATATCAGGAGTCTAATTAAATATCAGGAGTAATTCTCACGCGCCAAGCCCGCTCTGCGTAATATGTGGCGACATAGGAAGATCAGCTGCTGGAGATTGTAAATGACGGTGGCCTTAAAAGTATCTTTGAGACAACAACTCTGCTTGTCTTTTGAATTGATCTGCTCTACAACATCAGGAGGATTCGCCCCTTCCTCACTGACGAGACGGCGCAGGTGCTAATCCAGGCTCTTGTCATCTCCCGCCTGGACTACTGCAACTCTCTACTTGCCGGAGCCCCGGCGTCAGCCATCAGACCTCTGGAGCTTGTCCAGAAAGCTGCAGCTCGCCTGGTGTTCAATCGCCAAGTTCTCCCACACAACCTCCTTTCTCCGTTCTCTACACTGGCTCCCTGTAAGAGCTTGCATCCAGTTTAAGACTCTGGTGCTAGCCTACAGGGCAGTGAAAGGAACATGGGCTTCCTATCTCCAGGCCATGCTCAAGCCTTACACCCCCGCCCGACCACTTCGCTCTACTGCCACGGGGCGATTGGTTTCCCCGTCGCTCAGAGGTCCCTGCGGCCGATCTACCTGGTCACGGCTGTTTTCTGTCCTGGCCCCTCAGTGGTGGAATGAACTCCCCACTGACGTCAGGACAGCAGAGTCGCTGCCCATCTTTCGGCGCAGGCTGAAAACTCACCTCTTCAGCAAGTGCTACCCTGAGCCTTCCACTTAGCACTCATACTAGTTTGTTGCACTTATTGTATTCGTATTACTTATTGTTTTCGTTTGTTTCTGCACTGTACTTTGGCTCTGGGTTATGCTCTTGGATGCTTGTTTGGAAAAAGGAGATGTACTTATCACTTCTGGTGACCAGTAGTTCTCTTGAATACCTATGTTGAATACACTTATTGTATCTTTGGATAAAAGCGTCTGCTAAATGACTAATGAATTAAAATCAAGGCTGAATATCCTGAGATTGCCACAAAAGCACTGAAAACCCTGCTTCCAATTCCAACATCCTATCTTTGTGAAGCGGCATTTCAGCGTTATTGTGAGTTGTATTTTGTATGTATTTCATATTTGTTTTCATGCCGATCGTATCATTTTATTTTCTTGTGTTTATCCTCCACACCTTGAAGGCCGGTCCGTGAAAATATTGTCTTCCATGAAACCGGTCCGTGGTGCAAAAAAGGGTGGGGACCGCTGATTTAAAGAATCAAAACATACAGCAAAAGCAAAGGAGATTTAAAAACAATTAAGAACATTGATTGAAACATTTAAAACAGTCATTAAATCTAAAAATAGAATAACAATTGCAGTGCAATTACAGAAATAAAATACAATAGTAAATGTGATCCACTTTCTTGGTCTTAGTGAGGACTCGAGCTGCAGCATTCTGAATCAGCTACAGCTTTCTGATTGACTTTCTACAGAGACTTGTAAACACACCATTACAGTAGTCAAGTCTACTGAAGATAAATGCATGGACAAATTTTTCCAAATCCTGTTGAGACATAAGTCCTCTAATCCTTGATAAATTCTTCAGGTAGTAGTAGGCTGATTTTGTAATTGTCTTGATATGGCTGTTCAGGTTGAGGTCTGAATCCATAACTACACCTAGATTTCTGGCTTGGTTTGTGTTTTTTAACATCAGTGATTGAAGCTCAGCGCTGACTTTCAATTGTTCGTCCATGGGACCAAAAACAATTACTTCTGTTTTATCTTTGTTTAACTGATGAAACTTCTGGCACATTCAGTTGTTGATTTGTTCAATGCATTTACCCTGCCCTTGTATGGGATTATCGTCCCCTGGTGATATAGTTATGTAGATTTGTGTGTCGTCTGCATAATTATAACACACTTTGTTGTTTT
Organism: Cebidichthys violaceus; assembly: GCF_023349555.1. Classification (NCBI taxonomy): domain Eukaryota; kingdom Metazoa; phylum Chordata; class Actinopteri; order Perciformes; family Stichaeidae; genus Cebidichthys; species Cebidichthys violaceus. The sequence continues at coordinate 1,892,764 of NW_027176964.1, forward strand.
CCATAATCTGAGTTAGTGGAAGCATGTAGATGTTGAACAGAAGAGGCCCCAGTATTGAACCTTGAGGAACACCACATGCCATTTTAGTCAGCTCTGATATGTAATTAGTTACAGATTAAGTATTCTCGGTCCTTCAAGTAGAATTCAAATCAGTTAAGTGCTGTGCCAGAATCCCACCCAGATTTTTAGTCTGTCTAGTAGTATATCATGGTCGACCTTGTTGAATGCAGCACTGAGATCTAGTAATACGAAGACTGAAATTCCGCCATTGTCTGTGTTTAAGTGGATGTCGTTGAAAACCTATTTACACCATTTCAAGCCCTCACAGTCTCTCACACTCAACCACTTACCAGGTGATGTCGGTAAGTCCTTGAGGGTTTAGGGTTTGAGTCCCTCCCACCAGGGATGCATGGAGAGACACAAGGAAACCATGCATGTATCTCATTGTATCCATAATAAAAGTTATTGAGGGAAATAACAGATCATGATGAGACGCTTCTTTCTAATGAATGAAGAAAGTCCTTTTGTTGATCAGTCTACAATGAACATATATTTAAACCAAATGGTAAAGTCGAAAACAAATCAGGACAACTTCCGGTTCAAGTGAGTGTGGCGAGAAGATAGGTGGCATGTGGTTTTCACCTAAAGATTACGTTTTTCCCACAGTATCGAGGATTCAGAGGACACTCAGGTTCATTATACAAATCAGCCGGAGACGTGGTTCCACTACAAAATGATCAGTCTTTATTATTATAAAACAATAGTTCATCGATAATGTTAGACACAAAGTACTAATAAAAGTATACATTTATTTAGAAGGAAGGTGTAGGGCTGCAGCTTACCAGTGGCGAGGTGGACCAGTACAGGTGAGGATCCCAAAAGAGGAGGCACCCCGATCACACGTGTACACAACACTCACACACACACAACCACACATGAGTGTTCCGAACCAGGGGAACACCAAACCACACAGCACACGAAGGGAGACGCCAACACCCGGAGGCACAAACCCCACCACCTAGGCGTAGCAGCTCCTACAGGGACAGGGAACACAATTACACAAGGCTCTGGTTCTCAAAAAAAAGGAAAATCAAAAAGGGAAAAATAAGAATAGACAAAACAACAAAAATAACTTAAGTTAACTGATCAGTAAGGGGGATGATCAGCTACCCAATGGGTATAAATCAAATGCCAGAGTGGGCCTTAACATCCCCTGTCAGCATACACAATAAAAGATGGCTCGAGCTAAAATAAGTTTTGCGGAGGAGGGCATGTAGCGCTGCTACCAGCGGCTATATAACGCGGTTACTAACGCGACACCATAATATAATTGTTAGAGAAATTCACTCGAAGCCAATGTAAAAGTAATTATCACAGGACATTTATTCTTGCAAGAAGGAGACAGAGTTGAAACACATACAAGTCATGTATCAAGGCTGCTCAGAGGTCTGTCTCTGAGTCTCTGATATTTATACTTCGGATAACACTCAAGTGCATTTGCACAGAATCATGTGCCACCTCAGAGGACATACCTGGCCAGTAACAAAGAGCTCGCAAGAGCTCCAACGTTCTCTCCACACCTTGATGGCCATGCTCCTGATGAACTCCCATTAGGACCTTGTTCTTTAGGGCAGCCGGCAGCAGCAGTTGGAACGTTGCCGCTGCACCATCAGGGCGGAAAATCCGGCGACAAAGGATCCCGTTCTGCTCAACCAGGCAGTCCCATTGTCGGAGCAGCACCAATACGGGCTGGCATAAATGTTTACGCTCCTCATGGTTAGGACGCTGCTTCTGTCTCCAGAACAATGAGACTTCCTGGATAACTGGGTCAGCCTGCTGGAGAGAACAAATGTCAGACAGTGTGCAATTAGGCAAGACTGTGACAGCAGCTTGGGTTGCCTCAACCTTCCCCAACTGCAATGCTCGCTGTAACGGTTCAGGAAGTAAGGTACCAGGGACCATGACTTCCCTGTCCTGCTCACCTGGTGGATGCTGCCGAGAGAGAGCGTCAGCGTTGCTTCTCCCTGACCTGTACTTTAACTCAAAGTCAAAGGATGCAAGTTGGGCAGCCCACCGTTGTTCGGTCGCACCAAGTTTAGCAGACGACAACTGGCTCAATGGATTGTTGTCGGTGTAAGCAAGGCACTTGTGGCCCAGCAAATACTCCCTGAATTTCTCGGTCATGGCCCACTTGAGCGCCAAGAACTCGAGTTTCATTGAGCTATAGTTCTGCATATTGCGCTCAGTGGGTCTCAGACCTCGACTGGCATATGCTATAGGTCGAACTTTACCTCCGTGCTCCTGTGAGAGTACCGCCCCTAGCCCGCCAAAGCTCGCATCCACCTCAAGGATGAAGGGTAAGGAAAAATCAGCATAGGCCAGGACAGGTGCAGTGGTGAGTTTGGCTTTTAACGCACCAAAGCTACGCTGGCACTCCTCTGTCCACTTCTCGAGAACGCCTGGCCCTGCCCTCCTTCTGGCCTTGGTGCCTCCTAGCTCTGCCACAAGCTTATGTAGAGGGACTGCCAGCTTGGCAAAGCCCTCTACAAAGCGACGATAATAGCTGGCAATCCCCAGAAAAGACCTCAGCTCAGAGACCGTAGAGGGCGGCTGCCAGTTAGCCACCACCTCGATCTTGCTCGGATCGGTGGAGACACCCTTGTCCGAGATGACATGACCCAAATAACGCACTTCCTGCTGGAAAAACGCACATTTGGAGAGTTTTGCCTTAAGACCCTCCTGCTGAAGTTGACCCAGCACCACCTCCAGTCTCTCCAGATGTTGTTCTACTGAGGAAGAGAAAACCACAATGTCGTCAAGGTAGAGAAGTAGCGACTGGCATTGTTTGTCACCAAATAGACGCTGCATTCATCTCTGGAAGGTGCTGGGGGCGTTACAGAGCCCAAAGGGCATGCGGTTCCACTCAAACAAACCAAATGGGGTGCAAAATGCTGTCTTGGGTCTGTCTTTCTCAGCCATTGGGACCTGGTTGTACCCACTGGCCAGACCCAATGGCGGAAAACCAGCGAGCACCTGTCAGTGCATCCAGGGATTCCTCGATACGAGGTAAAGGAAAAGCATCTTTTCTGGTCTTGCTGTTAAGTTGGCGGCAGTTGACGCACAGGCGCAGACTACCATCCTTCTTCTTCACCAGAACAATGGGGGAAGCATAGGGACTGCTGCTTTTCCCGATTACCTGTGTCTCCAGTAGTTTATTGATATGCTCTTTTACTACCTCATACTCTGATGGAGGGATACGCCTGTAGCGTTGTCTTACAGGGACGTCATCCAAGAGCGGAATGTCATAGGCTATCAAGTTGGTACAACCCAAATCCCCCTCATAAGCAGAAAATACTGAGGTGTACTTCCCAAGAAGGGACCTCACCTGATCCTGCTCTTCAGCAGACAATGAAGGCAGGTCAATGGCCTCCATCTGGTCATCCACTTTTTGAAGAACGGACTGAGATGCCACTGTGGCTACACTAGTTGGCCTCTCTGTGACTCCTGTGGGCAGACTGACAACATTAACAGTATCCAAGGTGCCTACAATGGTGCGGGGATAAAGCAACACCTCAGTGGAGCCTACATTAACAATCGGTATGTAGGCTGTGCCCCTTATCACACGAACCAAGGCAGGTGACGCAAGCAGCCCAGCAGGTAAGCCAGTGTCAGGGGGTTCGAACAACACAGTGGCACCCGAGTATTGCTCAGCACACGTAGCCGCCACTACTTGCATCATGCCACCTGGGATACGACAAGCCTTCTTACCCTGGATCTTTACTTTTCCTGCAGTACCCAACGGGGCCTGCACACTGGCACGATGGCACTTTTGCAGCGCCTGCGCGAGAGACTCTGGGGCCCCAGATACTGGGGGAAAATCAAACAAAGCTTGGCCATGCTGTCCAAAGAGATCTCTGTAGCACCTGCGGATCACATTCATCCCCAACACACCAGGGACGGGACAGGACAAATTACCAGGGGGGTCCTTTACGACCAACACCCCACAACATGGCATCAACTTGCCACAAAGCTCCACGTCCAGTTCCAGGTAACCAATGTATGGAATGGGCAACCCATTAGCAGCTCTAAGCTCCAGCCAGTGACACGATTGGAGTCGTTCTTGACCCCATGGCTCGAAATGCTGGAGGAAAAAGCTCTCAGTGACAGTAGACACCATGGATCCTGTATCCACCAAGCAAGGCACCTTAATTCCACCCATGTCCACATCCACATGGGGACACGAGGACATCAACTTGGAGGCGTCACCTGCACCACTTAAGACAAACCCGGAGCCAGTAGAGGGCCCACCCGAACTGTGGCTCTGTAGTCCGGTGGATGCTAGTTTTCCCTAGCCTGAGCTGAATGGGGCTGCCTACCCGACTGTGGAGGAGCCTGCAAGGACTGAGGGTGGGGAGGGACGCGCACCCCGTTGCACTCTCTGGCAAAGTGACCAGGCTGTTGAAAGCGCCTGCATATTATGGGGCCCTGATGAGGAGCACGATTGTGCTGTTGAGAGTTCTGTAAAAGCGCAATGCTTTGAGTAAGTTGATTTGACTGTTGTTGCTGCTGTTTCAACATTTCACTCATCTCAGACAACTGGGGTGAGTTAACCATCCCCGGGGAACCACCATGGACGGTGTACTGTATACCAAGGACAGAGGGAACAGAGTGACTTCGGCCTCTCGTGCCACCTGGCAAGCCTTCCTGTTCCCACCTAATAGCCTTCCCCCTGACGTCAAGCAAAGTTGCGGTCAGCTTCCCACGCACAAACTGTTTTAAGCCACGACGGAGGGAACCATCTAGAACGTGCTCCACAAATTGGTCTCGCAACAACACTTCAGCATTTAGCATCTCGCTAGGTGTGCGCTGTTTTACAGCCTCCATACGGCTCATCAAAGCGAGGGAGAACTCTTGTAGGGTCTCCCCTTCTTGTTGTCTTCTGGAAAAGAAGGCCTCCTGTAAGGCTACATATGACTCAGAACACCCGTACAACTCAATTATTTTGTCTGGATCCCCTCGTTCTGCACTAGAGCGAAATTTGATTTCATCACATGCCTCTCCTTCCAAGTGATCGAACAAAAAGAATGCCTGATCGGAGGTAGATAACCTTCGTGCCCTCATACATGCTTTCACCTCCTCAATCCACTCATTCAACCCTATACCTGACCGTCCCCTAAACATAGGGCATTTCCTGTCTCGGGGCAGGAACACTAGCCTCTCTGTAACAGGGGCACTGGTAGTGACAGAAGCAGTAGGTGGCACAGAAGTAGAAGGCATAGCAATAGAGCCAGGGAGGGTGGAAGCCTGTTCCTGGCGTAGCTTCTCATTATCTGCTGTCAACTGTGCAATTAGGTCCCTCAACTCTTGCAGATCTTCTGCCATTACTACAAATTGGTTAATGAAGGAGGAATCAGTGGGGTGGATTAGCACAGAGGGGAAGAAAAAAACAAAAATAGGTTAGCTGAATACCTTACCAGAACCTGCTACAGACTCAAAGAACCAGCTGCTGTTTTGCCTTTACCAAGAAAAATAAATAAATAAATGAAATACACAATTAAACACACAATACACCAAATAACATTTTCTCAACAAAACAAAGAAAAGAAGAATGGAACACACGTCTCTGCTTTCAAAAAGTATAACCTGCCAACAACGCCAAATGTGGTGAGAAGATAGGTGGCATGTGGTTTTAAAGTTTATGTGGACATTAGTCAATAGTCCGAGCACAACAACGCCACCTTAGGAATTTCACCTAAAGATTACGTTTTTCCCACAGTATCGAGGATTCAGAGGACACTCAGGTTCATTATACAAATCAGCCGGAGACGTGGTTCCACTACAAAACGATCAGTCTTTATTATTATAAAACAATGGTTCATCGATAATGTTAGACACAAAGTACTAATAAAAGAGCCGCATACATTTATTTAGAAGGAAGGTGTAGGGCTGTGGCTTACCAGTGGCGAGGTGGACCACTACAGGTAAGGATCCCAAAAGAGGAGGCACCCCGATCACACGTGCACACAACACTCACACACACAACCACACGTGAGTGTTCCGAACCAGGGGAACACCAAACCACACAGCACACGAAGGGAGACACCAACACCCGGAGGCACCAACCCCACCACCTAGGCGTAGCAGCTCACTACAGGGACAGGGAACACAATTACACAAGGCTCTGGTTCTCAAAAAGAAGGAAAATCAAAAAAATGAGGATTTACATGAGGATCGAGGAAATGACAAATAAGGGAATTGGGATGGACCCAATTTCACTGAATTATCAAATCGCGGTACCATTCACAAGGGCAGAAATTAGATTAGATTAGATTTAAAGACCGTTGATTTCCAGTGCCCTTACTTTCCTTGAAGTGGCTATGTGAGACACTAGCCGTTTTTCAAGTCAATTGTCAAGCTAATTTTAGGCAAACTCACAAAAAAGAAATGCGAATTAGGCACGTTTCCATCGACTAAACAGCGTAGTTTTGTCTCAAATTGGCACCATAGACTAGGTATGGCTGTAATCCGCCAGAAAAAAAAAAGAAGGAACAGGTCCCCTCAATCATCTGACCAAGAGGGAAAATGGAGGGAGGACTTCAGGAATTTGTTTAAATTGGGCACGTTTTAATTGTTTTATGTCAGCTAGTATTGGCCTTGTTTAACTGTTTAGTGTTAACCATTCATATCTCATGAATGTAATATGTACTGTAATGTGTGTATACTGTTAATCACCATTGTCCCCAGGTGTAAGACAGGCAGACATCTTCTGCCTCCGTTTCCATGTTCTGCCACCCTCTGTACACTTTATAGGAGCCAGAGGCCGATCAGGATGAACAATGAGGATCGGTTCATCTCCACTGCACGATACTTCAATGTCTGTTGCTCTCCAGGCTCACACTCTGTATGTTGTGCGCCGTGGAGTTTAAAATGTGTATAAAGGACGCTTGTACCATTACCACTGTTGATCATATAAATGTGCCGTTTAATTCTTAGGTTCAATTTGTTCTCGGTCTCCCCCACGTATAGTCTGTGGCAGGCCCTGCATCTGACAGCGTAAATTGCATTTATAGGTTAAAACAAATCCTTGCATGAGTGTTAAAAATCTCCGAACCTCGACGCGCCTCCCTCCTGGTCTTTGTTTAGATTTGTATGGACCAGGATATCTTTTACGTTTTTTGTTTTTTAAGGCGGATCATACCATTTGTTATATATTTGTTGCAGAGGAATGCAAGATTGGCCGTGGACAAACGGGGAAATGCTACAGACTCACATACACACTGCACCGATCGCATGATCATCCTGGCGGAGATAACAGAAAGTCAAGGGGACGTATTTGAAACACTCAACAAGCCTTCACCGAAACAATGGTGTGCCTCAAGGATCAATACTGGGTCCCATTTTGTTTAGCTTGTTTATCAATGACCAGCCTTTAGTCTGCCAACAAACAAATTTATGTTGATGACACTGCTCTTTATGTTAAACTAACGGCAACCATGGACTCCATGTATATGGTTAAGCAATTCATGTTTACAGCTGAACATAAAGAAACCTGATGTTTTTGTTAAGGAGAAAAGTTCAAATATAAGTTTAAATATTCTAGATTTGAATTTGCATTTTAAATAAGATGGCCAGTGCCATCAATTCAACCTGACCAACTTTAGGCATATGAGACAATATCCAATTGCCACTGAGGTTTTGCCTCACAACTTGTATGTGCGCATACAGCGTCTTCTCATAGCTTAAGATGAGGCAGCCACACGTTTGCCTGCCTCAATTTTTCCGGTTTTCTTGGGTTAGTTATAGCTGTCCGCCAGCACTTTCAAACGGAGTCCCGTAACATGAGCATGGCTCGAGCTGCTCGTAACTTCCGACATGCAAAGTGCACAAAACATCAAATGAATGCCTTTGGGACCAACATTTACACAATCATTTTGGAGAAGACTAATGGGTTTCATGTTGTAGTTTAGTGGTCAAGTATTGTATTAAGACTGAGCGTATAGTGCTCGATACACTAATAAGACCGAATTTTGTAGTATTTTCCAGCTCCTGCACATCCAGAGCGGTAGGTTTTAATGAGTCGTTTCAGGCTAAAGCGGTTGGTTAAATATTACTGAAGGATGTGTGTAATTCTTAGCATGTTAGTTAGCCTGTGCTAGTCCCTCTCACCAAAGTTGGGGATTGTTTGAGCATGTGCAATAGTCTTGTCTCCATGTACCCTACATGAAATGCGGGTTAATTTCGCAAGGGTGCAGAACAGCTAAAATAGCCAAGTAATGACACCAAATATGTTGATTTTGAGAATAGTAGAAATGAGTGAATGAAACAAGAGTATGAATATTGATTTTATTTTTGTATACACACATACAGCATTCGGTCAGTCCTCCCCTAAAGATCAAGACAAGAAGAAACGTGTTTATAAATTCAGAACAGTTCACTGTGTTGAGATGTCAGCTCTGATACCAGATTATATTTTGTACTCACAGGATATTGGTCCAATGGTCTGCATTGACAGATGTCCTTCTACGGCAAACCTACAAGGTCAAATTAATAACCATGTTTTTGTAATTCTCCAGTTGTATTTATGCAGAACAAAAATAAATAAAATGTGTAGATGTACAAAGTTACCTTCACAGATGACACCAGCATCCTCCGAATGACCACAGTTGTGGGTTCCTAATCCTCTGTGTGTACAGTCTGTCAGTGATGACTCAGTTCCTGAACACCGAAGGTCATCTAGCCAGATTGGTCCACTGCCTTGTCCAAAATGTGCCCTTCTTGGTGCCGACAGAGCCCTGCCACAGCCCAGCTGTTGACACACCACTTGAGCGTCATTCAGATCCCAAATGTCGTCACACACCGTCCCCCAATTGCCGTTGTGGAAGATCTCCACTCTGCCAGAGCAGCTCCTTTTAGAGTTGACCAGTCTCACTGCGGTCACATCTGGTTGAAGTGAAAGCAAAATATCCGTCAACCCACATGGCAACAGCAGTATTGAGCACAAGCCCCATCTATTCAATGAAACTGTACTTGATAATTTTGCATCATCCTCATCATTTCTTACATATCATACTCTCCCTTCACACATGATTCTTCTGAGGTAAAGGAGATATTACCTGGAAAATGTAGGCTTCTACATTTCATACAATGGATGTAAATTAGGGGTAAAAGTAATCGGAGATTAAGCTAAAAAGAATGATGTTCATTAGTCTCATTTAGGCACTTGTTAGCAACCATCTTTTTTAAGAAACTTTAAGGCTTCAAATTTCATGAGTGGGATATTTACTGACGTATTTTATGTCATCGAACAAAATGCTTCAATCTCTTCAGATTGTGGTAACCAAAGACCTCATTTCAGGCATCTTACCAAAAACACATTAAAAAAAATCCCATTGACTTCCATTAGTCGAGAGCTTAAATTTATTGCTGGGTTTTAAGATTAATACCTGGAGCACTTTATTGTAACTATATTACTGTATTGTTTGTGAAACAACCATGATTTTTCTAAATTCTCTAGTTATATTTAACAGAAAAAAAAAAATATATAGCATAGATGTACAAAGTTACCTTCACAGACGACACCAGCATCCTCAGAATGACCACAGTTGTGGGTTCCTAATCCTCTGTGTGTACAGTCTTTTAGTGATGACTCATTCCCTGAACACCGAAGGTCATCCAGCCAGATTGGTCCACTTCCTTGTCCAAAATGTGCTCTTCTTGGTGCCGACAGTGCCCTGCCACAGCCCAGCTGTTGACAAACCACCTGAGCATCATTCACATCCCAAATGTCGTCACACACCGTCCCCCAATTGCTGTTGTGGAAGATCTCCACTCTGCCAGAGCAGCTGCTGTTAGAGTTGACCAGTCTTACTGCGCTCATATCTAGTTGAAGTGAAAGCAAAATATCCATCAACCTACATGACAGTAGTATTGAGCAAAAGCCCCATATCTTCAACGCAACTGTACTTGACCTAATCATTTAGCTTCTTCATTATCATGGCCTCTTGCATATCGTACTCTCCCTTCACACATGATTCTTCTGAGGTAAAGATGAGAAATTAATTACAAAGTTACCTTCACAGACAACACCAGCATCCTCAGAATGACCACAGTTGTGGGTTCCTATTCCTCTGTGTCTACAGTCTTTTAGTGATGACTCAGTTCCTGAACACCTAAGGTCATCCAGCCAGATTGGTCCACTGCCCTGTCCAAAATGTGCTCTTCTTGGTGCCGACAGAGCCCTGCCACAGCCCAGCTGTTGACAAACCACCTCAGCGTCATTCACGTCCCAAATGTCGTCACACACCGTCCCCCAATTGCCGTTGTGGAAGATCTCCACTCTGCCAGAGCAGCTGCTGTTAGAGTTGACCAGTCTCACTGTGGTCACATCTGGTTGAAGTGAAAGCAAAATATCTGTCAACCTACATGGCAACTGTAGGTTGCAAATTACATCAATATTGAGCAAAGGACCCATCTCTTCAATGTAACTGAATTTGGCATCATTTAGCACCTTTATTATGAACTCTTACATGTCATACTCTCCCTTCACACATTATTCTGAGGTAAAGATGAGTAATGATCTGGAAAATGTGGGGTTCTATGCTGTGCAATATTTCATACTATGGATGCAAATTAGGGGCGAAAACTATAAGAGATGAAAGGAATGAAACAAAACCAGGTATAAACTGACAGATGGAGCTGGGTACATTAAGAGTTGATTCACAGGATATTGGACAGGATGATGGAGATATCTAGAGTGTTGCAGGGATGACATTTTTGCAGGCCAACCCAGAAGTTAGCATCTCAGTGGTTCTCTTGTCAAAAAGCCAATGGGATTTGGGATTATTGCAGGAAATCAGTTCAGTGGCTAAACCAGTTTATGATAAACACGTTTTATTCACCAAGATCATTTTCACAAATGAACATATTTATGATTTTTAAAATCATAGTGGTGTAGTTTGTTTTTAAATGTTAGGTCACTACTTCTGTCGATTGCATCTGTGATGCATGACTTACACCACCACTGAGCTAAAGGCAGACTATAGTTCAGCATGATGATGTTCATTAGTCTCATTTAGGCACTTGTTAGAAACCATCACTTTTGAGAAGTAGGAGATTCAAATTTCACAAGTGGGATATTTCCTGACATTTTAGGTCCTAGAACAAAATGCTAAAATCCCAGTCAAAAATGTCCATTATTGTAGAAATGCCAACTCTAACTGGATTTTACAACAAATTCCTGGAGCACTTTATTGTAACTCTTACTGTATCGTTTGTGAGATTGAATGAGAACATATTTTTCAATTCTCCAGTTATATTTTTGCAGAAAAAAGAATTGTGTAGATGTACAAATTTACCATCACAGACGACACCAGCATCCTCAGAATGACCACAGTTGTGGGTTCCTAATCCTCTGTGTGTACAGTCTTTTAGTGATGACTCTGTTCCTGAACACTGAAGGTCATCCAGCCAGATTGGTCCACTTCCTTGTCCAAAATGTGCACTTCCTGGTGCTGACAGAGCCCTGCCACAGCCCAGCTGTTGACAAACCACCTGAGCGTCATTCACGTCCCAAATGTCGTCACACACCGTCCCCCATGTGCCGTTATGGAAGATCTCCACTCTGCCAGAGCAGCTGCTGTCGGAGTTGACCAGTCTCACTGGAGGATTCAATGCTGCACCAGATGTTTGAAGAACTGTGAAAATATAGATATTGTACAAATGTGATAAACCAGATACTTAATTCAGGATAATGTGTGATTCGGTAGTGTATGACCACCTTTAGAAATATAACAAACCAATTGTGGAAAACCTACTCAGAATTGTGTCTGTACCCATTGGTCTTTCAGACCCTGTGGTTTCACGCCAACAATACCAATTTTAAGTTTAAAAAGTTTGGAATTCAGTCAATATTTGCAGTTATTCTGAATGATGCCCCCCAGCAGAAAGGAAATGAGGCATTTTGACGCAGTTTACCTCAAAATGTTTTGAGGTAAACTGCTTTACTATCACGATTAGGAAAACAAACTCCTTCGAGTGAGAGGAAAAAGATTGGTTAATATTAATTCCATCATCGTTTCAGAAAATTAATTTCTATCAATGAAGTGTAAAGTAACAAATTGAAAATTCTTTCTGATTTACAGATTTTTTTTAAATGAAAATGACTTTCAATGCATTATATCTCCACATAAAAATACAGATTTAAAATATTTTACTTTCTAAAATAATCATCAATATCATAATCATCAATATTCTTCACTTTGACTTGTTCCATGCAATTTCAAGCATTAATAACTTTACTTATGGAGCCACTATGAGGCAGCAGAGCAAGCTGTAAACACAACATGGACATGCAGCCTGATGGGCTCTTTTCACAGCAGCCATTTTGACACAGGTCAAAATTAAAGAAATTGTGGGCCCATTCTTTTTGGTGTGTCACAGTCATTCCAGTGAGCCAGCATCCACAATACCAGGCCCAAGGCCCACCTAAATGAAACGGGGCCGTAATCAATGTTAGCAATTGCACCTGGGTTTACACTGCAATGACATGTCAAAATGGCTGCTTTGTGAAGGGCATATCATTGCCAAGTCTGCTCTTTGGTGCTGGGCAGGTAGTGTACAGTGGGTTGATCAGAGGTTTTTCACTAAAAAACTAATTCTCTGCTTTCCATACTCTCTGCAACTCCCTTCACATTACAATAAATGATTTGATCCATTGTGACTATAAAACTATCAATTAGTGCAGCTTTATGTAAAGAAGAATTAAAGCTTAAACCTGATGATACGTCAATTACGTTACCTGTCCATCCTGTTAATGTTTGAATTATCAGGAGCAACAGCATTCCACGAGTCCCCCTCATCATGGGCAACATCCAGGAGATAGGACCCACACTTGCTGAATAAGACAAAAGAGGCATTTTGACAAACTGTATCAAAGCAGACTCTTCTGGCTTGCTAAATGATTGACTCCAATACTAACAGAGAGTACATCCCAAGTCTCTTTATATGTCCTCTTCACAGCAGCCAATCTGACACGTAATTGCAGGGTAAACACAGGTGTGCTTGATCAAACTGACCAAGGTCCCATTCTATTTAGTTTCAAATTCATTCCAGTGAGCCAGCATGCACAATACCAGGGCCCCAGCCAGCTAAATGGAACAGAGCCATTTTTTTTAATCACACCTGTGTTCACCTTGCAATTACATGTCAAAATAGGGCCTATTGCATCCTTGGGTACATCCCAAGGCTCCTAATCGCATCCCCGTTTCCCTCACTTGTGTCCTTTGAAACCATGCGAGGAGAGAGGAAACAAGGAAATATGTTTTAAGATACATGAGACTTCCTTTCCTCAGTTTCTGATGGCGGCTCTGATCACAGCAGGATCAGCTGTCAGTCGGCTTTAACAGCTGAAGAGACTTTTGAGAAGTTTGTGTCTGTGCACATGATCACTGTTGTTAAGAGATTGTAGAAAAATATGAAAGCATAAAAGTATAACCATTTCAACATATAACTTGTTTACACTTTTTACAACCATCACAACAAACTGTTTTATTTCATGATAGAAGTTATTTAACATACAAACTGTTTTATTGCATGATAGAAACATATAACCTGCTTAGTGTTTTCTGCTGACAGACAGACAGACTTTCCAGCTCTCTCTGACTTTAATTGTATCCATAATATACAAGTTATTGAGGGAAATAACAGATCATGACGAGACAGTTCTTTTTAATAACTAAAAGAACTGAGTAGTTTTGTCTCAAATTGGCACCATAGACTCAGTATGACAGAAAAAAAAGAAGGAACAAGTCTCCTCAATCATCTGACCAAGGGGGAAAATGGAGAGGACTTCAGGAATTTCTTTAAATTGGGCACGTTTTAATTGTTCTTTTATGTCAGCTAGTATTGGCCTTGTTTAACTGTTAATAATTAGTGTTAGTCATTCATAGCTCATGTACTGTAATGTGTATATACTGCTAATCACCATTGCCACTGTCCCCATCATAATAGTGATCATCATTCACTTACCTTTTCCAGGTGTAAGACAGGCAGTCGTCTTCTGCCTCCGTTTCCGTGTTCTGCCACCCTCTTCAGAGGACGATCAGGATGAACAATGATGATCGGTATGTTTCTAAGTGGGAGCCAAGTTTTTGCTCTGGAGAAGTTTATGTTGAATATCTAGACAGGCAACGAGGTTAACCACTTGACCTTTACTGACAAGCTGAGCAAGGTCAAGTTTCGCGTTGGTGTTTTGTAGGTCTTCATGTTATTTTGTCCACTCGTTTACAAACTAACAAATATTCATAATTTCTGTATAGTAAAACCTATCTGGAGCTGCCTTCATGCTATTGAAAACAGGAGCTGTAGAAGTTTACAGTATTTTACAATATTTCCACTTAGTTACAGTAAATTAAAGATTATCTAGCTTAGCTTACACTATGGGAAAGAAAAACCAGGTCATAGTCTTCAACCTTGGTGGGTGTTTGATCAATTATCTACAACAGAATTTCACAACTCTGTGTTCCAAATGGTTTATAAGGGGCAAGGGGAGTCTTTCCTTTAGGTCTGCTCTTCCATTTACCAGTGAGCTCTAAGGGATGTTAGAGACAGAGCAGGTTTTACCGAGACACATCTACTCATACTAATACTAGGGTCAACCCAGCAGGGCTGTTTTTAAAACAAAAATTGAGTTTCTTAAATCACACAAAACTGTTAAAACTGAGTGAAAACGTGACACCGGTAAATTCAGACAACGCATAGGGCATCTTCTCCTTCTCTGATAGAAAGACGTGGACAAAGACGTGGTCCTGATCAGTACCGTAACGGAAACACGTGAGGCCCCCCCGCAGAATAACCCTGAGAGCCCCCCCCCCAATATAGGCAAGATATCAAAACTCAAGCTTTTCTTTTGAGGGAAATTTATTCAGACAGCCAGCCAAGAACCTGTTGCTAACGTTAGTCCACAGCAAGGCTGTCAAAGTACTACGTTAGCTACTGGTAATGTTAGCTATAGCAAACAGTACAATACCTGTCTCTTCTGGCAGATTAGTGCACCCTTCACTAGCTGGTCGAAAAATACTTGTTATTTTTGGAAGTTTGACATTCAATTCAACAATTTTTGAATGCCGTTTTGAATTTGCATTTCATTTTCTCCTCAGGAAAAATCAGTGCTAACGTTACTGAGTCAATCAGTGCTAGTGTTACTGAGTAAATCAGTGCTAACGTTAGCTACCTATTTGCCGCGGGCACGCCGGTCTGTGACCTTCTGACCTATGTCGTCACGTCACTAACCTAGCTAACAAAGAAAGCACAATTAAATATATTTTTCTTTATTTTTATATCAACTCGGGAAACACAGACAAGACAATAAGACCATAGTGTGCATCCCATGTAATTCAAATAAAAAAAAAAAATCTCTCTCGGGGGTAATCTCTACTGGTCTCGTTTTGACTTTTTGTTTTCAATTTCAGTTTAGTTTTAATTAGTTGTTAAAGCGGGTTTGCTAGTTTAGTTTAATTTTTATTTTTTGAAAATGCTTAGTTTGAGTTTAGTTTTTATTAGTTTCAGTATTAGTTTTAGTCTTTACCGCGGAATGCAACAGACCAAGTAAATCTGCGTTTTCTGACAAACAGCATCCGATTTACATGACTTTTACACTATGTGGTTTTCACTTAATATAGAGTAACATAACGCATGTTTGGGCGTGTTCTCTAGCGCCACACAGAGGATACAGAGGATACAGAAAGCGGTGGAGTACAGTGACGTGCGGTGAGATTCGTGGCTGGTGTATATATATATAAATATATATATATATATATATATATATATATATATTCCCACTTTAATTCCGGTGGTTTCATATCATGCAGTTAGTTTTCTATTTATTCCTGCAGAGGTTTTAAGATTTCTACCATCACCCCAATAAAGCAGAGTTGGATTGAAGATCGTAAAACTTCTCTGTGCACTACTGCCATCTTGTGGCTTTGACTGGAGTGCAGTTCACTTGCTATCACTTTCCTTGATAGTAGCATTGTTGGAAAATCTCATACATGTGAATGATGGATTGACTCCATTTATTAAATATAATTAAAATGATCTTTGTTGTTAATTATACTCGGGGGTATATAGACATAGAAGGCACTATTTAAATTGTATTTACAAAGGTCCTAATTTACAGGGATGTTCATAAATGGATCGGGACAAACATCTTTGTAATTATAATTGTGTGTGTGTGTGTGAGAGAGAGATATCTAAGATTTAGAGCAGCTCCATCAACAGCAAACATGCGTTTGTTATTTTGTTATAGTCCGCAGTCCCATTTTGTGTTTCCTTCTACTGTTCCACAGTAAACCAGACCTAGCGGAGACATCGAAGCAAGGCCTGAACAAACTGCTGGCTAATGAGGTCCCCATCATGATCAAGCCAGTCAACCCACCGCACTCTGTCAGACGTGCTGCAAGTGAGCCGAAGAAGCTGTTCTGGGTGCGAGCACGAGGGCATATCGGTAAAGTGGATGAAATGCACATTTGCATTGTTTACATCACGAGTATTGAATAGCATTTATGCTACACTGGGTAATAAAAGGGTATTCTCCTTTACATTGCCTTCTATTTGCCTCTTGACTTTAAATGTGTCCATATGCTGAGATTCTTTGGGGATGTTGAATGACTAAAGCGGCCAAAATAGGATGCAGCATAAAAAAACAATGACATGTACTGAGCATATACAAGTACAGGCCTTGTCCGTTTTTGGCTCTCCTCTTTTGTCGGCTTCAAATCCATATCGTTTGATTTTTCTTTGAGAGCAACTGTGCCATGTACATGAATTTACTAATAAACAAACACAACGTGCACATACCGCTTCCACTGAAATGTGATCTGTTCATTTGTAAACAAACACAATATTATGTGGATTAGTAAATTGGATTAAGTGCAGGTTCTGCCAGTTTGCAGCAAAATCAAACCGGTTTAAGCTCGTACAGTGATCGGACCGGCAAAACCGTAAATAGTCGCAACTGTGCTGTACTGGACTCAAGCTGGACTTGTTTGCTGTTCATGCGTTACCTTTTTATGTAATGTTGTTGTAATGGTTTGCCCCAAAACAATTACCACCAACTATGGTGCATGGCAATAATTCAGTATCTTGCTTTAACATTTAGTAGCAAATAATGTCAACACTAGGCAAATGATATTGTAATCGCAAAGAGATTGACTGAACATGTATAATACTACCCAAACGGTGTTTGTTCATGCATTTTGTTTGTGTATTTATGCAGACCAAGGCAACATGAAGCTGCGTTGCTGCCTATGTGTCCGACTATGCGTTCCTGGGCACGGCCCTGCTGCCCTATCCCAACTACAGGCCCCACTTCTCGGGCAGATCATCCAAGGATAATGTCTGTGGTCCATCTTATTAGAGATAACACGATAATGACAGATATTAAAGTGATCACAACACTAAGATATCATGCAACTGGATGTTTGCCGGTTTATAGATTTACAAGCTGATCAATGCCGCAACTTAACAGACTGGTCAACAATCATAGAAACTGATGAAAGCGGAGTCATTCTCCCCTTAATATCAAATAGATTAAGTACCAAAATCACCAGCATGATTAATAAACGTAAGAAAATAAATCTTACTAATGGGGTCAGTTTGTGTCCCTTCCTACCTTAGTATTCTCAGAATGTTTGAATACCGCTCCCGGTCAGACGTGTCTCCTCCTAAATTGAAATGGAGGTGAATGGTGACGCTGTCATGAACCACACACACATTCCCTACAACACTCACACACTCACACACACACTCACACTCACACTCACACACACTCACACTCACACTCACTCACTCACTCACTCACTCACTCACACACTCACACACTCACACACTCACACACTCACTCACACACACACAGTCTAACTTTAAAGTAATGACATACAGTGAAAACACAGGAAATAACTTGATATTGTACCATCGAATCCCTTGTATGTATTACTCTTGTATGTAGTAAGCAGACACATAAACATCAGTGTTAGTTTAAGAACATAAATAAAACGTCCAGTCTTTGAGCTTTAGCTGTTTTTACTGAAAACCTGTAACAGGGTTGGTGAACCAGGCACCTCTGTAGCATCACGAGCTACTGTACATACAAGACAACACCCACAGCACAGTCACGATTATACAATGCTTCTAATCATCAATATATAATGTATTGTATAATCAACAGCTCTGGGTCACACCAGAGAACAAAGTGCTCTCTCTGGTTCTGGAGACTAACCAGAAAACCTCTCACATTTTGTTTTGGCTCCATTTTATTCTAGTTAGAATTCTGCTTCAACGATACAGAGGTCACATCATCTTGATCCAGGTTTGTTTCTTATAACCCACTCTATGTTCCACACAGAAAGATGTGGGCCAGTGAGCATGGAACTTCTCAGATCATCAAACATCTCAACTGAGTGGATTAGAACAAATGACTTCAAAACAAAGTGGTGTAAAAAGACACTAAACTGAACAGCATGGCTTCATGTCCTGGACTCTGGAGCTCTGGGAGGCTTAGAGAGGACTTCAGGATGATGATTGGTCCAAACGGATTAGAGAAGAAGGGGTCCTCACAGGGCAGGGGTCACCAAACATTCGCGACCCTTCATTTGACACGTTTGCAACATCAGCAATTGGGATGTCCTGGAGCTGAAACTGAGAGCAGCTGATGGGAGCTCAGCTCAAGCTTCGGCCACAACCCTGTTTTCCTGATCTGAGGACAGAAGACCTACAGGCTGCCAAATGTGTTTCTTCCTCTGTAATAATCTGCATAACTGTCTGTTATCAACATTGGGACTCTGCATCATCCCACTCAAATGTGATCAAAATCTGCTTCACTGCTGATCTTCACGTCTTCCATCTGTGGGTTTAATGGTCTCCGTTGGGCATGTGAAGAATCAAAGGACAGTCTGTGTGGTTTCTGGTGCATCCATGAACTGTAGAGGAGAGTAAGACATTGGGCCTCCCGTAAGAAGCCCCCATACCGTTCTCTCAGGTCAGACAAACGCATAACGCCTCCACCTGGACCCGTTTTGAGTTTGAAGACGATACCAAAATCAGTTAAAATAAAATGACATGATTCAAATACAATACATACCTGATGCAAAATTCATATTTTGTTTACCATATCATCATCATGGCATGCCAAATTACAGCGTTTGGTCCTCTGTCCAGCACGGAGCTGCTCTATTAATATTTTCTTATTAAGGAAACTACTGACTCACGTCTGTCTGCTGATCCATCACAGCGGGACTCAGGGCTGTGCAGAGTGAAAGAGGAAGCCTTACTCAGCAATTTTAGGGGTTAATGATGACATTAACGATCACGTCTCACAAAAGAAAATCTCCTCATTAAAAGATGACAGTCAAGTTAAAAGAAGCGATTTGCAACAAGTTTGTGTTTGGTGAATATGACTTGGAACACTACGATAAAAGCTCACAGAAAGAAGACGTTGCGGGTGAACAAAGAAAACATTATTGCATGAGGCCCAATGAGAGGCTCTGCTGTGAAGCAGCTGCTCTAATGTGAAATGTTAGAAAGCTTGGTATCGATACTGAAAACAGAAAAATTGTTTTTGACACAACTCTTTTTCATTTGACCAAAAACAAAAAAAAGCCTCATTTCTGTGTTTAATGTCTGAACACAGTCATGTGTTCCATAAATGTACCGACATGAAGGAAGTCTAAGATGAACAAATAATAAGGATCACAAATCTAACCCGATATTGTTTTTAGATATTTTGGTACGCAGTATTGAGGATGAATACTCAGCCCTGCGCTTTACAGGTGGATCACCTGTCTGTCACAGTCTCAACATCTTTAACGTCAAAGCAGCGTGGCGTTCAAGTGTAATGTGAGAGAGTCATCGTCTGGAATGTAGAAGAAGAAAACCAAAAAGATCTGATCGACTGTTGCTAACAACACGTCAGCCTGCAGCTGGAATGTTCAGAATCCTAACAAGTTCAACACAAGAGGCCCCGCTCCGGTATCAGAGGAGCACGTTACGTTTGGGGAAGTCAACCTATTATCAACAACAAAACAAAAATACAAAAAAATCACTTTCCAGAAGTTCCTTTGCTAAGCTGTGTATTCATGTCAGAAAGAAATACATTAATGGAATAAGGTTTCAAATGGTACATTGATCAACTAAAAGCTGTTAACTAAATGAAAGGGGCAGGCATGCTCAGAATGTCCGCTCCCACTCTCCGGTCAATATGGAACTTATTATAATATATTAAGTATCTCAACATGAAAACCTGAGGGATTAGTAAAATAGAACAAATGCATAAAACATCAGAAAACTGAACTGTTCTTTCTGGATGGAATGATTGCGTCTGCTAAATGGACTTTTGAAGAAAACAAAGCAGTGAAGGCAACACTCTTATTTCAAAGCTTGTGTAGAAAAGTTCTCTGATTAAAATATGAATACATAAAGAAGAGGGCAGTCGTGTTTCTCTTCATGTGGAGTGTGACAGAGAGACGAGCCCCGAGAGTGCAACCAAAGCAGAGTAGAAGACTCAGCTGCTTCACTACTGTCCAGCCAAGTGCTTAAATGTTATTCTTAATGAACCCAATTTAAACTTCTAGACATCGTCACGCATTTCATTTTTAATAGCAGCTTTCCAGAAACCAGTGTTTGTACGAACCAAGATCACAGGATCCAGGAGAAGCAAAGCTGCACCTGGTCGGCCAACCCACGGAGGACTTTTACAAGATCTAAGATAGCAGAGCAGTTTTTAAGATCAATTTATAACTTCATCCTGAATGGAGACAAGTTATGAACCTTAAACTACTTCCTGCTGAGCCAAATGATTGGTTGTCAGACTCCAGTTCCATTGCTGCACCTTAAATCCCTGCTTACACCCAAAAGTGGAACAGCGGAATGAAGCTGAAGGTCTCCGTGAGCCCTTTGATGACAGACCGTCTGCCTGCAGGGCTAGTTGTGAGCTGCTGTAGCTACAGAAGAAGTAGGAACCTGTCAAATATTGAGACTTTATATATTTATTACTAATGGCCTACAATGTTTTATATCATATTGACAATCACATATTTGTCCGTTTCTGCTGTTACTAATCAGCAAAAATCCAATAGCTGTAACAACTAGAGGGGCACTCAGAGAGCAGACATCCTTCAAGGCCTAACGCTCGTAACGTTAACAGAAGTGAAGAAAATCCGTTTCCAATCCGCTCCAGGTTTAAAAATACTGACTCGTTACAGCTCCGTCCTCACATCGTTCATACCACTAAAATAAGATGAAGAAAAGTAACACTCTACTAGAACTAAAATGCTGAGCAGCGGAGACTGCTCTCACAAAGACAAAGAACATAGAAAACGTTTGGCATTAAAGTGCAGAATCATGGAAGGACTTATTGCTCATTGGTAAGTGAAGTCAGTCACTCATCTGCTCACAATAGCACAAGCTATTAACAAGCTTGATGAAAACAATAAAGCAGAATGTTTTTTTATTAAATGGCTGAGTAATAAAAGCAATGAGTCGTAGAAAGTACAACCTGAACTAAACCACATCGTAACAGTTAACTTAAGACCATAACCAGCAGTTCACTGCAGAAGTGGCTCGACCACTTTGGAAATGTGAAAAAGCAACAAAATGAATATCTTGGTTCTATTAAAACATTTAGAAAAACATTTTCTCCAGTGCAAACACAACTACCTGTCTTCATCTAACAGAAGATGGGTCCATTTAGTAGCTCCAATGACTTGGTAGCACAGGGTGACAGAGTGCCTTTGAAATGAGTTCCAATATGCAGACAATGTAATGGTGATTGTGCATTAACGGTTACTGACTGAAACTATGGATACAAAACCACACCAAGTACCTAAACTACCAGCTGTTTAAGAATGTTACCTTAAGTTCTCATACAAAATCAAGTAATGGCTAAGGCAAGCCAGCATGAACACATAACGGCTGGTAAAAAAATACATTAATAGGGAGCCAACAACAATGGCTCACATGGTAAATTAAGCTTCATTTACATTTCCACAGAACTAACTCCGTTCTGCTGCTCTGACTGATGTAACGCTGCAACACTTCCTTTAGATCTCTCCACATTAAAGAACCATTAATACCAGTACGACTGGAATAATATCAATGTGATGCGTAATAGTGCAGGAAGGTAGAGTAAGAGCAGGACAAATGGAAATAATGAGTGAATGACAAGAGTACTTGTGATAAAGGAACCAGAGCAGCAGAGGGCTGAGTGTGACTTGTTGCACTGATGGAATTAGCGCTGTGGAAATGGACATTATAGTTGATTCAGCAAGACGACAGGTAAACATGGAGAAAGTTTAGAGTTTGCATTAATTAGGAAGCAGGAGCATTTAGGAATAAAAGACTTTCTAGTATTTGCCGGTTCCAAATAAAGCTCTGGATCTCTCTGCCATTGAGCTAATAAAGAGACTCACAACATGTGAACATACAAACACATTAAAATGACTTTGTCCTAAGACAAGTTAGTTATTTTAACCAACCCCCAGTCTGTTAAAGTGTTAAATCCAAACCAGAGTGTTTATGGAACCTGAGCATGCATCTCATGAGTGTAAACCCACCCAATCAGATTCACTCCCCAACGGGGAAACCAGCTGGAGGAGTTCACGTTGAACTACACCACCCTTTTGATTGTGAAAGTCAGAACCAACATGTGACAGACAGGTGACCTCCCTCCTTCTCATCCACTTTAACAGACGCTGATTACTCTTTCATGAACCAGTAAACTCTTCAATCAAGATATTTCAGGGCATAAAAAGTACTAATTCCTTGGACCTCATCTTAACTCTTGTTTCAACTTTACAAACACGTATGGCCCTAAATAAGTTGACAGGTGGTATTTAGGTATCCCTCCCACTCATACATACATAAATAAGTTGGCATACATTCAGTAAAACCATTTCTACATAGAGGATATTTTTTCCACTTGGGGTGTTAAAGGTGATCTTCTTTTTCCAGAATCAAAATCTCCATGGCTGAACAGTCATTCCAGCTGCTGTTCCATGCAGTCTGAACTCAGCACAAAAAAAAATGTGAGTATTAATGTTTCATGAATATTTTCACACCACCTCCTACTTTGGTCCGTCTCATATTTACAACCACTGTTATAAATAACTAATAGTTTGTGTGTGTGTGTGTGTGTGTGTGTGTTTGTGTGAGAGACGCTCATCCATGAACAATAAAACATTTAAAATCACTGTTTGTGTGTGTGAACACACAAGAGGCATTCCACTCCAATTCCCTCCTAAAAAGTGCGTGTTTGTGTGTGTGTGTGTGTGTGTGTGTGTGTGTGTGTGTCTAAAGCGTGTACGGTGCAGGTAGGCAGCTCTGTGATGATTTGAAGGGGCAAACTGAAGAGTGAGGGAGTCAAGCCAGTGACTGAATGGCGTCAGCATAGTCTGTTGGCCAAAGGTCAGGGAGAGAGTCACAAGGCCTAAAAAGTCGCCCAAAGGAGGAGGACACTTTTCATCCCTTTTTAGTCTCTTATTGGAAAGAGTTGGCTTTAGATCCACTCTGAGGTCCAAATTAAAAGTTGACTCATATCTCTCGAGGTGTAGTGGAGGTGGATTCTAATAGCTGAAGGCAGGGGGAAAACCTTTTGGTCCTCAACAGCAGCAGGTTTGAAGTCGCTGAGTGGCACCGAGAGGGAACAGGGACGCTTCCTGTCAGGGTGATCGGCTTGCATTCCATTTAGCTGCGATGTTCATGCTAGACGGAGGCTTGTAGGAGAGCTCAAGCAATGACTGGAGTTAAAGAGTTCACCTCTGGGTGGCTGTGGGTGACCCACTGCTTCGGTAAGGTAGAGTTTAAGTGGTAAGCCCACCCTTGATTATTATTGAAGGTAGGGGGAAGAGTTTCATGGCCATGTTGCTGGGTAGTTTGTTCAAGAGGTGAAAGTTCCTCCCTTGAAACACTTCAAACAGTTGTGAGCTCATGTAGAGGCTCATGCATTGGAGAAAGGGTTACGTAGGCATGAGAGTTTAAAACCTGTCCTTGGTTGAGAGTTCAATGCCCAACTCGCTGGGTAATTCCTCAGTTAGGAGGTGGAGTTTCCTCCTTTGAATAAATTCTGAACCCAGGCGAGGGGCGTGGCCTGATGTCAGGAGTCATCATCGGTGTCCTCAATCAAAACCTTGGTGTCTCGGGTCTTGGACCTGAAGTGGGGAAATGAAACAAATTGTTGACAGTGTTGATGCTCAGTATGTGGGCTCACAGCACAGGTTAGCATGTTGCTACCAGATGGGGTGGGAGTGGTTACGATGTTATCCAGACTACTACTCTTCTAGATACTCCTCATCGGTTAGGTTCTTATCGCCTTTTCACATATCTTTTTGTAAAAGAATGAATTCAGAACAGTATTAGAATTTATATTGATTTAATGTTTATAACAGCAACGCCACTATATAAACCCAACAATCTCTCACTAGAAACACATCTAAAATACCAATGAAATAAATAATAGTCCTGAGTGAAGTTCAGAAAGAATGCAGAACACAGTCAGTATCAGTCCTCCGTGCCGGTACTGCTGGTAAAGGCAGGAGAACTTCACAAGAATTCTAAGATACGTAGCAAAAATAGCTAAACAGTTAGACTACATCAAACAGCTTTTGTTTTAGCTCGTTTGTAGCAATTCACTATTAGCCAAGCTAGCGCGCCGCGGCCTCTCTGCTCTGCTGTTTGCTGGCTTCACTCTGTGTGTGTACTTGTGTGTGAGCGTGTATGTAGGCTAGTTGCAGGGGCTCAAGGAAATGCTGCACAACCAGAAAGCATTAATGCAATAATATTTTGTTCTGAATACAGGCCGATAATGACCAGCTTTAAAACTTGTTTTCACTCTGTGATGGTTACACTGTGGCACTCTTTTGGCATGTTTACAGCTCTTCTCCTCAAAGCTTCAGTTCAAGATACCCAGAGAATCTTTAGGTTATCTACAGCCACTATTCTGTAAAGCGGTCCTAAAGCGCTGGTTATCAACTCGGTCCCCATATCTCCTTCACGTCTGTTACTGTTGAGACTCACTGTGAGGCCAGTCGTGGTCTGCGTAGACTCATGCTGTAGCTCCTCTTCCAGCTCTTCTTGCCCTGCCGGTTCCGGACTCCGTCCTCCTGGTCCATCATCTGCTCCAGCAGCGTCTGGTCGTCGGCATTGAGCGGAGCCACGCTGATGTCTCTGACGGCCCTGAACTCACCACAGTTATTCAGGTGTTCGTTCTCCAATCGGAAGAAGTTCCATACGAAACGTCTGGAAGGAGAAGCAATTTGACTTACATACTGTACATCACATATTAAATATTCTAACAGTGAATAACAATGGTCCTCATGTCAACACAAGCTGTATCAGTATTCACATGGTTAGGGGGGACATGGGTGATGACTTGAATGGATGACAGATTAGTTGATACATTTAATAGAAAATAAAAGATCATTAGATAGTAGATTTGAATGACAAATCTTTTCATTCTATTTTAAATAATTCAAGCAATAGCTGCTGAAGCAGCGCAGCAGTACAGCACATTATAATAGGAGCACTGTGAAATGTCTAGTCATTTGATTCCCAGTAGTGCTGAAACAATTAGCTAAATTAGCTATTTATCTAAAGTGTTAAACATGTCAAACATTTGCTTTTTACAGCTTTTAATACGGACAATGTTTTCTATCTTTGTAACTGACAACTGAAACATATTTGGGTTTTCGATGGTTGATCAGACAAAACTATTTCTGACATTTCATGGACTGATGGGGAAAGAATAATTGACTCATTAACCCTGAGGGACTAAGGGGAGGACAGTAAAAAGTGGAAACACAAAAAAATAGAAAAGTCAGAAAATAGAACGATGATACCTAAAGACCTCCATGGGGGCAAGTATAGTCGCCAGTATGTCAGAGATGCCATGTAACCCAGAGACTGTGCTGAGGGAGACAGTTAAAGTCCATGAAAAACGCAACAGGACGTCCTCCACTATAGCACTGTAGTAATAGGCCTGGGGAGAGACAGACAACAGGGAGAACACAGCGTCACACTGCAGTTAATATTCGGTACTGAACGGATCAGACTACTGCTCCTCCCTGTGTGGAGGAATACCTTATGTGGGTAGACTATCTCCTCTCTCAGAAAGGTGTTCTCTCCCGCGTTGCGGTCGAACAGGCCCCAGTCCATCTTCAGGTCCCAGACGAGAGTGTAACATGAGCTGACCACCAAACAGCCGATATACAAGTAGAGGAAGATCTTGGCGTCAGCGGGGGCTTCAACTAAGGAGGAGAGAGAGACAGGTGTGAGGCTCGACAGCTGGTATAGCATTCCATTTATAAGTTTAAAAATGTATATGTCAATCAAAGATGTTTGTTTTCTAATAACTCAGAAATCTGAATTTAATACTAAAGCCTCTATATGACTGACAAAATTAAAGGAGACCAT
The DNA here is from genome assembly GCF_023349555.1 of Cebidichthys violaceus. Taxonomy (NCBI): domain Eukaryota; kingdom Metazoa; phylum Chordata; class Actinopteri; order Perciformes; family Stichaeidae; genus Cebidichthys; species Cebidichthys violaceus. The sequence goes on from NW_027176964.1 coordinate 1,919,221, forward strand.
CAGGGAGAAGATTGGCTATTTCTATATTGTTATTCTTAATGCTCGTCATCGGTGTGATTCTGCACAAAATCTGACGCCTTCAGTTCCTTCAGCTCAGACTCCAGCTGGACCTCAGGCAGAGACCAACCAATCCGTTTTGCTGCTGCCTTCAACTTGCAGTCAAAGCTCCAACGGGAGGAGGAGAGCTCTGCCACCGGCAGCAGCAGCAGCTCCTCCTCTGGCCAGGAGCATAGCATCACCTTGCAGCTCCGCAGGTCCCTGCTGGGAGCTGCAAGATACCAACACCAGGCCGTATTTCAGGCCCCACTGGAGGAAAGGGACGCACAGGAGAACCAGAACCGGGACTGAACGGGGCAAACTGTCAGACCCTGCAGCAGGAAAGTTAGAGGTGCTCTGAAGGGACTGTGGTGCTCAGAAACATTACCGCTTCTGTCCACAGGGACCGCCAAAATCAACACAAAAATGAAAGTTCCTCAGAGTAGCTTGTACATAACAGGAGAAGCTGCTTTAAACTAAATATACAGTGACCAAACAGAAGCACTGACGCCCCACAGACGAAATAAAGAGGAACTGGATAAGATCCTTTTTCTTTACAGAAATAACACGTTGCTGTCTGACTGTTTAGTATTGTTTTCTCATGGTCTTTGGGATCATTTCTATTAGCTAACTGGAATGAATATCCTGAAAAAAACTGTGAATCTTGTTTTTCAGGGTGGGGAGCAGGAGAGGACTCTTGTTGTACAATAAGCAGAGTTTATCAAGAAACAGGGAGGAGGTGAAAATAGTGAAGTTCAAAACACAGAGAGACAGCTTACTAAATTATGGAAAAATATAAAAGGACAGGGAGGATTAGTAATAAAAGTCTGTTTGATATAAAGGCCTGGTGCCATCTGTAATAGATATTCCAATAAAGGTGTATGTGTAAGCTTTTCCCTCTGCGCATTGAATACACCGAAGAAGTGTAGTGTCCGTTCTACCTTTATGTGTGCTGTAGAGGGCAGCAAAGGTGACAACAAAGAAGGAAGTGGAGTATTTCCCCGCGTTCACCAGGTGAGGGAATGCCCGTTTGGTGTCGCGGTAACGTCGAAGACACTGGACAAATCGGAACCAAGCAGGAAGACACTGGATCACCGCACGGACGCCGTAAGAGTAGGAATTGCACACATCTGTAACTGCAGAGAATGGCAGACAAACGGTGTGGTTATGACACGGTCGTCATTGGATCAGTTCTTTACAGCCTTTAATTGTTCAGTCTCACCTTGACTGCTAATGAGTCCATCGTGTTTTTTCCAGTCCAGTTCAAAACTGTAGAAACAGATCATATACTCCAGATCCATCAGAACCACACCAAGAGAGTTCAACTGGTCAGCCAGCCAGAAGTCTGCAAAGCCAACGTGATGAAACGGAGCCGTCACCACCCGAAACTGTGAAAGAAAGGGACAGAGAGGACGGTGTCAGAGCCTGAAGCATTCACTGGTAAGCTCTGTCAAGGTGCATTACATCACTGCTCTCCATTCACTCATTGATTTTACATTCAGTCCATTTGTATTTGCTCTGTATTTTAGGTGTTGTGATGGACTTGACAGGTATTTAACCCTTTCTCAATGATGACTAAAGCAGATATTAAATCACACTTTGTAGTTCAGCGCATTGATGGTGCCTGAAGACCTTAAAGACCCAGTGAAATGAAAAATACACCTTCCAAGTTGCACAGGAGTTGGGCTACAAACATATGCTGACGATACAGTTTTATTTGTGGCTACTATTGCTGCAGCCAAACTAACAGACTGCTTGGGCAAGGTGGCACACTGGTTACAGAAGTGTTTTTCTTAATCACAAAGCGACTGTAGAGGATTTTAACGATCTTGGAATTGTTTTGGAATCTCAGCTAAGGTTTGAACAGTTACAGCCAAACCATTAGGCAAATCAGACATGGCTTACCATTTAATACAGCGCATTGAACCAATAACATCCCTTTACAACTAAGCTAACAAACCACAAAGACTTTATCTTTTCAATATCTAAAGTAGATTTTCTTTAGGAGGCTAGATCCAACAACAACTTTGTGCTCTCACTCCAATAGTGTGAGAAAGTAACTAAATACATGTAGACTACTTAAGTACAATGTTGAGGTACTTGTACTTTACGTGAATATTTCCAATTTAGTTAATTTTATACTTTTACTACATTTCAGAGGGAAATATTGTCCATTCACCTTTAGCATATATATATTTGACATTATTAGTTACTAGTTAGGCTTCTTGATACAAAATATAAATTAACTAATAAACCATGATGTATTACTTCATAGTATATAACCTAATTATTAAACATATAAAGTAGTTCAAATGAGCTCCACTTTTACCCGCTGTAACATTGGTAATGAACACATTAATGCATCAATTATTATAATCCAGCGATAAAAGTCCTACCCCCAACATGTTATTTTAAATGTGACATTCTGCATATTAAGTATAACGTTACTTTTGTTACTGTAAGTATATTTTTATGCACTTTTACATTTTGAATGCAGGACTATTATTTGTAACAGAGTATTTCTAAACTGTGCTCTTGTAAATAATACAATCTTAAACACATTGGTTGTATGGATGTGAATGGTGATGACGCGGCAAAAAAGCCACAAAGCACGACAAAACCGGACGGGTCCGGTGCGTCGCCGACATCCCTGCAGACCACGTACAGACAACGTCGCTCCCCGCTGGGAGACGGGGCCCAGCTGCACTAACTTAACGGCCCCCAGGAAGCAGCTCGTCCGGACGAGCGCTGCTGAAAGTCTGACACGGCCGGAGCCGCGAGACAATTTCACTCTCCGAGCCGAACTAGAGTCGCACCGCTACACAGGAAACGCTTTCTGTTCATTATGAAACTGTGACGGGGCAAAGTTGACTTTGGCGGGCCGCCATAGTCTAGGTAATTAATGGGAAACACTTGAGTTGAATACTTATGCACGCAGCACTTTTCAGTTTTTAACTTTAAAAAAGGTCTGCTGAAAAATATTGAATTTCTTAGTTTCTTACTGTTCGAGAATATGAGAGTGCAATAAAAACACTGCATGGAGAACATATGTCTAGGTATCATTTGTAATTCAAACAAACCTGATAACTTTTAAGGGGGTTGCATACTTTTGTATGTAGTGCTGAAACAATTCATCAATTATTTGGACATTTTAATTAAAATTTCATTATGGACAAAAAAATGAATATGTATTATGTCTTACAGTTGTACTGCCTGCTGCTCAGCCAAAACCCTCAACTTAATTGCAAGATAGAGCCACTTTTTCCGAGAACGACATTCAAGATGCAACAGTGGACATGAAATATTCTACAGAGAAGCAAATAGAAAGATTTGTAATTGAGTGATGATACCAAGAGTTTGAGCAGCCAGAAGCGTGACTTGTAGTAGCAGGTCTTGAAGGGGTTGATGAGGAAGAGGAAGAAGAGGCCGTAGAGGGCAAGAGGGTTTGCCTGCATTGGTACCAGGATGCTATCACTGAAGAGACAGGACAGCAGGCTGACACACCACAGCACCCCCAACAGACCTGCAATCTGCACACACACACACACACACACACACACACACACACACACACACACACACACACACACACACACACACACACACACACACACACACACACACACACACACACACACACACACACACACACACACACACACACACACACAAATTCAGCCACAATATTCATCAGCATGAAAATACACTCAACAACTGGTACAAATGCACATGGTTACTATTTTGAGGGACCTTAAGCCATTTCTTGTATTTGTGTGCATGTGTGTAGATGTATGTACATTTGTGTATTTGTTTACATGTGTGTGCATTTGTTTACATGTGTGTGCATGTGTGTGCATTTGTTTACATGTGTGTGCATGTGTGTGCATTTGTTTACATGTGTGTGCATGTGTGTGCATTTGTTTACATGTGTGTGCATTTGTTTACATGTGTGTGCATTTGTTTACATGTGTGTGCATGTGTGTGCATGGACCTCAAACAGATGTTGATGTGACAGGTTGTTTCTGGGGTTGAGTTCAAAAATGAGCACATGGTTCACTCCCGCCTGCCTCCAGCCGTAGGTGTTGATGCCTGGAAGATAAAAACAGTGGGACTGATAAGGGACTGACTTCACATTTGTGGAACTTAGATGGAAGGTAAACTTATATATTATTGGGGTACAAATAGACTTGCTTTCCTTCCTTGTCCTGAAATGAATGAACGGAAACTTGACTCCCAACTTAGCATCGTATCACGTTTGGGTGTGTGTGTGTGTGCGCATACCTAACAAGAAGAGGAATTCTATTAACAGGAAGCCTCCTCTGTAGATCCTGACCATAGGCCAAACATCAGTACTACGGATCACCACAGCCCCTGGTGACAGGTAGAGAGACGAGGAAAAAGAGTGTGTGATGTATGAACAGAAAGAGACGAGGAACACGTACATCAGATCATTCAGGGACCAGCTTATAAACGTCTTTAGAAGGCAGATGCCCCATGGTAAACAGACCACGGCTCCATGTTGAATCAAAATCAGAACATGTGGAGCAGATTGTTTAAGTCACCATATATAAAGCACGTGGTAAAAAAAACCTAGTCACATAGTTTAAAGCAACTGTGCCATCATTAGAGTGACACCCCCTGTTGTTCCTTTCAGATGTGCCGCCGTGCTTAAGGACAGCTTCATGCATTCATATCTATCAAAAAAAAGAAGATGGTTCACCAAACCGCCCTCACTGTGATAATGTTGTGCAGACTAAAGATTTAAGATGTTTTTATTTAGATCAGTTACAGATTTCAAGAAGAATTGTTGTTAATAGTAACAGATACAGACTACTGTAGTTATATACCACCTTTATGTGTAGAAGGCTTTTTTTTAAACATTTTGGAGGGCCTGAATGACCTTTCTGTTTATCTCGTTTCTTATCCCCGTTTTCCAAGAGACCCGACACATTTCTAAATTTACGAGTACACACTTATCTCTGTCTCTATTTGGTGGTATAGTATATTGTAACGTTGTTAAACACAGTCACATGATAAAACAATAAAACAAGTCTTTTATTACTATTCTTTTTTGTCCTTATTACCATTAAATTATGAGCCAATTTTATACCAAGCCATGTTGTTTCCACATCACATGCTGCTGTTGCAAACTGTATGGGACAGGTTGACTTTTATTTGCACAAATCAAACAAATGGAAAGTCTTTTTGACGCTTTTATTGTTTTATTGTTATTATTTTTATTTTATTGTATTTATTTCTTTAATTTGTTCATATTGTACTGTTTTATCAGTGTTTCCATTTGACATCAGTTTGTCTTGCTTTTGTTGAGCCTCACTGTAGTTACATTGCTTTACTGTTTCTTTGTCAGTCAAAGCTCTTTGTCAAGTCTGTTTTTAAAAGGTGCTATATAATTATAGTTATTATTATTATAGTTAAAAGATGGAAAAAAGCCTATTTGTTCACTCTAACTTAGTAATATGAAACAATATCGTCAATGCAAAAGACATAAATAGGTTATGGAACTTTTGAAAAGTAATACAAAATACACCTCATTTTGACCCTACAGTGTGTTCACTGCTAAGTACACTGTAGAAACTAAAACGACCATTTTCACTGTTGTTTCCTAAAAGCATATTTTGGACAAAGTGGAGTAAGCTCATCACCAAAAGCAATATCCTGTTTCTCTCGTTCTGAAAGGCTGCTCTGACACGGCTCACAACTTGTTGGTGCTGAGACGGTTATTTGTCCTGTGTGGAACGCAATTTCTTTTTTAAATAATGCAATCACAGCCAGCTCGTATTGACATATTTTTTTGCTGTGTACTGTATATCTCTGGTCCAGACACTCCGGACAGGGACTGTAGGGACGGCCTCTGATTGGCTAGTACTCGCTGGTTGGACTGGTTTAGGCATGAGGAGTGAGATTGGTTAGGGAAAGATTATCGGGGTAAGCCAATTAGAGGCAGAGCAGGGCGGGTCATGCATTCACCATACTGACTGTTATTTTCCAGGAAGTAGAAACTGAGTCACTAGATGATTGAAGGTTTCATGTTAACTTATTTAATAATTGTTTGAGATTTGGATGTGTATGTATGCGTTACCTGTAATGACCACAGTGACTAGTAAGACAAGGAATACTCCGCAGTATAGCCCGACTCTAAAGGTAGTCCACGCAGGAGCAGGCTGCAGGCAGACAGAGACACAAACCCTGTTACTCTATAATAATGACAACAATACTACTGTATACTTATATATAATATACCACAGATTATTCAAAATAATGTCAAATAACTGGGCCGTCCTTCAATATTAATCTGGTTCTTTGAGCTTGTTGTTCAGTACACAAACAAATAATTAAACAATCAAACTTATAATGAAACTTATCTTAACTTATTCTTAATGTAGATGTTATACAAGTGATGAAAAAACATTATCATCAGTAAAGTAAAATCATAGAGATGTAACATTGTCTATTTGTGTGGCTAAAGTTATCATTGTATCGTCATACAGACCATAACATTTTATCATAACTTAATAATGTCTTATTTGAGGGCTAGAACATTCAGAGATTGTGTTTTTTATATTGATATCATTGAGTGTGTGTGTGTGTGTGTGTGTGTGTGTGTGTGTGTGTGTGTGTGTGTGTGTGCGAGAGTGACCTGTGCAGCTCCCAGAGGAGGAACCCTCAGCCTCTTCATGGCCCTCTGCCTGTCACCACCTTCCAACTCTGTAGTGACCAACGCCTGAAACACACAGAGAACTTTGAATATTGATCTCTTCCTAATTGATAACAACTGATAATAGTGATGGTTGTGTTTCTTGGAAGTGTTTCTCACCAACCTGCTTAATTAAGCAATACTGTACTTAACTACGGCAATGCTGTGAATTTGAGCATGTTTAAATGAATATCTACACATATGTGTGAGCACCTCGGTCTCAGAGATGAGCTGAGTGATTTTCTTGCATGTGTAAAATGGAGCCACTTCAACATGGGCCACCCTCCAGTCGGCCCCCCTCGACGTCTCCAGAATCTTATCATGCTTCTTCAGGATCTTCCTGAAACCTGTGAAGTTCAGGTTCTACAGAGACACAGAGACAGACAGATGAGATGTTTAAAGAGTTTGAAAGAATCAAAAGCACATATTTGACTCCAAACAGTGACAATGTTTACTGAGGTAATAACTCAAGTGAGAAGTAATCATTTTCTCATAGACTTCAAGTGCTATATATATATATATATATATATATATTTATGTATCGTTGCATTAGATATGTATTTAACCTACAGCTTTTCTATTCTTACTGTTTGAATGTATTGTGCCCAAGAATTAATTAGGTTGTATGAAAATATTTGATTACATTTCAACAGATACCCCGACCCTTCCAATGGACATTACTGTTCTAGGATGTCTAGATCTATGATTACTGTGTTACTATTTCTGACTCCACTCAAATGCACAAACTTCTTTGATTGGAATTCTTTAACCCAGTCACAATGTTCCACATCATCTAAAGTGGACTGCTGAAGAATAGTTATTTATTGTCATTTCACATTTGAAATGAGTTGAATGAGTTTTATTATTAGTATCACATATACAACAGCTACAACAAATGCCCTAAAATGATCTCTCTAATTATTATAACAGCTGCAGGCTTATGAGTCAACCTTTGAGAAAAATAACCTTACGGTTCATGGTTATTGTGTTGTTTGTATTGTATGAATTCTATAAGACATTTTACTTAATGTTACAGGTCCAGAGCTACTAAATGAAAATGTGCCTTTTAGTCCAACTCTGGCTTACTTCCAGATGTTGTTTTTTTCCTTTTATCAATGAGTATCGCCCCAGTCAAATAAACCAATAAAACTAAATAAATGGTCTTCATTTGGGGTGTCACAATTTTCCAAATCCAAGATTTTATTTGACTTCCGATTTTAAGTTCATGAATCGATTCGATTTTTGACTCAAACATGTTTTTTCAGCACTGACGGCTCTTCCAGTCAGATGATGGAGTCTTGTTCATTTGGATCAACAGATCATTGGTTTCATGCCCCGACAATTTACATTTTCTAAATTTATTTTCTTTCAATTTCGTTAAATTTAACAAGAAGAAGCACCAGAAGGCAAGAGGTCACTTTACAACAACAGCGTGAGTTTCTCAGAGTTCACCTGAATGCACCATGAAGTGTCTGTCGACGCCCACATGCTTGACCTTCAAAGTGGATGAAATCGCCAAACAGTTGGCTGAGCCCTGTTTTCTCTGCTTGGGGTGGGGGCTCCATTGGTTGCTACAGTATCTAAATCTTATGCAGCCTACAAACTGTAGTTTTTCTGTCAACCATGCGTTTGATGTTTACAAAAAAATAACACCGGGAGCTGATCGCTGATTCTGCTTTTGACTTCAGACGTTGAAGTCAAAAGCTCTTTTAGATGGATTTTAGATTTAGAATTTCAGACCTTTGTTTTCTTTGTGTGCACATCTACTGTCTGATGAAGTTTGAGTGTGTGAATAATATGCACCTGGTAGTTCTGCAGCAGTATGAGGCTGAGGTAGAACTCGGAGAAGGCCAGCTGCAGGTCCTTTATGTTTCTGTGTTTGCATCGCTCCTGCTGCGACAGGGCGAACACCGTCTTCCTCTTCCTCAGGCTCCGCCCGTTAGCCCAGCTCTCTCTCTGGGCGTCCAACGACGACTGCAGCTCGTTCTGCAGCGTGGCGAATCGCCGCTGAGCCTCAGCCAGCTTTTCTGGAGGAAAAGAGACAAAGGCGAGGTTAAAGAAAGAAAGCCTCTGAGGATAATGAGCACAACGAACTGTACGAGGTACATGTAAATGAGTGATAACTGTGCTCCAGCGTCGATGACGCAGCGGTGGTAGTTACCAGAGTAGAAGGTGTTGATCTTGGCCAGCTCCTTCTCACATGCCTGGAAGAACTTCTCCTCAAACTTGGCATAGTACCTCTTAACTGTATCCTCGTCTGTGACTGCAAGAAGATAGGAGTTAGATTAGTGACCCTTCATGAACAGAGTGAAGACGCTTTGTCTCACAGCATTGATTAAACCAAGAAGAGGATGGAAGAAAGGGAAGGGGAAGAAAGGACAGGAAAGGCAGAACAAAAGACAAATGGGGATGGAGGAGTGTGTGAACGTACAATTCCATGTTTTGTGCATCAGAGCCCCGTAATGTCCTGCTCTGACCAGCAGGTGGAGCAGTGAGACAACGGTCTTCAAAAGCTCGGTTCTGTTGTTTCTATGAACAATTGAATTTGAACCCTCATCTCAGGACTGGCATGTTCATTCTTCTAATGTATACAGGTCAAAGGCAACATACAACCTTTTAATAAAGAACTTTAAATACTACAATGTGTGTTTTTCATCGACCACAGCCACATAATATAGACACACTCTTTGCACATTGATTTGTCATCCTGACATAGGAGCGGCGGTTCGATCGTGTCCTTGAGCGTTACCCTGAACCCGGGTGCTGTACAGCAGCCCACTGTTAGGATGGGTCACGCTTCATACATGGAAGTGATGATTCAAATAAAGTTGAACTGTAATGGCTATTTCTGACTTGTGCAAAGTTTAACCCAAAAAAGATGGCTTTACACTGTGTTACAACAACAAGTATGTATGTTTCCTGCACGTCACACGTGGTTGCAGTCTATATCAGACTGTATGGCAGTTTTAGGTTTTCAGACAGTAAATTGTGTTGTGCCAATGTTGCTACATCAGCTTCACTAATTTACTCTCTTGCTTTGAAATACAGCAAAACATAAAAACAAGCCTTGGCCATAGCGCTGCTTTTTTGTTTCACCTCCATCATTTTGGTTAGTGTGTTGTTCACACCCGCCAGTATCGTGTTCTGATTGGTTAGTGTTTGTAGATGCGGGTCGGAGCAGCCTTCACATTTGTCAGAAATATTGCAACAGGCTGTCTTTGGTCACCACAGTTCCAAATGGGCTTTTGGTGGATGTGTCCCACTGCATCCCGGACTATGTTTCTCTCAGACAGAACGTAATTGCACAGTGTAAAGGGGCCTTTAGTGGGACACTTGAAAATAAGGAAGCCTCTATCAATCCTACTATAACCAGTAAAAAAGGTTTTCTGTGAAATATATTATTATTATTGTTGTCATTATTATCATGCAGTCAGATCCAGACAAAAGAGCTGACAATAGTGCTCTCTCTCTCTCTGTGATCGGTATCAAAGCAATAAGTGGTTCACTACTGCACAATGGTCCTGCTCTGTCTTCACGTACAGACACAAACATCTGAAATCTGCAACACAAGTTCATGAGAACAGAAGACAGAGAGGACAAATAAAATACTAATCTTTTAAAAACTGCACAGGGTCAAGTTCTCCGTGTTTTAAGATTGTTTTCCAAAACTGTCACAGCAAGTACCGTGACAGCCTTTTATTTGCTTACTTTGTTTTGGAGAATTATGATGATATCAATGTTATATTTATACCATGTGAAAAAGTTGAAGTCCTGTTCCTCCCATTAAGTCAAATGTTGTTTATACAGTTTTACCAGACCAGAGTCCTGTAATTTCCTTTGAAAAGGACGCAGAGAAGCTGCATGTCCAACCACTAACTTGTACCTACTGTCACGTCAACAACAAGCAAACAGCAGACCAGGCAGGTGGCTTTGAGTCAGACTCTGCCGACTCAGTGATTCACTGAGTTTCAGACTGGCTGCTTTTAGACAAGACACCAAATTAACGAAATTGGAGTGTCCCAACCACTCCACTCCACCCCCCCCCCCCCCCCCCCCCCCTTTTCTCCCTCCAGCACACAAACAGCCACCACGGTCAGACTACGGTAATCTCCTTATCCTTTTTTGGCCTTATTCTGCTCTTTTCTCTCCGTGTCTCGGCTCATGTCATCATGATTATCATTATTATCATTATGACATGTCTGTCTCTCGGTAATAGGCTATACTTTCAATTTGACAATTGATGTTTTTTAGCTGTATTTTTTAGCAACACCTTGCTTTACTCTCAAACAGTTACACATATTCACACAGCCAGCCGGTAAACAGCCATCAGGGCTCACTTCAACCGTTCACTATTTTGAGGGAGAGAATAGCACTACATGCCGTTTCAACGTTGGTTCACCCGTGTTACAAATAACCATAACCCCTCTCTTACCTCTAGAGGTAATTAGTGCAGATAGATTTGTTCATTTCTCCAGGTTTTGAGATCTCTTTCTCTGAGATTTCTGCATCCACTCCAATAGAATAGACATACATGGAATCTCATGTGTGGTATTCAAAGCGCTAAAAAGTGACCTTGGATGCAGTCGATGTTATTAGGACCTATTGCTTCTGTGGAAAGTAGTTCCAGATAATATTGTTCACAGTAAAAATTTCAGAGATGGAAATTTCGAGGTCTTGCCCCTGAAAATCCGTGAGTCGAATCATCCTTTGGCAACCCCCTCAGTCGACTTCCTATTCTACAAATCGACACAGAAGCACACTGAGGACCGTTGGCCCCGGTCAGACTGGTGCCTGGAGCAGGAGGCCGTGTTCCTCCCTGCAGGGATAGAGGGCGCACTGAGCACCACGACCACGAGGGGTGCTGTAAGGCTCATGCCTAGAGCCGCGAGGCCCCCTTCACCAGGGCCCTACCAAGCCAACGGAGACGTGGTGCACGGCCATGGAGGAAATGTGCTCGGTGAGGGCCAGTCAGCACCAAGGAGAGGTCCCACAAGGAGAGGTCCCACAAGGAGAGGTCCCACAAGGAGAGGTCCCACAAAGAGAGGTCCCACAAGGAGAGGTCCCACAAGGAGAGGTCCCACAAAGAGAGGTCCCACAAAGAGAGGTCCCACAAGGAGAGGTCCCACAAGGAGATCCTCCCACACGGAGTGGCCGTCCCTAACCCGCCGAGTTTAATCCCCGGGCAGACTGCACGGACCCCACCCGTTAAGAAGAGTAAACATATTTTCGGTTCATTATGAAACCGTGGCAGCCAGGGTGCACTTAACTATGTTAGTGTAGTTGAAGTTTTCACTGTAAGTCATGCCAATGGATTTTTTGGATTGCCAGATGGTCTGTATGAAAAAACAAAAAAAATAGTCCAATCTTCATATTAAACAGCGAAATGTGATGCTGATCAAAACATTCAGATTCCTAGTCCTACACATTTCACAACTTGGCCACAAAAAAACCCCAAACATCTGCATAGATACAATCAGAGGTATATGGAACCAGACCTTTAAATATGACATTCTGAGCCATTCTATACTATTACTGAGCCGCTACTAACAAACGACAAATCAACAAGTGCAAATCTGTATGCTGCAGCCACATACATGCGTCCTTCCACGCACGCAAATAAAAGAGAAACTTTACATTTAATTAATCAACTTAATGTGCATCTATGATCCTGTAGTTAAAACAATCACGTCAGCTGGTTCAGTACAGTTAATATAGCCTACGCCTCTAAACCATGCGTCACCAACTGCATTATCGTTTGGCCTAACTCAACACGCTCACACTGAAGCTGGTCGCAACCAAACGCTACAAAGTCCATGCATCAGGAACAAAACTGCGCCCGCCTACGTCTGTTCCCCACGCATTTCAGCTGTAAGAAAAGTCACAGAACAATTCCTAAAATAAACTGAAGGGGGAAAAGAACGCAGTCGGGTGGATTTAGTCATTAGCCAGAAGATGTGACTGGAACAAGAAATAGCAACATGTGACTGTAGACTTCTGTATAGAACATAGAGACATGTCTAGGGATTCTGTTGGACTCATTGGAACATGCTGCAAATTAGTCAGCACAGTTATTTAAATTCATCATGAAGGGAACATAAATGCCTGTACCATATTTAATCAATTCAATTTCACTCAGAACCCCGAACATCAAACTCCTGAGGTCAGAGCAGACGGCACGGCTAAACCATGGAAATGGAATGATACTGGGAGTCTTTGAACTCCACACTTCCTGTATGCACAAATGATCAGATTGTCTATCTCTGTGTCTCAGTACTTCCAAGCTTCCTGACCAACATTTCTTGGACTTTACTTCCACCTTCAAATGTTCTCTAAAGTAACCTCAAATTGAAATGTTTACAGTAAGAGACAATCACTGAAGCACAATCCCATCACGTGTCTATCTGAAGCCTTTTCTCTGCATCGCTAGACGTGTGTGTGTGTGTGTGTGTGTGTGTGTGTGTGTGTGTGTGTGCGTGTGCGTGTGCGTGTGTACAGAGACTGAGGGAGTGGGCGGGGCTGGGTACTGTCCTCTTGTTCAGCAGCACACAGCTTCTGGTCAGCTACAAGGAGAATGTCATTCAGTGGGAAACACTGATGCGTGTGCAGATTGATAGAAAACTACAATGTTGTTTCTACGAACAGTAAGGTGTACAAAATGGCCAGCAACTAAACTGCTACCTAATCACAGTGGCTATCCTGTAAGACAGTCAACACTGTGTCTGCAAGCACTAATAGGATGATAATCACTGAGTAGAGACGGTTCCTACGTACACGATGCCGTCAGATCATGACATCTAAGAGTCCCTTTCATTTTTTATAATGAAGCTTTAATCCAAGACACAATTGAACGTAACATAGATTCAAACTATTGGGAAAATTACAGGTTTTAACTGGGGCTTGTAATACTATTCAGACTTGATTAATGGTTTAAGGTGCCATTAAAACTGCTAGTGTCTGTTGATAGCAGCACAGGGGCCCAACAACAGAAAAAAGAAGGCTTCATTGTGGATGAAAAGCTTTACTAAAAATCCGTGTTGAGAAAAGTGGGGATGAGTTTCACAAGACGGGTGAGATGAAGATGGGATGTGAGCTGCACTGAGTTTGGGTGAACTCAACAAGTCATGTCAAGGTAACCAACACCAGCACTGTGCTGCATTACTGGCTCTGATCACTATCAGTGTGATGTTACGCTGTCCTCCTGCATGGACACTGTGAGTAGACCCAGACACTGACAACAACCATGAAACAGATCAAACTGATGCACAGATACTTCTTAGTGTATTACAGATCATCAATAGTGTCCCACACAGAGCAGCAGAACATGTGGAATGCTGCAGAGTGTGTCCTAGTACTGCCCCACTACTTTAAACAAAGAACCTGACGGTTCACTCGTGTTCTACAGTCTGATTCTGTCTCGAGTGGTTTTCAGATTTGAATAGCTGCTGACCAGTACAACTCTCTCAGCTCTCTCTCTCTCCTTTTGTGTGTAAAGTGGTTAAAAGGGTGATGAGCCTTTCATAAACACACACACACACACACACACACACACACACACACACACACACACACACACACACACACACACACACACACACACACACACACACACACACACACACACACACACACACACACACACACACACACACACACGCTACCAGATCGATAAGCAGCTGGCAGAGCTACAATTGCAGTGCAAGCAGTTATACAAGTTATATGCATGGGTTTGGGTTTACTTTAAGTTATATTGCTTTGCGGCTGATCATGATTTTCTCAGCTTAACTTCCGTTACGTCATGTCTGAACTGAAAATAGGACCCTTTAGTGGTGAAACTCTTTTGCCAACTTTTGCCAAAATAAGATGAAAGGAGAGATACCAGGAAAGGACTCATTGTGCTGGTCACACAGAGGTCTGTCATTACATGATGACAAAATGCTGCTTTTATGACTTCTTTAGACTTTTTGAGGCCTTAAATTTTGGTCATACTGTGGCTGTTGTTAGTGTATTTATACAAAGACATAATTAAGCAATAATGCAGGATGAGGTAGCCTCACATAAAAAGCAGCTGAGGAGCTGGAGGTAAAGAAGTGCACATGCCAAACTTGATAGCAAAGTATAATATAATATACGCATTACCTTTACATGCCTGTTTACGTTCAGTTTGTTCCCAGTTAACGTAACACAATTAACATGATGGTTGGATTTTGTTTACTTGCAGCAGGGCTCAAAATGATTTCCTCTGTGTACAAGCAACTTTTTACCTGCTCGAAAAAATGTTTTCTTTTTGCTTTTGTCCTTTTTTTCTGCTGGGTTGCCAACGTTTCAATTTAGTTTGACGTGTGACAGTAAAATGACTTCAAATTCGACATGGTCACATTCTGGGACTCCATTGAAAATATCAGCAAACAAATTTATTATTACACTTCAAATATGGGAAAATAATAAATATGGAATTTTAGAAAGTTTTCTACAAAACTGTACAGTCAAAAAGCTTTTACATAGTCACAGTCGAGGTGACACTGAACAGGATTACATTGAAAATATCAGCAAACCTCTGAATTCATTCCAGTTTAAAAATGATGATATTTTCAGTGTGTTACAGTATCATCAGAGCTGTCCCATGTACAGCCAAACTACTGACTGTGACAGTCGGGACATCTCCAGCAGAAATTCATTGCGCTTCTCAGCAAACCTATTGTGGAAACTGTTTGGTGACTTCACATATTAAATAACGATGGGCTCAATATTATATGTTGTTGTTTTTTTTCGGCAACAGTATTATAACGTGGTATTACACATTTTAATGGGATACTCCACTCAAAACATGATTCAACCAATGTTCACTCTATTGGCAATGTAAGGGAATATATTTTAAGAAAAAAAGTACACGACTGCACCACCAGGAAGGAGTCACGGAGCGTTCCACATTTAACGGAAGAATGACAGCGCCACATGAGCTGAGGAATGGTTTTCACTCAATTGTAAGCTCACAGGATTTACTGGGCTGCAAAAACACCTTGAAGTCATTAAAAGAACACATTCATGGGGCTCCTGCTAATTTGCAACTTCATTTTTTAAGAGGTTGTCAGCCACCTAATGATAGAGCAGACCTTACTTACTGGTGTGTGTGTGTGTGTGTGTGTGTGTGTGTGTGTGTGTGTGTGTGTGTGTGTGTGTGTGTGTGTGTGTGTGTGTGTGAATAATACCTTCAATAGATGGGGCCTGGTCCTGAGCAGCATACAGCATCTCTTTGAAAGCCTGCAGACATAACAGGAGAGAAATTATCAAATAATGAAACATTTACATGAAATTAGATGAAATATTCATCTTGTGAAACGTGGTTGAAAAAGACGAGTACTATTCTGTGCACCACCTGTTAGTGCTGGTTGACTTTGGACAGCCTGCACTCCAAACATGCCTGTAATGGGGCAGACTTTTTGTAGCTTAACGAGCTCTTCTTGCTTTGGTTGTCAGTGGTGTTGTAGTCTGGGACCGTTTCACATTGTTGCCCCTTTTCCACAGCAGGAACCTTCCCCACAAACTAGAACCCTTTTGAGGAACGTATGGCCTTTGATCTGCAGGGAGCCGGGAGGAAATTAAGTTCCGGCGACATGTCTCAGGGACATTTGAACCGAGGTCACTGCGATTGCTCTGAGCAGAACACATGGGCATTCATCAAGATATACTGTTCTTTAATTATATTTCTTGCTATTCCCCTGATGGTCTGAATAAGCCGCTAAATTTGTTGCTAGTCGCTTTTAACATCTTTTAAGATATTCCAAAGAAATAAAGTCCCTAAGAGGGTCTGAAGAATTATTAAATCTAAAGAGAAATTCGCTAAGTTGCCAACCCTGGTTAACGTCAACGACAAGGTTGGCCCAGGCTAACTTACGATGGACTGACCTTTAAGGTGGACTGACCTTTAAGGTGGACCAGCTATTTTCATTGTAGTTTATTCTCATCGCATACTTCATAAGCTGGTGATCTTTAGAGACCCACACCGTCAGGACAAACACTGCAAAATCAATAGCTGTTGCCATTTTTTGACAATGATGTTGTCGACATATGTTGACCTTGCACGGATGCATTCGCATAATGTTGCCTTTGTTGCTCTCCCTCCATCCTGTAATAATGCAGTGCTCATGGTGCAGCCAGTGAGTCTCCCTCATGCTCGCTCTTAGTGAATGTGCAGTGTGTGGTGCAGCTTGTCTCTGCTGTAGACAACAGTCATTCAGCCTCAGTGAGTACTAGAAGGAGAGCAGGACAGTCCTCCTCTTTCATACTCACTCGCTCAAGGGTTAGATAGTAGAAGTCAAGTCAGTCCGTATTTCAGAATGCCAAAAGAGCACAAGACCACAATGGCCTCACTGTGTGCCAGACCCCCCCCCCCCCCCAATCAAAGGGCGGCAGAGCTGGCTTCTGCAGCAAACAGCACAGCAAGTCAAGGTCATGCTATAGCCCACACAGCCAGCCTATACTCACTGCTTCAGCAGTGCAGCCACTACAACAGTGTAAACACCACCACTGACAACCAGCAGCAAAACACAGGAGAGATGTACAGCAAAGGCAATAATGCAGTAAGATGACTCCCATTCTATAGTGAGCCTGCCAATAGCCAGCATTTAGAGCCCATTAGTTGACTTTGTATCATTTCCTAGATCACCTGAAACTACAATCAGCTATAAACAGAAGAGCAAAGGGCCGTATTAAGTGTTATTCCTGTGACAAAGTTCAGAAACTAAGTTTACCCAAACACAGAGAGAAGCCTGCAGATACATCACGTGATGCATGTTTGTGTGGTTGCAACAGACGGGTGTGGTTTTATTGACTGCCTATACATAGGAGAGCTCAAATTTTAGAACCAAATTCAGAATCAATACAAAACGGTTTACTACTGTAACCTGAGAGATCAAGCCCTCAGCAGAGGAGATAGAGTATTAAATACTGAGAGGAATAAAGTATGTCCATGTGGCTCTTCGTGGGCTCCTCTTCTCACCAATATCAATATCACCTCCTTTTTTCTTAAGTCAACAGTCAGCTCCTTGGTTGTACTGACGTTGAGCAGCAGGTTGTTCTCTGAGCATCGCTCTGAAGAGTGTTGAGATCCTCTCTATATGAAGTCTCATTGTTGTCGTCTTCGTGTTTGGGGTAGCAGTCGTGAACAGGAGGGGGCTGAGCACACAGCCCTGGGGGGCTCCACTGTTCAACACTAGAGTGGAGGAGGAGCTGGGGTCAGTGTGCTGGACTCAAGTCCACAGTGCTAAATGTTCAGTGTCATGGAGGAGATCTTGTTGAAGGCTGAGCTGCAAGCAACTAACAACCTTCTGATGTAGGAGTTGTTACTTTCCAGATGAGTGAGTGCTGTGAGCGGAGTCAGCGGAGACCTGCTGGGTGGGATGTTGTTCTCTGAAATCCTGTCGCTGGTTTAGAGTCTAACTTCATCCATCATATGTTCCAGCGACATTATCTCGGAGCAGGCTGGGTAGTGGAATGACCTCGTGTTCTGGCTGCTCTTATCTAAGCTGAGTGGTCGGAAGATTTTGTGGTCATCGATTGTCTCGAGATCCGCGGCACCTAATCCAATCCTCGTACTTTCTTTTCCAATGTGTAGAAGCTCTTTTTTTATTCTAAATGTAGTTCTATGGGAGCTACCAGCTGCTGCATCTGCACACGCCGCTGTTGCCATGGCTATGCAGTTATCAACACCACTTATGAATGTCAACATAATTTGGAAAATGTAAGAGTCAAATATACGACTACTATAATATCTTTCTGAACAAGCTTAATAGGTATGCATTACTGAAATGGTCTGATTCTTTATCTTCTACTAATTCATAGTTCTGCCCTAATACATGTATTTATTTAGTTTCTCTCTGAAAAACATCATTGCTGAGCCAAGATGATTGTAGACAAAAATACCTTTGGACGCAATTGGACAGACCTACAAGACCACAGCAAGCAGGATGAGCTGATTTTGCTATCAGAATTTGAAGATAAAAATGTTTTACTCTCAATGGGAACCAGACGAATCAGGCTTTGCTTTAGCAGCTACAGCAGAGAGCTCCACATAAGCTACAACCATCTTTTTGTTTTTTCTAATGTGCCTCAATGGTGCTCCTCTGTACAGTCTTTGTATCAAACACGCCCCATATTAGATAAACGTTTGTGATGGGACGTCAGATCTCAAGTAGCTGGAAATCTGACCACAGCCGAGGAAGTGAAAACATGAGCTGGCACATTTGTCTGGTTCCCCTGCAAATCATTACTGTCCTAAGTCACAAGGAGCCGGCTGTGGAGTGAGTGTGAGTGAAGGTTAAAGCGCAATGAAGGGTCGGAAGACTAAAAAGGCTCTGTATACTGTAAATGAAAGTCCATTCACAACTTCTTCAACTGGAGTGGGGCGAGGAAGTAGTGTAATGTTGACTGAAGACAGGTTCGTGCTCGTTTTGCAGCGTTTGATCGTGCACGGCTGAAACTTGGCCCGCAGACTTTTTTTATTTAGTCAAATGTTGATTTGGAAGATCTCGTGCTTTTAAAGTATTTAAAAAAATAATTGGCCATCTTTCTAAAATCTAAAAAATAAAATTATAATTTTACTAAGTTATTAGCTTTCATCAGTATTTGTGGCAATCATGCATGTCTATAGACCAGTGGTGGGTCGTCAGGGCCAGCATAGCCTTCTCTGCTGGCATAAACAGAATCACAAAGTTATAGCTATTCTTTAATTTAATAATTTTTCATAAATACACTACATGTATTATCATTATTTTCTCATTGCACATCTACTGTCTTCCTCAGTTGCTCTGCTTCCAGTGCAGCTTGTTT
This sequence comes from Cebidichthys violaceus, assembly GCF_023349555.1. Classification (NCBI taxonomy): domain Eukaryota; kingdom Metazoa; phylum Chordata; class Actinopteri; order Perciformes; family Stichaeidae; genus Cebidichthys; species Cebidichthys violaceus. Next base: position 1,938,797 of record NW_027176964.1, read on the forward strand.
TAAGTAGAGCTTTTATCCAATACGAGTTACGGTGCTTTTGAAAACTTTTGCTGAGACCCGAGTGGATCTACAACTCAACAAACACGTTGGCAGGAGGACCTCTGGCTGGAACTGAACCGCACCGATGTTCTGTACAGCCGTGAAATTGAACTCTTTGTAATCAAAGAAAGGAGGATGGACTTTGTCTTTAAGTGAACAGCAGCTTTGGTAAGTGAACTGCTTTCGTGTTTTTACATCTGCAGTAGCGTTGATACTGTGTTCATGTGTCTATGGTGTCGTTTTTTATGATATGGTTAATATTGTTCCCTCTGATGTGAATAATATTTGAATGGCTCGTGCTCTTCAGTGTGCGGATGAATATGTGTTTTAGCGCTGCAGAGTTACTGGATTGATTTGTTGTCATATAAATATATGTGACTGGTTCTTGTGAATTTGTTCTTGTCATTGTGTTAATTATGTTGATTTTGACTATATGCATTGTTCGTTAATGACGCAGCATCCCCTCATGTGCAGGGTTAGGGTCGGACATTTGATTCTCTTTTTCTTTTACAAAGCAGGAATTATGGTCTGGAGAAATGGGGATTGTGTGGCGATTGCTTTAGCCCTGTTTGAATCAGTAGGGAACAGCTAAACACTGCGAGGAGAGTTTGTAGCGTGTTGGTTTCCCTGCTAAGCTAGTTTAGCACTAGTATTAATCAAGCGTATTGTTCGGTTCATAAGCCTCGTACTGAACGGCCAGAGCCAACAGTGGTTAAACTTTTCAAAACTCAACACAGACAGAGCTCGCTGCAATATTTGTAAGTGAAATGCAGAGCAGGCCAGGGCAACACGTTGTAAGACACACAGGACAGCGTTTTCCCGCTATGCCTTGGTGATAGACTGTAGTCTCACATCTCCACAGCTCTGTGTCAGCGCTAAAGAAACGTCTCCACCAGTTATTCTACTATAGGGACAAAAACACCGTTTCTTTTTCTTTTTAACCAATCACAATTGTATTGGGCGGAGCTAAAAAAAATGCAGCAACAGGGTTTTTGCAAAATAGATAGCTCAGAAATAGCAGAAGGGGAGCTAACCGGCTAGTGAGGTTCACGGCTAATGGCAGGCTTACATTCTCAGTCTACATCTGGAGTCAGACTAGACAGACTATGACAGGCTGGAGGGTTATAGGGATGGGTGGGGTTGTATATTGAGTGGTGTGCAAAATGTTTTAGATGAATAACAAAATGTTTTAATGAAAATCACTGTTGGAATTGACAAATTTGGACTTTTAGTGAAAAGTGAACTACATTGTTGTTATATCAGAGCGAGTAAAGTACCGAAAAAAGGTACCTTTCAGAATCAGAAACAGAACCATTTGTTGCCACGATATGTTGCACATACAAGGAATTTGACATGACAGGTGGTGCATAACATCAAACAATCAACAACAATCAACACTGCAAAAAGTCGAAACATATTAAAATTTACAGTAAAATATAAAATAAAGTAAAATATAAAATGAAGTGCACAGACGAACAGATAACAAGACTATAAACAAGTGAGATGTACATTAAGTGTAATGTAAAGTGTTGAGTGTATTTAAATAAGAAACAGAGGGGATGAGCAGGGGAGTGACCGGTAGGCAATTGTCCTGGGGATGACAGAGTCAGTGGGGGTCCCGGGCTTTGTTGATGAGCTCCAGAATTCCAGAACCAGTACCGGTTCAAATGTGAACGCTACTCGACTACTCAACCCTATTCAAGCCTTAAAACTTGTTCTGTTGATCTGAGAATAATGAAAACAACTTATGTTGCTCCTCATGTCTAAACACAGCCATACAGAACATGGTCTCTTTAAAGTTGACAATAATTCATGGTGACAGAGTGCTTTGTTCTCCAATCAGATGCCATGCTATCATCAGCAAACACACACACACACACACACACACACACACACACACACACACACACACACACACACACGGGTGATAACTGCAGAACTTCATGCTTTCCCAGACTTCTCCTGAGGCGTGTTTGTGTGTCCGTGTGTGTGGTCAGTAGGCTCAGCATGTGCTAAGGCGCAAGTTTCCAAAACGAAACACACGCAGCTCAACAGGAAGGAGAGCAGCTCTGCTTATCCTCACAGATTACCCTACTTCTGTCCTTTCCCCTTCTCCACCTCTCTCACACTCCCTCTCTAATGTCTGAGCCTCTTGCCGGCCTGCTGGAACTCAGCTGAGGGCATTTTCTGCCTCTGCCTTGATCCCGACTCTTGACGTGTGGCCATCACCTCAGGCAGACTGTTGACCACAAATCTGTGTGTGTGTGTGTGTGTGTGTGTGTGTGTGTGTGTGTGTGTGTGTGTTAGAAGTGATGTTTACTTTATTATCTCCTTCTAATATTTCCCTCATTAGGCGCCTATTGTTCTTCAAATGATAATCATTATTATTTATTGTTCATATTTTATGTCTTTGATCATCAACATGAGGTGTTTGGGCCACTCTGACTCTTGCATAGCGTTAGAGCTGGCTTATATAGAGCTGGCCTATATAGAGCTGATATGTGTCTAACAAGTGGAAGCCCCCTCCTTCAGATGATGTGAAGCTTTTGCATTTTTTTAGGGAGCTGTGATACCACGGCGACACCTTAATAGCAATGAAAAACAAAGCTGTTTTTGAGGAAGTGTCTTGGAGCCATGCTCTAAACCCAACAGGAAGTCAATTTTAAATGTGAGAATTTTCCGTGTATTTTTGTCAATTTCCAGGTGCTGTATTCCGACTCGTACTGGGGTATTCATCAAAACGACTTCAAAATGGGTCAGTGAAATCTGAAGACCTCTGCGATGAAAAGTCGATTTTTCATGCAACGGCGTTGCCGTGGCGCAGCGAAGAATTGATATGACTCGCCATTAATCAACAAGCTGTTTGAAGTTATCTGTACTTATATATTTGCCACAAACACAACATGCTTCATGCCAATAGAGACTCAGTCATAGCACCACCAACTGGCAACGGGAAGTCAGTGTTATGTGACAAACATCATCCAAAATCTACAATGTCTGTTCTACACTTGATATACAAGTGTGTATATCAAGTGTAGTGTAGAACACTTGATCAGATGTTCTTGAGCTATGATTTAGGCCAGCAGAATTGTCATTATTGAATTATCGGCCAATTACAGCCGCCATTAATTCTGTAAAATATTTTTAAAAAGAAATACAGCATAAAATATCCCATCACAATATTCTTGAACCCAAGTGTTCAGAATTTTGTTTTGTCTGAATAACAGTTTAAAAACCAAAGATATTCAGTTACTTTCACACACAAAATTCTCACATTTGAGAAGCAGGCCGATGTTATTATCAACTTCATCAATCAAACAATCACTGTGACAGATGCACACACATTCAAGGTGGTAGAAATATTATTGCGATAGCTCCAAATCTGTAAATATTCAGGGTATTGAAATGTAGAAATATTTGTATGGTCATTGCAAGCATACATAATACGATTGGTTGAATTTGCGTTAATTTTTGCATTCACAAAATACGATACATGGTCCAGTTGGAGTAACGGATCACTGTGTTTGAATGCAAGTTGCAAAGTAACACACTCACATGTATTTGGCACCACAGTGGCCTCCAGAGGACATCGTGTTAAGCCACAAACAAACGATGCACCAAAATTATTTTCAGAAAAATGTTTACATTTGTCACTGCTAAAAAAAAATCTACTTAAAGCTCTGTTAATCCATACGAATTAAAAAAATATTTTGAAATACCAGACGCAAAACAGTCTGAAGACAACTCTCCCGACTGGAACTCTTCTCAGTGTCCTGCTCTCACGATGCTACTGCTGCTGTACTCTGAAGTGACATGTACAGTAGGGCTGGGCGGTACGACCAAAAATGTATATCTCCGGTTGAAGCGGTATACCGCCCAGCACTAATGTAAAGTATAACTCATGCTCATATTCACTGGGAGAATTCTGGGGAATGCAGGACATCACTAATGGCCAGTTCACACTACATCACTTAAGCCCTGATTTTCAGTCATTTTCATGTCTTATCAAGGCTGGGCTCACAAGACAGGGGACAGCTGTGGGAACCTAGAAGAGACCAATGCATGTGATCTATGCATGTGTGTCTGAATGGACGGGGACTATGTGCAAGTATGTGATCCTCTTATACCAGTCAGGTGGTAGCCAATGCCATCAGCAATCAACCCTGGTCTTTCACGTCCCTGTGACCTTTGAACCAGTTTCCTCCTCGCTTTCTCAATCCATCACACTTTTATCCTCCTTTTCCATGTTCCCTTTGCTCCTAGAACAGGTTACAATATATGAAGGAATCAGAATGTATGAAGCAGTTGCAGAATGTAAACAATTTTTATTGTGCAAACTACAATGTAGTAAAAACAGAACTGAAAGTTTTACAATTTTAAGATAGTAAGTAGTAAGTAGTAAGTAGCTCCGCTTCCAGCTTGCTTCGTGTTGTTCGTATATTGTTGGGATCACAGTTTGGGTGAAGTATTTTCGCCCTGGTAAGACCTTGAATCCAGTGTTTTAATCATTGCTCTGAACCTGTCTTTCTCGACTGTCTGTAGCGGGACCAAAACTTCCAAACAGCAGACACAGCTCCTCTCTTGGGCACAGACTCTATTGGTGCATCTCCGGTCTCTCTTTGTTCATCCTGCATCACTCTTTTCTGTTCTTTAATGTAACGTTACTGTAGCGACGGAGCCTCTCCCAGCTGTTAACAGACTAGCTAACGGGCTAGCTAGCGAGCTCTACCCAGCATACCGTTCGGCGGTGTACTTTTATAAATGTACAATTATTAGTGTTACAAATTGTTTATGTGTCACAAACTGTTGTGTGCCGTGGTGTTGCCCTGTTAAAGAGAGTTAGTTGTGAGTTATTAATTGTTGAGTTATAAACTTATAACCATAACTTAGGGGTCCCTCTCAATGCACAACTAGCATTAGCTCTGACCGTGGCGCTCTTCGCGCAAACAATATATTTTGCTGCCTGTTAGGCCGGCTATGCACTGGTATGACGGTGTATGAAAAATGTACATCATACAGGAAATTAAAACCAGTACCGCCCAGCACTACTTGACTCTCTTTATGTTGACCTCTGTGTCTCCGCCCCCATCTATATGCCCCTCCATGTTACTCCCCTCTCCTCTCTCTGACCCCCTTCCTTTTCCACTATCTTTTGCTCTTTACTTTCCACCCTGATCAGACAGTAAGACCGGCAGAATCAGCAGCTGTCTTCCATGACTGTATTCTGCTGAAGGCAGCATTACCAAAGCACCAACATATCACATCAAAGGCCCGTCCCACTCTGAAGGAGCCTCCAGATACAGCCACCATTCCACTGCATGCAGGTCAACGTGTCGCGTTGCACTCGTCCAGCCATTATGTGGGCAAATATGACATGACCGTGTCATATCTACCAGGTGTCAGTGTTCACATGTTCATCAGCTGTATCACATTGTTCTTTTGTTTTGCCCAGTCAAAGAGCCACTGCCAGGTGTAAATAGTAGAGGCCAGCCATGAACTCCATGAATCCACCTGTTAAATGTGCATTTTCAATTTGTGGATAATAGAACCTGAATGGAAAATAAAATTTAAATAAAAGTGTTTACACTTGGAGGTAGAAGAATTGATGTATCAATAAAAACAAAATGCAACAAAGTGCGTAAAATATGACATGCGTGAAATGTCCACTGAAGCATCCACTCCACAGCAGAGACCGACTACAGTTACAGCCTCGCAGCGGCCTTTGATCACCCTCAAGGTGTTGCTGAGTTGTCGCTTTCATGAAAATGGGACGGACGTGAGTGACCTTTGACCACCAAAATCAAATCAGTTCATCCTTTATTTGAAGATGAAACTGTAACCTTTTCATTTCTGAATCTCCTCTTCTTCTGCAATGTTTTAATGGCACCTGACTGGAAGATTAACCTTCAAGACCTGATTCCTAATACTGACCCAGTTACAGTAGAGGATGGAATTATTTTCAAGTATTTTTGCCATGTTGCTATGTTTGCTACATTTGGATGGAAACAGATCTAAATTAGGAACAATCTGATCAATGAACAAACTAACTATTCAAAGGGTGATCTGATCGATAGACCACCAATCATGATCGGCCGATGTTGGTTGTTTTCAGTACTTCACAGTTCTATAGTAAATGCCAAGGACGCAGTTTGGTCTGCAACCAAAAAGAAGCGTTTCAAAACGCAGTCCTATCACGTGAAGATGTTCATCACTCTCTCAGCCCACTGCAACGTATTAGTGTTAGCTACTGGTGTAACAGATTGTTGTTGATCTGTGATCCGTACTGATCCCCCTCACGGTTCGGCACACATGTGAACCTCAGGTTAATGACACAGTTTAACCTTAACCATCACAGTGTGAAATAAAGTTTTACCGACGTCGTTATCCGCCAATATTCAGTTAAATATGCCATCAGTCCATCAGCATTATGCTTTCTGTTGGTCGATCTCTGATAATGTTACATTGTAAACAACCAATCCGTGTTGAAAATGACTGAGGAGAGCTGGTAACGTGGCTAACGGCTAACCAACGGAGTTTCTGTTCGGTTACATTATGATGCCTTTCAGGCTCTGTTCAGTGAAAATGAGAACTGGGCGAAGGTCAATTATAACGTTATCATGATGTGTTCACGTGTAATCTGTAAAATGTAGTTTTGGTGAGAAACTTGAATAAATCCAGTAGTTTGAAGGAGATGTTTTTTTGACAAGAACAGAAATAGATATTAGAGATGAATTATGAGCTTTTTACACTACCTCTAAGTCAGGGGTGCCCACACTTTTCCGGCTTGCGAGCTACTTTTAAAATGACCAAGTCAAAATGATCTACCTACATTCAAAATGCTAAATATCTATTTATTTATATATATCTATATTTATATTTACAATATATGTTGGCGTACCGTGCATAACTGCATGAATCCTCATGGCACAATACAATTGTACATTTTTGGTCATACCTTACTCTGATGACTTGCACTGAATGGAATCAACCAGGGTTGCATAGTCCAGACAGTAGCTGCTGGTAGCCAGCCTCAAGCAGACTTCAAATGATCATCAGTCATGGTGGAACAGTATTTCTACTTAATATTCATTATGTGGGAAAAGGCTGACTCAGATAAATAAGTAGAGCCGAATTATGCAGTCAGGAAGGAAGCACATTTCCTCATGTTTGGGTACTTTTCCTCTGTGAGTAAGTTCCAAAACTGTCCATGAGCCCTAGACTTCAGCTGAATCTCAGCCTGTAGTGTCAAAACATCATCCTCCACTCCAGACGAGTTCAGGTGAAACAGCGTTGTAATTTTTGAATCAACCTCAATATCTTCCCGAAATGTGCAACACATAAATGTAGCGACTGGCTCGAGTAAAGCAAAGTCTTGAAGGCGTTTGTCAAACTCTGGCAGACACTTGTCAATCTGCTCTGTGTAGCGCGCACTGTCAAGTTGCGCACACGCCTTCCGTTGCGTCTCCAGCTCTCACGCGAGGTTTTGGAAGTTCCCCAAATCATGGCTCTGCAGCTTTAGCTTCTGTAGTAGAAATAAATTGGGAGGCTAACTAATTAGCTCGCCGGAGTTATGCGGTTGACTGCGCATACGTGGTGACCCATATGTTAGGAAAGACGTGATCTCAGACTGGCTGCCCTGTATGTCATTCAAGTGGCAAATGCCATGAGGACTTCTTATTTTTTTTTTTTAAATGGCATGCGATCTACCTGCACTACCTCCGCAATCCACCAGTCGATCGCGATCGACGTATTGGGCACCTCTGCTCTAAGTAGATTATAAAACATCATTAAAACTACTACTGACAACATTTGTTTTCATAAATGAAAATACAATCTTTTAATTCCTTATCATTTGAATTGTGTGCCTTTATGAAAATAACACTATAAATGACTATATCAAAGATGAAGAGGGGTCCTGAATTAGTTCTGTCGTCTACGAGGCTGGTTGAGTCCAGCCTAACTTTGGGTTTCAGTTATCTGCTGTTGTCAGCAGCTTAGTCTTAGTCATCTGTCACTTAAACACAGTATGGGTAGGTCTATGTGAGGGTGCTCTGATCCGTCCACCATCCGTCCGCAGGGTTGCAACTAACAACTTTTTTGATATTGAAACTAATAGGCTAATCGATTATTCAGATTCAATTTGGATAAAAAGCAGATGAGCAGAGAAAAAGCGCTCGACAGATACTTAATAAGACAATGATCTAAAGCTTTCTTATTTATGTGATTTATAACTATAGAACTCAGAACATACAAGCTTACGTTTAAAACAGATAGTGGGGGTGAAGAACACTGAAACGTCACATTTTCACATTAGCCACACAACATAAATGGTTGAAATGCACAAAAATCCACACAGCCTTTCTACTGCATGTGACCTTCTGGCCAAGCTGTGGGTGAAAAGTGGTTTCTCTCACACACTGACCCTCAGGTGGGAAACTAACTATTAAACAAAGGCTGGCAGACTCATCATGCATTTAACCATGTATTGCATCGCAAGGTGGTACAACATAAATTAGCTTTGGACAGTATTAAGATAAGACTTTACTCTGAACAACCTTATTTATCTCTAACAATAAACACAGAATATAAGAAGTAGACGTTTGTCGGTGTTGTTTTTAGAGACCCTCTACTAAATGTCTGTTGACTGGGACTGCGTCTGCGAGTGCAGACAGAATCGTTGATTCACCCTTATTTTCTGTCAGGCGCTCTCTTCATCACTCCAACTGAAACCAGCTACCATCAGCAAACTAACTTCCCATGAGCGGAGGCTGCTGCGGCACGGCGTTCCACCAATGCTGCTGCGCACTGACCTCAACAGCACAATTATGCTGACTAAGAAAAACATTTGGAGCGCACCTTAAAAAGAAAAAGAATTACCTCAGGCCAGTGGCAGGAGGACATTACAATCCAAGCAAGGAGCTGCTGTCCATCGTAGAGCGATTACCATTGTGCTCCTAACTCTAACGTACTGTTCATCTTCTGCAAGCTAAAGCTTGGAGTGAACGGAAATGACCCTGGAAAATGTTTTTAAATGAAACAAAAAGCATGAGGGCTGTTTCCTCTTAGTCAAATCAAATCTGTCTGATGTTGAATACACACAGCAGAGAGCAATGACAACAGCTGAGGAACACACAAACAGCTTCTAGCGAACAGAACAACCCACGTCTTTTAGTGATCACATCGCTCCGCTAACACAATAACACCGTACCAAACTTCAACGTTTCTTTAAACGTTTTTTAAGTGTGCTTGAAACCGTCATGTTTGTTTTGCACTTGAATTCCTATTAAAATGGGAAGATACTCAGTCTCATGCAAGCTGCTCAGATTAATCACTTCTTTTGGGGGCATTAGTAGTTTTAATTGTGTATTATAAGCTGCTTAGAGCTAGTTTTAGGAAGTTAAACAAGTCATAATTCATCTTTAATATCCATTTTATATTGCTGCAAAAACTAATTATTCAAATTTCTCGCAAAAAACAAAATTTTACAAGATTACATTTGAACACAACATGATAAAGTTTGAATTTACCTTTGACCCAATACTCATTTTAAATGAATAGAGCTTGAACACATCATATTGTAACTTTATGCAACCTCGTTAACCTTAGCGGTTCGCTGTGTTATTTAGACAAGCAGGACTATCTAACTAGCGTTAACTAGCACTCCTCCTGTCCATCTCAATGTAGCACTAGGTTACGGCCCCAGCCCTACGCTGTGGGGATCTTCTGCATCAGTTTCAGTGTCTCTCTCTGACTGGCTGGAGTCGTGGGCTCGGCCTGGCGTGTGTCTGCTGCCGACCGGTCCATCCATCACCTCCGGTGTTTTGAAGAAGCTTGGGTTTCCAGAAGTCTGGTGAAAGCCGTTTGTCAGCAGCAGCGTTGTGTCCTCTGCCTGCAGACCTATTTATTCTGTAACCTGTGGTTATTTCTGAGGACTGTGGTTAGACTTAGTGCACTAGGTGCTTTTGTGAGTATTTCATTTGTATGGTAATGTTTCTGATGTACCCTATGGAGCTAGATTAAGTAAATGTTTTTAAGTAAAGAGAGTGTTTGATCACAGGTGTGTAGTACTAGTTTGCAAATGTGCAGTTCCATTGAAGGCAGGATGTATGGATCGGGTAGTGACACGTGTTGTGTTGAGTTGATTAATTATACAATAACTATATAACTTGATATTGGATCAGCGCACAGACTTGTGTACTCACTGATACCCAATCCACCATCTTAGGCTGTATGCGAGGTATTTCGGATCCTGGTATCGCTATCGGAACAACTCTACAAGGGCTCCATGTGAATATGGCCATGCCAGTTTTTCCCCTGCCAAGATTTAGCTTAACTTGAAAGTTAACAGAACATTACTTAGCCTCCTTCCTGACAAGCTAACATGACCTGGTTGTAGTGCTGGGCGGTATGACCAAAAATGTGTACCACGGAATTTTGTAAGATTATACCGGCTTCACGGTATATCACTGGGGGGGGGGGGGGGGGGGGGGGGGGGGGGTTCAAATTAACGCGTTAACTAATCAACGCCGAAAATTATTTTATCGCGCATTTAATTATTAAGTGGACATTTTTAAACACAAGAACCGGCCCGGTGAATAGCTGTTTGTGTGGCATCTCTTCCGTCTCTTCCTGCTTCCATCACCTACAGTGAGTTTTTAAAAGTGTTTTTGTTTGCAATATGTATAATAAGCATATCATTTAGTTAGTAGATAGGTTTGCAGTTTTCAAGGTGTACATTTCAGATTGCATCTATTACACACATGAAAATAACTCCCGTTCTCTGCTGAGGTGATGTACTTATTGTAAGTCGCTTTGGATAAAAGCGTCTGCTAAATGACTGTAATGTAATGTAATGCAATCTGTAAGTTGCTTGTGTTACCACCAGCGGCAACAACATACGGGAAATTAAAACCGGTATACCGGTTGAACCGGTATACCTGATGATGGGCGGTATACCGGTTGAACCGGTATACCACCCAGCCCTAATGTACAGTATAACTCATGCTCATATTCACTGGGAGAATTCTGGGGAATGCACAACATCACTAATGGCCAGTTCACACTACATCACTTAAGCCCTGATTTTCAGTCATTTTCTTCAGTCATTTTCATGTCTTATCAAGGCTGGGCTCACAAGACAGGGGACAGCTGTGGGAACCCAGAAGAGACCAATGCAAATAACTCACGTTTTCTGCTGAGGTGATGTAAGTTGCTTGTGTTACCACCAACGGCATCAACAGTGGCTCCAAACTCGCAAAACGTCGGATTTTTTAAAACCAAAACACGTCCAAACAGCAGACACAGCTCCTCTCTTGGGCACAGACTCTATTGGTGCATCTCCGGTCTCTCTTTGTTCATCCTGCATCGCTCTTTTCTGTTCTTTAATGTAACGTTACTGTAGTGAAAGGAGCCTCTCCCAGCTGTTAACAGGCTAGCTAACGAGCTGTACCCACCATGCCGTTCAGCGGTGAAATTTTATAAATGTACAATTATTAGTGTTACAAATTGTTTATGTATCACAAACTGTTGTGTCGTGGTGTTGCCCTGTTAAAGAGAGTTAGTTGTGGGTTGTTAATTGATGTGTTATAAAGTTATAACCATGATTAGGGGTTCCTCTCAATACACTTAAGACAACTAGCTCTGACCGTAGCGCTCTTCGCGGCGAACAATATATTTAGCTGACTGTTGAAGAATGACAGCAGTTGTTTTGGCTATGCACCGGTATGACGGTGTGTGAAAAATTCATGTCATACGGGAAATTAAAACCAGTATATACTGCCCAGGGCTACTTGACAGCAGATCACATTAGTCCAGAACACACCTCTGTTTATAGCTGTCCTGCTAAGTGTCTGACCCAAACTCAGCTGCCATGAGACAACATACCATGCATGGAACAGCCCTGGTCAGCATGGCTCTGCAAACCTCACAGGCCTGAATCCCACATCTTCACAGGACTAACTGGGACCAGGGCCAGATCTACAGCTGGGTAGAACAACAAGCTACATCTGGTCTGCATTCAAACATTGCAAGAGCAGGAAGAAACCGGATCCCATGTGAAAGTGCTGTGGAAACATGCAAAGAAAAGTGCACAGCAAGAACTCTATTCATCCCTCTTTGTGTACCACAGATATAAGGCTGGGTATCACCTGCAGTGCTCCAGACTGTGCCAGTGCATGATGATCATTATGGAGTGGAGAAATCAGCCACTGTCTAATCCATCCCTGCCTCTAAAGCCTTAATGCTCATCAAAACCGCATGCTTGTGGGAGCGCATTTGATGCTCCCACGCTAGGAGGCTTTTCTGTACCACGATCAGGCACCTGTTGTTTTTGTGTGCAGGTTGAGACTTTTTAAACACCATTGGTTTGGATGTCGCGGTGCACAGAGCATGATGCGCATGTACATATGGCAGAAGACAAAACAATCCATTTAGCCGTTACCGCAATCCAAAAATCAAGCGGCCGAGAGCTGATCATTTTAAAAGAGCAAAATGAAAGAGAGGAGGAGGCTGGTGGGGAGGGACAGTGGTGAGAGGTTGTGACTCACTCGCCACTGATGATGGAAGTGTCATTGATTAATACCAGTGGTGGATGAAGCACTGAGATCTTTTACTTAATTTAAGTACTAATGCCACAATGTAAAACACACAAGTCCTGCATTTAAAATCTTTCTTAAGTAAAAGTAAAAGTACTCACTATGCAGCCAAATAGCCTTTTTAGTTGTTGCATTATTATATATTCCAGTAGAGCTCATTTCATTCATTTTTGTATACTGCTGGGTGGTTAAATGTACTGTATAACTATGCATAGTATGTCATATACTCATAAACAAATGTAGGGAAGTAAAAAGGTCCAATATATCCCTCTGAGTGGAGTGGAGAGTAGCAGTACAGTACTTGAGTAAATGTTCTTGGATACTTTCCAGCACTGATTAATACCAAAGAGGGTGCGACCAAATCATGTGCCGTTACACCAACTGAGAAAGTGGACAAGTTAGTCTGGACCCTGACAACATTACATAACATCAATCCACTGTGTATTTGTCCAGGCCAGGTAATTTGAGTTCAACTACTGCTGCAATAATTAGTCACATAATCAATTAGACGCCAGGCGACAGAAAATCAATTAACAACAATTCTGTTCTATATATTTGGACCGCAGCTAATGAGGACTCATGCAAGAACTCAACGTACATACAAATGATTTAAAGGAACAGTGTGTAACATTTAGGGGGATTAATTGGCAGAAATAGAATTTAATATGCAAAACTGTGTTTTCATTAGTGTATAATGACCTGAAACTAAGAATAGTTATGTTTTATTTAGCTTAGGAACAGCCATTTATACTGCGCAGCGGGTCCTCTTCACAGAGTCAGACATGTTTCTACAGCAGCCCAGAACGGACAAATTCAGAGATGGCCACAACAGAACTGGGTGTTAAACATGCCCCAGATTATTAAAGATCAGAGTATTGATTAGCTCAGATGTTACAGGTGCTTTTTATTAGTGCTTTTTAATGTTTTGGTATAATTTAAAATCACGTTAAAGTGAGCATTTCCGCTGCTCTCTCTGTCGGGGCTGAGTTTCACGCACACACACACACACACACACACACACACACACACACACACACACACACACACACACACACACACACACACACACACACACACACACAGAGACACACGCACATAAACACACGCACATAAACACACACATGCGTCAGTGAGCAGAGAAGCGGAGTGAAGATTACTTGAGTTGATGACGACTACACAGAAAGTCAGTCTGTTTATCTTGGTTGGTTCTTGTAAACTTCTGTGCTGGCTGAGACAAAGCAGACCAGAGGACAGCGGACAGAAGAAATGACTGATACTATGTGACGTCTGTGTTATCTGCAACCTCACACACTGCTCCTTTAAGAGAATAACTTCAGACCTGAGCTATGATGCCTCCACCAGAATGAATTTAGAGGTAAAATATGGCGCCGAAACTAAACTTTAATCACAGTTGTCATATACAGAACATGCACACATAAAGGTACATGAAAATGGACCTCTGCGATTAACCCATTCTAACCGGAACATGCTTCAGCAGTGGGCTGCTGTAAAGCTTTGGGGTCAGTTCACTGAATGCTTTTTATTTTTTTACTTTTTAGCCTAATTTTTATATTTCAGGAAAGAAACTTCTACAGTTGGTAGGTTTAAAGAAAGTTCTGTCCAGGTGTGAATCTTCACCGGCCTCACGATTAAATTACGATTCAACTGTTAACTATATGAATGCTCAATGCATCTCAATGTATCGCATCCTGAATATTCTATATTACTGCACATGGCTACTTTTCATCAATTAATAAAAACAGGAGGATAAATCTGAACTCCTTTTTTATTTAAAAAGGGCTTTCAAAATGTGACTATAAAGTCCATGATGTAAAAACCCACCTCAGTACATAAACATTACAACGACAGAACTCTAGGTGACTCTCGTCACATCTCCTGACTGTATGGTGCCATTTGCTGCTAGCAGGTGCTGTGGAGACTTCACTGGTGCTGATTAGGTAGCCACTAGCACTTGGGCTCTGTTCACTTGGTCCACTTGAGTTTCCAGAGGACTGCTGAAATGTTGTGTTTGTTTAACAGAAAGTTCATGTGTGTTTTGGGGGGGGGGGGGTTGACGAGATGAAACATGACATACTTAGTCTCAAAGAGAACCAATGTGGTAACACTTTGTATATGGAGCCGACAAAAGAGGTGACCTGAATAACATGCAGGGCAACATGGAAACCCTATACACAAATAGATCGGAGGTTCTCTGCGTACCATAGCTGAGAACCAGTGCTCTGTCCTGTATTCAAACAGACCACGGTCATTTCAGCATAGAAAACATGGGAAGGCAATATCCAGCAGCCTACATGCTAGTCTGGATTTCACAAGCATTCTCATTCACCCGGGGCTATTAGGTTTGGTAATTACAGAAGCTGATTTGGTTGTTTGGATCTTTGGTGGCGAGCTAAGCTGGTGTGAATTTTAAACAGGCGGTAGGCTGATATAACACTGAACAGCACCGCTGATGCTGCTCAACACACTGCATTGGTAGCGGCAGAGAAAGACCTTTGGCTCAAAGCTGAATGTGACTGTGCTGCAGAAGGATCAGAAGTAAAACAATGTGTGAGGAGTGCAGAGCAGATGACCGAGAGCTTCTGAACCTGAGCCAAAGAGCTGAGCGCCGCTTCATACTGAACGGAAAAACAGTCAAATCGATGAATGAATCCAATGAATAATTAAATGATCTATCTATAGATCTATATACATAGATACACACATATACAGGGCCATAAGTATTTGGACCGTGACACAATTTTTCTAACTTTGCCTCTTTACAAGACTCCAATGAATTTGAAAGGAAGCAGTCAATATGTGGTTGAAGTGTAGACTTTCAGCTTTAATTCAATGGATAAAACAAAAATATTACATGGACCGTTATGGAATTACCGCCATTTTTATACAGTCCCCCACAGGCTCAAAAGTAATTGGACAATTGTCTGACAAACAGTTTTATGGCCAGATGTGGTCGGTTCTGTAACTATTTCATGACAAATGATGCAGATAATAGGATTCAAAATGTTGAATTAGCATTTGGTAGTAGGTCCATGGAACTCTTAGCATGCGGACCAAAAAGGTGTCAATGCAAGTGAAGGAGAACATTATTAGGCTGAAAACACTTAACAAACCTATCAGACAGATAGCAGAAACATTAGGATTGACCAAATCAACAATTTAGTACATTCTTAAAAAGAAGGACTTCATTGGCAAGCTAACCAACACCAAAAGGCCCAGAAGACCACGGAAGACATCTTAAGTGGATGGTTGCAGAATTCTTTCCTTGGTGAAGAAAACCCCTTCATAACATCTACTGAAGTCAAGAACACTGTGGAGGAGGTAGGCGTTCCATTGTTAAAGTCTACAATCAAGAGACGCCTTCATGAATCTAATTACAGAAGGTTTACAACAAGGTGCAAACCACTGGTGACACTGAAGAACAGGAAGGCCTCATTAGACTTTAACAGAAAACATCTGAAACAGACCGACCAGTTTCAGAACAAGACTCTATGGACCGATGAAACCAAGATGAACTTGTACCAGAATGATGGGAGAGAGAAAAGTGTGGAGAAGGAAAAGAACGGCTCATGATCCAAAGCGTACCACATCATCTGTTTAACATGGTGGAGGCAGTGCTATGGATGGGCATGTATGGCTGCCAATGGGACTGTGTCACTGGTGTTCATTGATGATGTCACAGCTGATAGAAGCAGCAGGATGAGTTCTGAGGTGTTTAGGGCTGAACTATCTGTTCAGATTAAGACAAACGCTGCAAAACTGATTGGATGGCGCTTCACAGTGCAGATGGATTATGACCCAAAAGATAATGTGAACACAACCCAAGAGCTTCTTATGGCAAAGGAATGGAATATTCTTCAATTGGCAAAGTCAGTCACCTGATGTCAACCTAAGTGAGCAGCTTTTCACTTACTGAAGATAGAACTGAAGCAGAAAGACCCACAAACAAGCAGCAGCTGAAGGAGGCTGCAGTAGAAGGTCTGGCAAAGCATCTCAAGGGAGGAAACTCATCGTTGTTGGTGATGTTTATGGAGCCAGATTTCATGCAGTCATTAAAAATAATGATTATATTCACAATTATGTAATTCCTAAACGGTTAATGTGATATTTTTGTTTTATCCATTGAATTAAAGCTGAAAGTCTACACTTCAACCACATATTGACTGATCAGTTTCAAATCCACTGGAGTTGTGTAAAGAAGCAAAATCTGAAAAATTGTGTCACGGCCCAGACATACACACATATATACAATATATATACACATGCATACATATATACATACAAACATACATACACACATATATACAGTATATATACACATGCATACATACAGTTGTGGTCAAAAGTTTACATACACTTGTAAAGAACATAATGTCATGGCTCTCTTGAGTTTCCAGTTATTTCTACAACTCAGATTTTTCTCTGATAGAGTGATTGGAACAGATACTTCTTTGTCACAAAAAACATTCATGAAGTTTGGTTCTTTCATGACTTTATTATGGGTTAACAGAAAAAGTGATCAAATCTGCTGGGTCAAAAATATACATACAGCAGTGCTAATATTTGGTTACATGTCCCTTGGCCATTTTCACTTCAATTAGGTGCTTTTGGTAGCCATCCACAAGCTTCTGGCAAGCTTCTCGTTGAATCTTTGACCACTCCTCTTGACAGAATTGGTGCAGTTCAGTTAAATTTGATGGCTTTCTGACATGGACTTGTTTCTTCAGCATTGTCCACATGTTCTCAATGGGATTTAAGTCAGGACTTTGGGAAGGCCATTCTAAAACCCTAATTCTAGCCTGATTTAGCCATTCCATTACCACTTTTGATGTGTGTTTGGGGTCATTGTCCTGCTGGAACACCCAACTGCACCCAAGACCCAACCTTCGGGCTGATGATTTTAGGTTATCTTGAAGAATTTGAAGGTAATCCTCCTTCTTCATTATCCCATTTACTCTCTGTAAAGCACCAGTTCCATTGGCAGCAAAACAGCCCCACAGCATAATACTACCACCACCGTGCTTGACGGTAGGCATGGTGTTCTTGGGGTTAAAGGCCTCACCTTTTCTCCTCCAAACATATTGCTGGGCATTGTGGCCAAACAGCTCGATTTTTGTTTCGTCTGACCACAGAGCTTTCCTCCAGAAGGTCTTATCTTTGTCCATGTGATCAGCAGCAAACTTCAGTCGAGCCTTAAGGTGCCGCTTTTGGAGCGAGGGCTTCCTTCTTGCACGGCAGCCTCTCAGTCCATGGAGATGCAAAACACGCTTGACTGTGGACACTGACACCTGTGTTCCAGCAGCTTCTAATTCTTGGCAGATCTGCTTTTTGGTGGTTCTCGGTTGACTCTTCACCCTCCTGACCAATTTTCTGTCAGCAGCAGGTGATAGCTTGCGTTTTCTTCCTGATCGTAGCAGTGACAAAACAGTGCCATGCACTTTATACTTACAAACAATTGTTTGCACTGTTGCTCTTGGGACCTGCAGCTGCTTTGAAATGGCTCCAAGTGACTTTTCTGACTTGTTCAAGTCAATGATTCGCTTTTTCAGATCCATGCTGAGCTCCTTTGACTTTCCCATTGTAGCGTTTGTGGCCGTTTGTATCCAATGAGCCCTATTTAAATGGCCTCAGAGAAGTCACCAGCTGTAGTCACTCATAATCACTCACAAGAAGTTAAGAGGCCATGCTATGAAGCTCATTTCATTGACACAACTTTCTAAGTCACCAAAATTGCTAATTCATGTTGCTGTATGTATATTTTTGACCCAGCAGATTTTGTCACTTTTTCTGTTAACCCATAATAAAGTCATGAAAGAACCAAACTTCATGAATGTTTTTTGTGACAAAGAAGTATCTGTTCCAATCACTCTATCAGAGAAAAATCAGAGTTGTAGAAATAACTGGAAACTCAAGAGAGCCATGACATTATGTTCTTTACAAGTGTATGTAAACTTTTGACCACAACTGTATATATATGTATGTATGTATGTATGTATGTATGTATGTATGTATGTATGTATGTATGTATGTATGTATATATATATATATATATATATATATATATGTATGTGTGTGTGTGTGTGTGTGTGTGTGTGTGTGTGTGTGTGTGTGTGTGTGTGTATGTATGTATGTATGTATGTATATATATATATATATATATACATATATACATACATACATACATACATACATACATACATACATACATACATACATACACACACACACACACACACACACACATATATATACACACACAGAGAGAAAGAGAGATATATGTTTAGCTATTCCAGACTATGTCTCTGCCAGGTCTTGGTATGGTGACAGACTCTGTGGCACTAGCTGAAGGAATGTGCTGCAGTCCCCAGAGCTGTAGCAATATGTGGCTATGCAGAGCACCGGCGATGACTTATGAGAATACTGCAAGCACCAAACAATGCAGATACTGCTGCAACAGGAGCAGAGAGGGGGAGACGGTCCTGATCCGACCTCACAGCACAGAAACAACGTCGCATATTTCACCCATTGATGCAACTTCATAGCTTATTTATACATATATATCGGGATAGGCTGTGACAACAAATTATGCTATACTGATAAATAGTTCTAACTGTAGCAAAAAATACACCACTGCATTATGTGGTGCTTAGGGACAGGAAAAGTTACTTTACAGTAAATGTACAAACATTCAACATAGCACCAATAAAGCCATGAAAACACTTTAATCTGACACTAGTGTTTCTCTATCAACAAGATCCATTCCTGATAGTCCAACTCATCCACTAAGCTCCCAGGTAGGGATGCAATATCTCGATATAGCATGTTTTCTGGTAACTCCATAAATAAATAGTCTATAGGAAATAACCACATGGTAAAAGCTATTTCATTATGGAACTAAAGTGCTCAATGAAGCTAAACATTTAAGTGAAATTATAGAGGAAATGAACATATTTTATACATTGACTGTTTACATGCATGCAAACACATACAGAGTAATCAGATTAAGACAATAGATGCTCAGATTTTCTGCTTATTATCAATTTAGATATTTTCAACTTCATTGTGTCTCAAGATATCTAGATCTACGATTCCATCACGATACCATTCCATTGGCAGACGATAAATTATCATATGGAATTGGTTCAACAATAATGCCAAACTTTCCATTGTTGCACCATCTCAGCTGTGAAGATGTCCTGCTTTTCTTTGTCATGATGGTTGGAAGGACAAAGGCAGTTTGATGATATCACCGTGGGCTCTGGGAAATTGTGGTGAGCATTTTTCTCTATTCTTTTACATTTCATAGACCGATCTTGAAAGAAGAAAATAGTCTAAAATAGTTCATCAATAAGGAAACTAATTGATAAGTGCAGCCCTACTTTTGGTTCTTTCTACGATTCAAGAGCAAAGGTAACAGGCTTTTTCATCAGGTCAAATTATAAACATCACCAGAATCTGCAACTTATTAAAGTTCATTATTAAGTTTCACCAGAAACTCCTTCAGCTCAGACTCCAGTGGGCCCACCATGGACCACGTCCGACCTGCAGTCAAAAGCTCTGGTGGAACCCCATTGGAGCCGCGGTGCTGGAGACCCAGGAACATGTTGCTGGGCCCGCTGGAAGGTAGGGAGGCACGGGAGAACCCGGTGCAAGGCGTGCGCCACAAAATGACGTAATCGCGGCCGTAGTGGTCACGGCGCTTGGTCGTTCATCTCTGAATTTTTGTAACTTAGCACGCGCTATCACTTGACTGTGCAAAGTAGTTCACTGATAAAAGCACTGTTTACATGACAAGGAATCTACAAAGATGCTTTAGAAGCAGGGGGACTTAAACATATTTTGCAGCTAAATCAAATTCTTTACGGGATATTCAACCTTTGTTTCTTTATAATATAATTAATACTTGACTTCTTTGTTTACATGGCTTGTATAAAGGCAATATAATATGAGTTTACAGATAATTACAATCCCTCCTTGGCATTGTGGAAGTTGGTTTATGGCTTTTTGATGGTTACACCTACAGTCTAAGGGAATATCTATGAGTTACACTAATTTTTTAAGTTATTTTTGGAGAATAGAGAGTTCATGCTCGGAGCTCGTCTGCAGTATGAACAAAGCAACAAAGGCTTGAAGCTTCAAAAAAACAGAAGTTGATAGTTGAATTCAGAATCAATAAGAAGATTTGATACTGGATCAGATTAGAAAAAAAAGCTATGAAACCCCAACCCTAAATTCAACTTAATTAATGCATACTGATGAAAGGAGAGGTGGCATTTGTGTTTAACCTAATGGACATTAGCCCACTTTGGTTATTATTATTATTACCAAATTATAAAGTGATTACTGGTAATGAAATAGTGTGCTGGACAGCTTTGAATGTCACTTATAGGCTAAATATAGCAGACAGATATAAGACGTACATGAGAACTGGCGTTCTCTCAGGATCAACACCATGTGCCTACTGTATACAAATATGGTGTACTACTACTACTACTACTACTACTACTAATTCTGCAAACCCAGTATACAACCTGACAGTAGTGCTGGGCGGTATACCGGTTCAACCGCCCAGCACAACCTGACAGCATGCTCGGAATACCAATGTGTACATGCTGTAAGATCGTAAAGACATCTGAGGCAACTCTGTCATTTTGGGCTACACAAATGAAATGAATAGAAAATGTTATTGAATTGAATGTACATGTGTTAGAACAAATAGAAAGGTTTTCTTGGATTTTTAATTTTGTGTTGTTTACTACAGCCTAAATATGAAGCAAGGCACCATAGAGGATACGGGTTGAATGGTACATTTGAATTGCATTAATGGGTCAAAGGTCGCAGGTTGAGCGATCAGCACCTCTTTGTCACCGACTGACCCCGTGCACCCTCATGATAAAACACCTGGAGCGGACTGCTGAGGCTGGACATCATGTGGGGACAGAAATGAACTAACGAGCACAGTAAATGATGACTCAGCCAGATGCCTTTTGTCCTCTAATCACATTCCAAGCAGTGTAGCGGACAGACACACGGCCGGTGTGTGAAACAGCTCAGTAACACACTGATGTGACCGAGGTACCTGCAGAGCAGCAAACACACAAACCTAGCGTATTTAGTTCGCTAGCTAGCTAACACTAGAGGACTGCTGTCGCTTGGTTTTTAGGGTGGAACACATGAAGCAGTTCCTCTCTTCCTGTTGTGTAACGACAGAGGACACGGAAGCGCCAACTATATCCATGTAACGTTAGTCCCGAACAGATATAATCGGTATGAAACTGGAAAGACATGTAGCCATACTGCCAGTTAGCCAGACAGGTAGCTAGCGGTTGGCTAGCAGAGTGCAGGTTTAATGTGAAGCTAACTTACCTCATACTGGATGTACTGTTTTCTCCACTCCGGGGTGATGTGAGCGGAGAGATGCTCTGTGAACTTCATCTCGACAGCTTGGCGGTCTCCCCTCTCCTGCTCTGTATATAACCAGGACCGGTAGGTCCGTTGGGCAGCGGGAGGTTTTGCCGAAACGGTTCACAAACGTTCAACACAGAAACTGTCATGCGGAGATTACGTCCCGTGCTGCACGGTAAAAGACAGAGAGATGCCCTTTTTTTTGTCTTCACGTTAACCTAGCTAGCTACCGGCGCACATTCCTGCCCTCGTGTTAGACCCACCCGACGAAGTGCTGGTGGAGTAATGTTAACATCTCAGCTGAAGGACATGCTTAAGATGTGGTTTTATCTGTAGCGCCAATACCGCACAATAGCGGTGAGGTTGTGGTAAACAGTCTCCTGTGCTGGCGCTAGCAGCTGGGTCTATCTCCCCCCTCCTCTCTCCTCTCTCCTGTTGTTCAGCCTCTACTTCTCACTCCACCTCCCGTCTCCCGCTGCTTTCAGGTGCAGTTGGAAATAGTATAACAACCCAATCTTGAGCGCACATGAACACTTAAAGTTAGTTGATGTGTGTAACGAGATGTGGCCCAACCCTCCTTCGGGAAGAGTCATCACACCAGGACGGGTTTATAGACTTAATGGTGTAACAACGCGCTGGTTGTCGAAGAGGAGAGAGGAACGGTGATGCAATCTTTGCTCACTGTATGTTTAGCTGTCTCTGCCATAGCTCTGTATTCCGATGATCCATGAATGTCACATGTGTGATGTCGCTAGCCACCTTTGGGAGAAGATGACGTAGTTGTAGATTGTCTTTTTGGTGAGGGTGTAAATTCAGACGGAAAGTTACCATCACTGGGTGTGTTTGTGCCTGACTTACCGTCACAAGATCCCCAAATAAGCAGACATGTAAATTGTAGCAGAGTGATGTATACCGAGCTACAGTAAGTAGCCTACAGTAACCTAATGATTCTTTATAATGGATTGTTTTGGTGGAAAGTTGTCCTCAGGACATACAGTATGTATACAGCAAGAAACAATGAAAACATCCTATTGGGAATGACTACCACTAATTGTTTATTCAAAGCTTTTTAAAAGAACAAAAAAAAAATGCACACTGTGAAGATATTGCTTGAGATATGAAATAGTTCCCATGGGGAACCAGACAGTGCAAATATATCAGCTTTATAGCCGACCTATTGCATTTTTGTTCTGATGATTAACTTGCTGTCCATAATCTAAATATGTCCCTGATATCACAGGGTGTTAACCACATATCCTAAAAAACTGCAGCTAGTCCGAACATGAAATGTTGCGGGGTTACAAGGGTCGTTTGCTGTTGTTGTACAACAGGGTGGCGCAATAGGTTCTTTGTCGTTCTGAAGTCAGGTGGTTCATCAGCTGATACTTCTGTATCGCTTTCCAGACAGCAGCAGGTGAACAGGTTGTAGCCATGGTGGGTTTAGTCTTTAATATCCTTTAGCTCCTCTCAGGCTCCTCTTCTCACCAACACCACCGATGCTCAGTAGATGGTACCAATGATGTTTTGATCACCCGCTGTAGAGCCCTCCTGTCCTGTCCCATGACAGTTTGTAATGTTTCCAGTCAGAATGCTTTCTATTGCCCCTGTATAAGTTTACAAAAACTTGGCACATTAATTTAGCCTTCCTAAGTTAAATACAGTAAAAATACAGCCGTTTATAAGCTTTCTTTACCAGGATGGAGATGTGTGATGACCATGTCAGGTTTGTGATGCTGAACTTAAAACTGCATCTCAGCTCCATTGAAACAGTCAGCTCCTTGGTTTTACTGACACTGGAGGAACACTAGGCTTCTGTCTCAATCTATATATGTTTTTTTAAATGATCAACACATTCATATCATCGTACCATTCTGTTCAACAAGCCACTATAAATAAATGTACTATTACTCCTCATATTGAAATAAATTGAAAGATATTGTGTCTAAAATATAAATTGGAAGTAGTCACATCTCTTTCTCTTTCTGTTTCTTTGTCTTTGAAAATCCCACTGATATTTCCATCAGTGTCAGCGTTCATCTGTCACACTAAACATCAATACATTTTTGTCATGTTTAGTTACACAATAAAGTGAGATAAACAGCAAGGAGGACCAAAACGTCATCATAAAATGGTTCTGTGATGTCTTTACAGAGCAGTTAAATAGATGCATAATTAGAATAATTATGTGAACTCTCTTTAAAAGTAATACATACATTTTTTTTGGTGAAGATTTTGGTCCCATGCAAAAACATTTAGTGATGTAAACTTTTGGACAGGTCCAATTCTGTAAATAATTGTGATGATAATGCTTTTGTAGCTTGTTTTGGCCATTTAAGTCTTATCATGAAATTTTTGTTGCGAATTCAGTGTTATCTTTAAGAGGTTGTTGATAACCAGGTTAACAACACCCACTAGTGTTCAAACAAGACATTGCATCACTACAGTTTTTGGGGTTTATTTATAGATTGAATAATACATTTTCTTATCTTTTAGACACTCTTCGCTGTTATATTTCCTTCATCTTTTTGTATTGATTTTTTTTGGTGTTTTTCAGCGGTAGTAGCACTACTGAGGCAGTATTACCAGTAGAAGCACAACTAGTATCAATAGTGCTAGTACTAATAACAATAACTATTTATCCCCACCTCCCTCAATCTCACGCGCACCCTCCCTGATCTTAAGCCTTTCGCATCCATAATATTAAACTGAACTACCAGATGGTTTGTTACTCAGAACCATCTGAGAACCCATCATTGGAAACTGTTTGGAAAAGGACAAGCGCTTTTAAAAAGTACTGTGGCAGATGATTGGATAGACCATCTAAGCCATTTGGGAGAAGAGCAAAAACATCTTTTCATTCAGGAAAAGCCTTCAGTGCCATTTTTTGCTTCTCTTTCAAACCTAGAATACTCTCCAGTTCTGATATAGCTGATGCTATTGCAGCATCTCGGCTAACCTCTTCAGGGGCCTTCGTCTCGCACACGCCTAAGCTCTTCACATGGCACCGATTGGCCCGTGCACTGGTTTACTTGAAGCCTGACAAGATCGATTGTCGTGCGATATGTGATCCCGCAATTCCTGCGTGTTCTTGTGACAACGTGAAATTCCAGCTACCATGTGAGGTAACCCAAACTTCTTAAGCCTAACCAAGTAGGTTTGTTTCCTAAACTTAAGGGCTTTCTGCAAACCTTGAGATTTATAATAGCAGAAACTATTTTATCTTAAGTCATGACAATTGTGAGGTCAACAGTAAAAATCCAGTGCTCACATTACAAAGTAATTCACTAGGAGTGTGCGCTTGCATACATTTGGCCTTTGTGTTGTGACCTATTTGAAGCATATAAAGTTTATGGAAAAATAATAGGCAGTGTTCTTACAGACAGAGGGTTAGGGTTAACCCTAACCCCCCTATTTTATTTTTGTACATCCATCCATCCTTCCATTGGCTTTCGCTTATCTGGGGCTGGGTGTTCCAGACAACCCTCTCCCCAGCAACGCTTTCAAGCTCCTCCTGGGGACCCCGAGGCGTTCCCAGGTCAGACGAGATATGTAATCTCTCCAGCGTGTGCTGGGTCTACTCCGGGGCCTCTTAGCAGTTGGACTTGCCTGGAAAACCTCTAAAAGGAGGCGTCAACAGTAAATATAAACGTGTGTAAGTTAATGTTGGAGACTGTCTTTATGGGCTGTCACTGTAGCCCAACGTTATAAAGTGAGTTTTTACTACATATAGTTTAAATTTGGAGGAAGTAAGTAAAACGAAAGTGATGTGCAAACAAGAAGAGTTTCAAAATATGGTTGGCATACAGCAACATACAAACAATATAGAGTATTATACTGTGTAATATCCCAGTGAGCATCTTTCCGTTAAAAAGATGTTTAGAAAACAACTATGATCACCGGGGAAAAGACGTCCAAAACTGGATCAAAAGTGAATATTTATTTTTAAAACTTGTTTTATTTACAGATGTCCACCTTGAAAATATGGCAGACCATGTGGAACCTGTTCCTGGATGGCTCTGACGACATTTAGAGGGAGATTTTGTTATTGTTTACACTGTCAACAATAATATATTTTCTATTTAATTGTAGTTGTATTTAAAGAACATGTTAAATTTAAAGTGATGCTTAATACTAAGCACAAATTAATTGTTGCCTGTGTCCATGGTTTTCTTTGATCTCTAAGTAGAAACTGTTGATGTGTTACTATGTATATTGTTCGTATCTAACTGTGAGCATCTTTTGTTTAAAATGCGTTTCAAATACGGTGATGATTAAAAGTTGTTAAAAGTGGTTTAAAAGTGAAGGTTTTTTCACCGACTAGTTGATTAAATGTTCACGTTTAGACCATATTTCACCGGGATTTGCAAAATTGGTTTTCAACTGAGAAATGTGGATGTGGTTTCTTAGTAAGCCTCACTAGCACAATGTAGAGGATGAACAAATTCACTATTGAAAATTCTGGTGAAATATGGTCTAAATGTGAACGTTAATCTTCAAATAAAAATAGTCAGTAAAAAAAACGTTTTCTTTTGAACCAATTTTGAACGTCTTTTCACCAGTGACCACAATCGTCCTTTCAGCGGGAAAGTGCTCACTGAGTTTTTTATAACTTCAAATGATTTGTATTTGTACATACAGATGCCTTGAGCCTAGTTTTCTACATCGAAAAATGATTTAACTACACATTTAATGATCACAAGAGTCGCAAAGATTGTTGGTTAATGATTATTGAGTACCTAATGGTAGCTCCAAGGCCACACGTTGTGTTATTGTGTCTCTGTTACTATATTGTAAGGGATTTAGACTTTGTTTCTACTGTTGGCAGGCTTGCTGAGTAGGGAACCACAATCTTATTTCACACAATACTGTTATATACTGTGCAGGCTGCAGGTGCCTCAAAATAACATATTTTATTCAAAAATGTTTCTGCCTGATTCTGAAGGATTAATATGAAAGACATGCAACTTAAAAAACATTTAAGTATGTAACTGGATCAACAGAGAGAAAAACAATGTTGGATTACATAATCTGTGTGTGTTGCATGAATGTGTTTGTAAGTGGTTGTGTGGATGGAGCTGGTGTATGTATGAATTATATGCTACTTGTATAAAAGGCAACTCTAAACTAGATTTTGTAACACAACCTAAACATTTATGAAATAATGAGCATGGGTGACACAATTTGCTGCCTGCGGAAACATCCAGGGAGCCAGCAGGACTAAATGTAGAGCAATCATTACTGAGGATTAACAGCCAGCAGGGTGAGATTAGACTTTTAACAAGCTGGTGTCTGCAGATCGAAACAGACAATGAATACAAAGTCATTCCCAGCAATCCCAAAACACTTTCAAACTGTTCTAGTTTTCAGAGGCAAATCTGCTTCATTAGCGTGTTTGCTGCATGTGATCGTGCTCATTTTCAGGTTCATACGTGTTTTGGATTTCTACTAGAACATGTTTACAAAATGAACTGGTTTCACCTCACCGCCACTAAGATAAAGGCGGACTAGTCGCCGCGATGACGTTTAGTCGTCTCCTTTAGCCACATGTTTGCAACCGCCATTTTCAACACACATCAAAGCTTCAACATTCACAAATGGGGTATTTACCGACGTATCTTATGTCGTAGAGCTACATTTATCTCATAAGCTTGTGTAGCTAGCTGAGACCTTATGTCAGCTAGCTCACCAAATAAAAAGAAAATTGACTTTGAGATGAGGGGGCTGTCGGTGCAGAAATAGCATTAATTTCTGGGTTTAAGGGCTCATCCCTGCAGCACTATATCAAAGATACTCATTTGCAAAGATGATGCATTAGAAGCTCCACCAATGTTTGGAGATGGTGTACACTTCCTGTCTCCTAAGTGGGCGTGGTCATGGTGTGTTTGCTACTCCCTCCATCCCTCCACCTCTATGGAAGTGCTGTGAACGCTGTGTGGGTGGAGGAAAGCATATTGGGATATATTTACATATTGTATTTAGATTTCCTTTTGCTAACATTAGATATTTACACAGCTAACAGACTTTTTTTTAATATTCATCACAAAAACTCCTTAGGGCATTCGTGAATGTTGCCATATCTCTCAAGTGTGTTTACTTTCTCTTGATTTTCTCTTGATCTGAATAATTAGTGTAGACTGCAGACTGTTCAGAAGATATGTGGTCTAATATGTTCTTTGGTGAATACGGGTTGAAAGAATCAGTCCTAACGTGTTCTCTCACGTTCACTGCTCCCATCGGAGTTTTTTATTTTTATCGTTTAATTGCAAGACAAAAGACAATAATAGACCAACAAGAGAGCGACAGGAACAGTGAATACAGGTCAGTGTGTTTGTGTGCGTGTGTGTGTGTATGTGTGTGTGTGTGTGTGTGTGTGTGTGTGTGTGTGTGTGTGTGTGTCTGAGCTATGTAAGAGATAGGAAAGTAAATAAGTAAATAAATAAAAGAACAAAAATCATAATAATTAATAATTAATAATATCAATTATCACTCAATAATTATAAACTCTTATTATCATTATTATTTGGGGTGGCCGTGGCTCAATGGGCAATTAGAACCCTAACCCAGCTGTTCATACATCCTTGGTCACATCATATTTATGTCACATATTCCTCTGAGCACTGTGGTGCTCTTTTCCTAGATCTGTATGAATTCTTTTTACCAAAAAAAAGAAGAAAAAAACAGATGTGCTTCAATTTTCAATTTCCAAAATGTGTTAATCCTCTCGAGTCCTCGGTTTCTTAAAACACAACGTTGTGCCTAAAGACACTTCACCTCCATCACTAGCTCTACTCACACAATCATTAGATTACAAAAGACCCCAAGACTGTCTATAAAAAGGGTATCCATAAAATCCATAGCTTGAAAAAGAAAAAAGAAAAATCTTAAAAATAATAAATTCTCCCAAAATAAATAACCAGAGTCTCATTTGTGATGTAACATGTCTGTCAAAGTCAGATTGTCAGCACCAAATAGCAGCTCTTTGTAGTGGCAACTTCAGTTTCAGCAAAAAGTGAAAATATTATAGATGTGTGTACATTCACTGCAGGGCACATCTGAACATTGAATTGATTAGATTTACCCTGGCTGACAAAAACAAGCCATTCTTATGAAGAACTGAGAAGAATGTAGTAATAAAGTCCAGGAAATGAAGTAGTAAACAGATGTTTTACAAACATATTTATTCTGATTCTTGAGAACAAGACAAACCCATCGTGACAGCTGTGGACCTGAGGAATGCACCGCTGACATCCACATTAGCAAGAGCATGTCTGAGGCGAGGAACAGCTCCACCTGTAGTCATCTGCAGAACATTTCAATACAGGAACGCTTTCATCCTTATCAACTTATTGTAAAAGGTTTGCCGACCAAAACTGGCATCCAACTGTAAGGTTCTTCATTCTTTATATGAGTAGAATAGCCTGGCAATAAGCACTGCGTCAGTGCAGGACAGTGGACAGATGCTTTAAGGTGTTGAGTAGCAGCTTGTGACCCAGGCTCAGGAGAGCTCTCTATCAGCCACCACTACACCACAGGATGTGCAGGCAGGAAGAGTACCTCAGTACTTCACAGTAGAGTGAAAGAATAGAAACTTGATGAGGGCAGGTCTTTGTGTTCTTCAAAGACTGATCGTGGTAACATCATAGTAGAATTTGCAGTCCTTCTATACTCAGTTCATTAGGCACAGCTAGCTGAAACTAATACAACAATCCTGGAATAAATTAATCTTCATGAATGTTCTACTTTTTGAGACTGCTTTAGAGATGTATTGGCATAATATTTCAGGCCTGTGTGTGTTGGACTGCATTCATTATAGTTAGTTGAACTGTTTATAACCTTGTGTCTCCTGTCTAGAGCCTCACCAGAAACACCAGTCATGTCCTTTGCCGAATCGAATATAAAGGTGTCGTTTTGACTTTTGGCACTAAATCGAACAATTCTACAGTGTTCCAAATAAAACACGTAAACTACAAGATAGCTGTAGAACCTTAGTACAAATGCAAAGGGAATGTATGTCTCTAAGAATAAAAACATCTCTTTCATTCCATAAGATCGGAACTCCTGACCAAAGCCGTTGCTCCCACGAGGAAGCAGAAGGTTTTTTAAAATTGATTTATTTTTGTATGTTTTGTATTTGGGGACTGGAACTGCTGTTTATATTTCTTCCTTAAAGGTGTACTCCTAGCTATTTAGCACTGCGCTTCCACATTTCTTTTAGTCCCTAGTATCGGTCAAGCATTTCCCATAATGGAATTTTAAAACTTTTTGAGGTACCTGTACTTTACTTGAGTACTTCCATTTTTAGCTAAAGTCACTATAGTTTCTGTACTTAAAGATACGCTTTTACATACAAAACACATGATCAGTTTATTATATATGATGCATTAATATAAACTATCTAGCAGTGGATGATGTAGTTCAAATCTGTTCCACCTCCACCAACTACAACATTCATGAACTGCTTATATATTAATACAGCATCAATAGTAATCCTATAATATAATAACATATGATGGTGGCTCTTCTGCATAATGTGTACTTGCTTTTAATACTTTGAGTATTTTGTTGCAAATACTTCTGTACTTCAACGTAGGTCATTTTTTTTTCACTTTTTACTTTGTTGTATTTCTACTTTTACTTTGGTAAATCAAAAATTGGTAAATCCTCCACCCCAGTATTCTTCTGATCCGGTGTAGTTATTTTGCTGTAATAGCTGTGCTTTCATATCTGTGTTTTGTCATCAACTGTGCAAATCTGCTTTGAGGCAAAAAGAAGAGTTAAAACTTCAGTACTTTAATACATGTTGGGTTTTAATAAGGTCAGAACAAGAGGGGGGAAAAGGTTGATTTTGCAATTGTTAGCAATAATTGTACATACAGCAGTGAGGTCTGTGAGATCACAATCAATGAGGAAGCAAAACCAAGTTCCCTGCGGATGAAATTCATCTCTGCTAAAGGCATTACGAATGGAAAATAAACTGCTATTCTGAACATTAAGCTGTACCACAAATCATTTTCCGAGCACTATGGTATAGTTAGCTGAGATATGCATTCCGGAGAGAGGCATACTGCAGCACACACTCACATATAGCATTCCCAACAAAGTCCAGCCCTTCGGGAGCAGCGAGGCTTCTCTCTTGGCATTCACCGCGTGCCTTAATTGACTGATTTTAAATCAAGGTCCACTGTGAACACGGAGAGAGGAAGCCCAGAGTCTCAGACGAGGAGAGAGACGGGGACAGTAACCTTGAGGGAGAGTGTGCTGAGGTTAAACCTACTGTACATACGTTCCGTATACGATGATCATTATTCTAAGTAACACACGTTCAACTAAATATCCAAATTGCAAATAGCTTTAGAGCATTACGTGTCAATTTTCTTCTCTTACAAGCATGCAGCAGCAATGTATTTCTGTAACTCTCTAGTACTTTCACGGCTTCCTCAGTATCAGAAGAAATCCCCAATAACTATCAACACATGTAAAACTGAAACATCGTCTATAGTTTCTGTTTGAATTATTTAAAAATACACTTCCTGACGGACAATATTTAAAGGTCACACGTAAACCTTCTTTTTGCTCTAAACTTAATCACAGCCATCGACTGTTTACAGCTGCCTGCCCTAATAGACTGTATTCAGAAATAAAAGCCACGCACAGACAGATAATATTCTATCCCTCTATTTCATGACATGTCAAGGACACATCCAGCAGGCAGCCATTACAGAGTCAGCCCAGGCTGCAGGGATCTAAATGAGGCTAAGACCAGATTTGAATGTAAACTGAGCATCTAAACACGTCATCATGGTGAGAAAGACAACTTTAAGGCAATAAATTGTGCAAAAAGGTTGTTGTTGTTTAAAAAAAAAAAAAAAAAGGTCTATAGTAATCCCTTCCTATGCCAAATGGTGACACACTTTCCTCTTGAAAAATGCAACAAAAAATGAATTATTTATTAACAATGACGATATTAAAATGTTATTTTGATATAAATGAACAATG
The DNA here is from genome assembly GCF_023349555.1 of Cebidichthys violaceus. Lineage (NCBI taxonomy): Eukaryota > Metazoa > Chordata > Actinopteri > Perciformes > Stichaeidae > Cebidichthys > Cebidichthys violaceus. Next base: position 1,970,848 of record NW_027176964.1, read on the forward strand.
AAAATGATATATTGGTATATAAAAAAAAGAAAAGAAAAAAGTATCCTACAGGCACCGCAGTACTGTAAACACACCACTGCACTACAGACACAATGTTTTAGTGATGATCAAATATACATATCATAAACTAATAGGTCTCAATAAAGTAAATATTGACAAGCGCCGACACACAAAATGCCCCTTTACAAATGTTATATAAGAGTGTGTTTTTTAATGCCACGTTCCCGACATTATATGGAGCTGTATTACAGCATGTAGGCCGAGCCATGCAGCATTAGCCTATGTGCTCCACCACAGCCTGAACAAGCACATACTGTTAAACAATACGATTCCTAAATATGCATGTAAAGAGAATAGAGCTTGGAAATCTATAAACAAATACATCTATTTTCCGTAGGAATGATGCATTTTACATCAGTCTATTTTCGCACAAAGCTAATCCCTTATCATTAGATATCGTTTCAAATAACAAGAATGAATTGCCTAAATATGAAGAGCGTCGACATCTGCAAAGAAACACGGAGCTGCGAGCCTCCTTGTCGCATTATCTCGACCAGGATCCATCCCGAAGCCTTTACATCCTCCCTCTCCTCCTCTCCTCCTCTTCTCTCCAAATCCTTTCATGCAGAAAACAACAAATATTTCTGGTTTAAAAAAAAAACTTGTCGATGAAGCGCCGTCTTGTTCCAGCGTCTACTTCCCACTCCCTGGATGGTGAAAATGATCTTGGTTAATTGGTTTTTATGTTCGAAACGGATTTGTTAAATGAAATCAAAGTGTTTGGATTCATCCTCCCGGACAGTGCGGACGGGCGGGCGGTGGATTACGCACAGGCTTCAAGCGGCTGGCGCGGGGTTACGTCACCATGCAGACAGATGCGCTCTCTCTCTCTCTCTCTCTCTCTCTCTCTCTCTCTCTCTCTCTCTCTCATCCCCCACCACCACCATACCACCCCTCCCCCTCTTTGCCCTTGAGACCGGGATAGGCCTCCTGCAGAGAGGATGCTGCCATTTGGATCTGTCACTTTGCTCTGTTTTCCCATTGTTCAGCTGTTTAAAAGCACAGGGCCAAATACAGCATGCTTATCATGTGTTAGTGAGAACATGTATTTAATATACCACGAAACATAATATGACATGAGGGAGTTTGTCAACAAAATATGATGATGATTATACAAAAGCTTGTTTCTTTACTATTAAAAGAGGTAATTAATACAATATCTTCTTTAAATAGCCTATACAATGGCAATACATTATATTTGCATGTATTTGAACTTTTCATTGTAACAACCTGAGTGGCAGTTGATATTCTGAAACTACACACATTGCACAATGTGGGCTTGATGGCTAATTATAGGGACGATAAGAAAGTCTTTTTTACAAACACATGTTCTTTTGGATCAAGTGTTATACATGGAGAACCAAACACTGCAAGGTTCAACCAAACTGACAAATGAAATAATTAAACTGCTTCAATCTCACCACTGAGTAGACTACGGAGGGCCCAAAGGAAAATGACCACCCAACATATTTAGAGCCCAAATACAGGGACCGTTTGCGGTTCAATAATGAATAATGATCTCGGGTCACTTATGCTTTTCTGGACTGGAAAACTAATTCAAAATTGAAAGGTATTTGGGGGAAAATGGTCACAACAGTTTCCTCCCCTGGCATGTAACACTGTGGGGACAACAACTAAACATACGTTTTTAATCACTGAATTCTCCTTCTTTTGGAGCTAAAATGTGTTGCAAATTTAAATAATACATGTAGTGTCTGAATTATACTGTTTTTGTCCCTATATATATATATATATATATATATATATATATATATATATATATATATATATATACATATATATACACACACACAGTATATGCTGTGCAGTATGCAGCCTATACTCAAGAACTGTACTCATCATGACTTATCTTAATAACAATAAAGTCTTTTGCAATTGCCAAGACACAAAAACTGGTACTTGTGTCAAAATCTTTGAACCCACTCATGTAGCGTATTGACCAGGTAAGCTAAACCATAAGCACATTGTCTGCTTTACACTAAGTTTGAAATTCTAAAACACACTGCTGTTATTGCAAATAACTTCACACGGTAATCGACATCAGAAACATCATTCAAAACAAAACCCCTCTACAACTCAAATATGAATCACCTGTGTAAACACCTTTAACCAATTAAATCACTTAGAAATCACAGCTTGAACACTATAAATAGGATTCAGGGTTACTCTGTGGAGAACACAACAATGGAGGCCAATGTCAGAGAAAGAGAGGACTGTAATCGTAGTATACTATGTTATGTTTCCAGTAAAATACAGTAACTATGTTCATGTCATCTTTATTAAATGCATTGTGTCTGAAACTGTTTCGAGTATATTGAATAATGAGAATAAACACATTGCATTTGTCCTTTTGGATTATATTTGTAGACTGGCTAACAGTGTGTTATGCTTAGCACAGCAGTCAGCAGGTGGAAAGAGATATTTATTTGGGTTTTGTGTGTAAAATTGTGATGCAAAAATACCACAGAAGAGTTTGTATAGATTTAAATTAAGATGTTTTGTTTTGTGCATATGTTTGTATTTTTGAGTGTAGAGTTTCAACAAAGAGGGCCCCAGTTTGAGAAATTGCAAAAAAAAGTTTCCATCATAAATGTTTTCTATAAACTACAAGAAAGAAGTGTTTCTAGATTATTTAGGGAGTTTGATGAGTTAAGTGAACACTCAGCAGTACATTCATTCCACTCACCATTTCATATAAAAAGTGTTATATTCAGAGGAATTCATATTTACTTAATTGAAATTAACAAAACATATATACATTAACATGAAGTTACTGATAAAACAGAGTTTATTCCACCAAACCTCTACAGTACCGGATGTTTTGAAGTGCGGTACAAATCGATTTCCACATTTGGTGTTGTGCACCAAATTGGTCTTGGAACGTCGACTTGCTCACTACTAACAGCCAAAACCCCGTCCCAGTTTTCCTTTTGATATGTGCTCTCATTTGACAGACTGCGGCGTGGCAGTGTGACATGCAGCACTCTCACAGTAACAGTATTTGATGATGCCCTAATTGCTTCCACATTTCTCACACTTCTGTTTCTACACAGTGATTCTGCTGCTGTCTTTCCACTCTTTTAGGAGTTTTGCCAGATCTTCTGAATGAAACTGATTTCCTGTAAGAGGACATTTAAGCAGAAATAGCTTTGGGAAAGGGGGACAACAGCCTCTGAGAGCCGTGATGCTTCATGAGATGAGGGAGCTGCTGCAGGACTGGGAATCAGTCCACAACTGAACTGAATCGTAGTTTGACTGAGGACTGTGTCGCATTGACAAAGCCATAATTTAAAAGATGATGTGCTTCCTGTCATTTCAACAGACAGTATCAGATAGATGGTGTTACATTTCTGGTCAAGCTGAATCTTGTTTTACGTCATGCATCTGAAATGGAATCAATAGCAAGCGGCGTTTTGGCAGCGAGGCCAGAGACGAACAGATTGGAAAGTTCAATGGCGCTTCCATGTACCATCACTCTCTGATGTGTTACGTCCCCAAACACATTAATCACATCCAGGCTGGCACAGCAGTTTTGACCACATGCATTTTCTCTCACATTCCCACTCTGAACACTCTGGCTCAACTTTAAAAAAAAAAAAAATTCACAGAAGTTCTAACTCAGGCGTTATTGCTTTCAGGGCCCGGATCCAAGTACACTTTACCCCAAAATCCAGTTTGCTCTCCGAGCGTGAAAAGTGCTTTTCAAAAAGCTGTTGTGTTGAGTTGCACTGTTTAAACGTAGCTCAACCACACAGGAGCTATGGGTCAGATGATGTCTGTCTGGGGATGAATGGATTCAACTACCTGTTCGGTTTGTTGTTGACACTATCAAAGAACCACCAGGATGAGTTCAGATTTTGTATTAACGACAACATCATCCACTTCACCACCCACACACACGCACACACACATACACACACACACAATCAAGCAGTGCCGGCGATCAAAGGAGCGAGTCGGTAATCTTGGTGTTTAACAATATCTATGCTGCTCCAAAGTCAAGTTTTTTTTTTTGTCAGAAAATACCTCGGTATTAGGTTTTGGTTGGAGGAGCTCAGCCCCAATACGGAGAGCAGAGCGCTAATAAATTACACCAAAACATGACGAAGTACTGGTAAACAAACCGGTAACGCCTGAGCTTCAAGACTCAGGTTCAGGTCATTATACACTAATGAAAACATTTATTAATTATAAACATTATATTTCATTTCTGCCAATATATTCCCCTAAATCCTGTACAATGTAAAAGTAAAAGGAGAAGGATACTCGTACTTAACATGAGTATTTCCGTTTTGGGCTACTTTATACTTCAAATATTCTACTTTTTACTCCACTACATTTATTTGACAGCTGTTAACTTTCAGATTGATGTTTTACACTCCTCAGATGTATCTAGGTTTGATACCACTGGACTAAACTGGCTACCTGTAAATAAAGTCATTAAATCTAGCTCCACCTCGAGCAGCTTCAGCAGAGAAATGCTACTTACATAAAGATATTCTCATAATCTCTTTTAAATCACTTCCCATTTTTATTTGTTGATTTTACTAAATTATTTTTACTAAATTATTTAATTTAATTGTATCAACAGTTTTTTCCCCGTTTCATCTATTGTACTGTTTAGTTGTGGTGCTTTATTGGGTCTCACTGTTGAGCTTTTTGCCTTGATTTTCGTCCTTTGTCTGTCAAAGCACTTTGTAAACTGTTTTTAAAGGTGCTGTATAAATAAAAGTATTATTATTATTTGCAAACAGCATCTACAGTAGCAGCTCGGCAGATGTTATGATGTGTATGAACATTAGAGGGCAATCTCTCATTCGAGGAAACACCAAACTTATATCCACCCCCATATCATCACATCTCTTCTAATTATGATCATTTCAACAGTGTGGCAATCAGTAGTGTCACATTTCACCTCTGCATTTGAAAATGATGTATATCACCTTCATAAAAAAAATACATTTTGAAATGTGAATTATGACATTGTCCATACGTTGTTTCATTCTCTGTAAAGCAGTTGATTGTAAACCATCATTAGGGTCATCCGGTTCTCTTTTATCCTGTATTTCAGTTTGTGTTTATGGCACCGGTGTCCTCGGTGATGACTCTGCTCGCTCCCTTCAGTCTGATAATCTCACGTCTAATTGGCTAAATAGAGCAGATGAAGCTAAGACCAGGAATAGACATCCCACGTCCCACAGAGAAAGACGTATGTGTCTGAGTTAGAGGTTAGCATAACATGACCAAGTTAACAGAAATAGCGGGTTACAGAAAGTCACAGTTTGAAATCAACCTTTTAAACAGTCAGTGTCAATTGAAATGGCTATAATATAATATATATGACACTGGCAACTTTAATTTTGCATAACTTGTGTTGTGTTGTGCTAAATGTGCTGTGTATCTCAACTTGAAACCAGAGGTATCTCACAGGTTCTTGAAAAAGTTGACATTGAGATGAGAGTTAAATTGAAATGAGTGAAGTGGAGAAAAGCTGCATGAAGGTGGGCTTCTGTTTAGAGAAGCGCTCGAAACGTCTCGTGGCACTTTGTTCTGCCACATCAAGGTTACACTCACTGACCAAATGAGGCGTTCATAATTAAACTAACTAGCTGGGTTAGCTTAGCTTCCATCTAGACTCTCCTCCCTCTCCTCCCCGGGGCAGTTTGGTGGCGTTTGGTCCGGCAGGTCCGGCCGGTTGGTCGGCCGTCACAGAAGTCAGTATGAGAAAAGGAAATAGGTAAAGTACATCAGTCTGTTGTTGTTGCTTTGAAAGAGTTTCCTTTTGACATAGAAGTGAGATGTTCATCCTCAAGTGTTTGTGTTTTATTTGCTTTCTGTGTACAGTTTTGACACAATGAGCCAAAGTTCGCAACACGTGTGGAAGCAAAAAAAGCTGTAAATATATGACAATAGAATAGAAATAATTTTACTTTTGGATGGCACTTTATAGGCAGGGTGTAAATGTTTTTGGTTTTTGAGTTTCGACAAAGAGAGGGCCTAGTTTCAGAAACATACTGTACTATGACCATCTCAAACACAGTACCACTGTGTGATATAACTTCAGCTGTAGGGCCTGGGCCCCATGTGAATCTCACAGCTCAGCCGGGCGATCGGGGAGCTCAGACATTTGGCACCCAGGCTTTGATTCCGCACCCTTGAATGACAGCAGCAAACTACATTCCTCAGACCAGACAAGTCAACCTGCAGTGTTTATAAGAGTCCTGTGATGCACTGAAGTCTTATTATAATGAATCTAAAGAAAATATAGGAGAGGGACTAAATACCTTAACATAATAGTTCCACCAGCGCACTGATTGGCAGGGAAAAATAATTAAAATATAGAAATAAAAAAATGTAAGTACATTTACATAACAGTAAATCAGGGATTACAGCAATATACAACGGGCACTGTTTCATCCATTAATGAGTCCACCGTGGTTTTAGCCTACCGATTTGTGTGTGCGCGCGTGCGCATGCGCGCGTCCGTGCCCGTGTGAAGCCACTGACATGTGCAGAGCAGCAGAGAGATTAGCGCTCCATCTGACTCCGGGCGGTTTGGCGCGTGTCCTCAGCTCTCCGACTTGTTTGCTGGAATATTCCGGGAAACGTTTTATATGAAGACGCGGATCAATCATTTTGAGTGGAACTATTCAGTTCAAACAGTAAATAGTCAGCTGAGGGAGACGAGCTGAATGGTTGGGTTTTGTTGACTTCGGAGAGTGTTTACGCGTGTGGACCGTTCTGTAGTTTTAACAGTTTGTCTGTAGAAGAGTGAATATCACTTAATGACATGCTGATCAAAGCTGAATGACACACCTGGTAGGCTATTATGATATTTTATACACAACTCGTGATTTTCTGGAAACATCTCAAGTGTCCTTATAAGAGACAACCATTTTCAATTAGACTTGAACATTAGCAGCTATTCATTTTGGAACATAGATCTTTTTACCGGAATCACATGTTAGAGAGTCAAATGGCAGAAGATAATGAACAGTACAACGCTTCAGAATTCATTAAAGGTAAGTTACATATCATTTATGGTATTTAATAATGAGTAATAATCATATAATCAACTGTAGTGCTTGTTGTAGACATGTGTCACTATTATACCAACATCCATCCTGTGAGGTTAGGGTGATGTTAACGTTAAGCTAATAAATTCAACATGAACATTGAGACTTTCATTGGAAAACATGATGTTTAATATATAGATACCATATTTATTGAAAAAATGTATAACCTGTCGAGTAACTAAAGACTCACACGAGGGTCTATATCACATTAATAACTTAAAAGAAAAATACCACTTACAGTAGATTATAATAACTGCACTAGAACCACAGATCCCCGTTGATATAGTATTCAAATACTTTCAAATACATTGATTCTGTTTGGGTTATTCTCTAAAACAGAGCTAAAGCAATGGGAACTGAGTTATTGTAGTTTGGCCTGTTTACCAGTACAGTTGAAGCAGCAGTGACCGTGGCACACAGCTCATGGATACATCTATGATACATTCTATTCTTTAGAACCCTTTCAAAGCATAACTGACACAATTTGCATTTGTAGAGAAAGTGTGCATATTTGTTACATTTTCGGAAGATACCATTATCCCTCACAAATAAACATCCATAAATTGGTTTGGAAAGTAAAAAAAAGACGTTCCTTATGACTTTATCACATTTAAAAGTAACCCAGTGGTAGATGTCATTTGCAAACTAAAGAATATCAATATTTCTCTTTCTCTATGTGATTGAGGGCTTATTGAACAGCTTGACTTGCTTGCAAAACGGTCTGTGTTCCACCAAACATACAGGACCGATCATAATTCGGTGTTATCTGTCTGTGTGTGTTTGTTGTTCACCACAGACCGGCTGTACTTTGCCACCCTGCATGTCAATCCAAAGAATTCAGCCAACACACACTACTTCAGCACGGACGAGGAGGTCGTATATGAGAGGTAAGTCTCTGTGATGAGCGGCTGGATCAAATTAACATCACTCAGTTAATTCCAGAGATCAGGCCGCCACAGAAACCTCAACGCCACGCAATGCAAGGCAGTGGGACAGAAACACGTTTTAGGCCAATGGCAGACGCCCTTATGGTGACACAGCAGTGCACCAAAACAGTAAAGGATGTAAAATGACTCTAAATATTAGTTCTAGATGCCTGATAGACCGTGTTTTCTTCCAACATCCAAAGTGGCTGGTGGACCTTCAATTCTTCCTGCCACTAATATTTTTTAGCAGCCACTATTTTGTAATCGCACTTCTGTGTGTAACTAAAATTAATACACATTTATTCGATAAAAAAGTATAATTTAATATTTATTCACTTTAACTTATGGTTATCCATTTTTAATTCTCTCTCTGTCACAACACACCTATACGTACACACACACACACACACACACACACACAAACACACACACACACACACACACACACACACACACACACACACACACACACACATTTCATTTTTTTATTTAACTTTTTAACCAGGTTTGTCCCATTGAGATCAAATATCTCTTTTACAAGGGAGACCTGGCCAAGATTGCCGGCATTACAGAGTGTCAACATTTAAGATAAAAGCAGGTTAGAGTAACATTACAAATGATCAGGTAAAACACTTACACACAGACATCTTGGACTAGATCTCACCAAAGTTTAAAACTGGTTTTGGCTGAAGATCAGTCTGTAGATGTTCCATGTAGTAGTTGCATAAATGCTAAAAGCTTTCTGTCTCAATTCAGTTCTTACTTTGGGAACAACAAAACATAAAGTAATGCAAACAGAGAATGTAATTTCCTCAATTCAAATCTAAAAGTTTATATGTAGGTGATTTTCCACAGTTTTTGGAGCTCCCTGGCGAAGGTCCATCTCAGTGGCAGACCGGCTCGGTGCTCACACATTGGCACTCGAGCGCTATGCGTGTACTGTTCAAAAGCATGAGCCGAGAGCAGTGAAAAGAGGTTGAGAAGGGTTGAAATAAGAACACAACAGGTAATATGTGGAAAGACTAAAATATTTCCAAAATATATTCTTTATTGCTGACATCCAGGTTGCTCAGCAATACAGTCCACTAACAACTGAAAACAACAGCACGGCTGTTACCACTAACTCTGCATCACATTACATTCACATGGTGGGGCAGACGCATAGAAACCTGTACATAGGGCCTATTTCAATTTTATTTGGAGCCCATAAACTTGTTCGGGTTTTTATGTATTTTTTTGTTTCTTAAGATATGTTCTTTTTGCCATGAAGTGAAAGTTCTCTTTTATGTAGGAAGTATCCCTTTTTAATTTCTTAATACAATTAATATTGTACATATCATTTTGTAATATGATATAACACCAGCACCCTCTCAAAAATACTGTAATATAATATAATTCTACGATTTTATATCGCCCACCCCTAGTCTCATGTCTCAGATTCAGTATTATATCAATATATTGCCCTAATTGTCTCAGATGTAGCAAAAGCCTCAGAGAGGTGAATGAATGGAGAAAGACAGCACTGCATGTTATCTCGGGGTTCGGTTGTATCGTTCATGACTTTCATGGCAGCAGTCAAAGTACTATGTTTTTCTGACTAAAATGTAGATATTATAGTTGGTGGCCAGGTACTCTTTAATTTGTTCACTGACCAGTGATTCAAGCCCATCAGCACAGACAAAGTTTAGAGACTGATCTAGAATTGTTTACTGTGAGACAGGTCCGGTCCTCTGGGACTTTATTTGTCGATAAGGTCAAATAAAAAATGTGACATAGTGGTTGAGCTTTAAATCCTGACGCCAATTTTAAAAAGACAGGCAAACGCTCGAAATGTATTAAACATTCCACGACATATGACATATGACATATGACATATGACAGAGTGCCCTACTTCTCAGTGCCCTGATTGCTTTTGTTGTTGAACCTTTTTCTGACATTAAAATGTAGAAAACGAAAAATCATTTGCTATTTCTGAAAAGAAAAGGAAACAATACAAAGTTTGTCTAGTCACTGGTACATTTGACATAATACTCGACTTACTGTGTTTAAAACAGATCACGATGTCTGAGGGCAGTAATACCTTTAAAGTAGAATAGTTGGATTAGGTGAAGTTTAATTTAAACACACATACCCATGAAACCACGTCTGACTAGCTTTCCTTTACACAAATGAACATTGGGGAATTTGGGATAGTCTATACTTGTAAAAAATGATATTGCGCACGACTTTCATATACATGAAATTATAAAAACATTTTATTTGATTATGTTTGATCTGAGGGCAGATTTACATTGGATGACACGACACATTCATCTGTTTCTTTATGTGTTGCAGTTTCTATGCAGACTTTGGGCCGCTCAACCTGGCCATGCTGTACAGATACTGCTGCAAAGTCAATATGAAGCTCAAGGTAACAGACTTGTACATGCAGGAGACAGCTCATCTCAGACCTGTAATAGCCACTGCTGATTTTTCATCAGATATTGACTTTTTTTGTCACTTCAGTCCTTCACGATGTCTAAGAAGAAACTGGTCCACTATACCAGTTATGACCAGAAGAAGAGAGCAAATGCTGCTCTTCTCATCGGTGCCTATGCTGTAAGTATCTCTACATTTGTTCATTTATCCTTCTATTCATCCTTTTACTTTATCTGTCTGTCCTTTAGTCCATTATTAATAGTGCAGTATATTCTCTTCCCTATAGGTGATTTATTTGAAAAGAAGCCCAGAAGAAGCCTACAGGACTCTAATCTCAGGAAACAACACATGCTACCTGCCATTCAGGTAGGACTAAACACACAAACACACAGTTGTCATTCTGGTAGCCCCAGGTCAAGGATTCAAGATCAAGGATTCAAGGATCATTTATTGTCATTATGCAACACAGGGCTGCACCACGAAATGCAGCTGTAGCCCATTTGTAGCCCAAGAAAAACATGACAAACTAAACAAAAACAGTAGTGCATTCCTGTAGTGCATTTCTTTTTGTCCATCCACTTTGACTGTGTTTGATCACCAAGCATCATGATGTCCACCTCCTCCCGTCCCACCAGAGTCCTTCTCTCTGTCCTGCGGTCCACCCGTCAAGTGAAGCTTGATCCGGGATGAACGATGGATCCAGGTCTATCAGACACCCAGCAGTAGGCGGGGTAGTGGAGTAGCATCAGGTCCTAGCTGGGTTAGCTTAGCTTCCATCTCGGCTCTCCTCCCTGGTGCAGTTTGGTCGCTCTGTGTTATTCAGACATGGAGCAGATGATGGCAGCCTAGCCGTGGACCATCCCCCAGTCTCTGTCTCAGGAGTTGGGTGTAATAAGCACATTGCCCACTCTGGGCCATCCTCTATATGCTTGGCTCCTGAGAGGGACATGCTGAGGAGGAGTCGACTGTCTGTACAGGTTGTGCAGGGTTTTGGCAACAGACCGGTCTTTGACCACCCTCTCAAAGCCCAGTAATCCGCGATGGAATGTACTTTAATCCTTGGTAAAGGGTCTTTTGGAGCTACTGGAGCCCTCGTCTCTGAAGGCGTTATCACTCAAGACAGCTTTGCTGCTGGCACTGGTGGATGTTGGGCAAGACACTTAACCCCAAATTGCTCCCGTAGTAGTGCCATAGGTGTGTGAATGCTTAACTAGCCCTGATGGATGGTGGCACCTTCCATGGTAGCCTGCCATCAGTGTATGAATGGGTGAATGACATGTAGTGTTAAAGCAATGTGAGTGGTAGGAAGACTCGAAAGGCGCTATACAAGTACAAGTCCATCTACCATACAACCTTTACCACTGACCACTAAGAGAGTGTGAACTAACAGCGCTGTTGGTGCACTCAAGCTGCTGGCTGCTTCGTGGTGACCGTAGCGGGGCTAAGGGAGGCAAAGTTACATCTGCTTTGCACAGTTTGTGCATTGGCATGTCATGTTGAACACACGGCCCCCATCAGACACACTGAACAGCTGCTTCAATACAGCATGATGTTCATTTAGTAAATCATGGTCCATTTAGAGTCAAACAGACCGTAAAGCAGGGTGTGTTTTCAGTTCATGAAGATGAATTAATAAAGTCATATTTAGATTGCCTTGTAATGTCTTATTCTACGTTTGGTTGTACTTAGCTCTAACCTCTCGTGTAGTTTCTAGTTGCAACAAGCCAAGATGGCGACGGCCTAATGCCAAACTTGAGGTTAAAAACGTCAGTCCACAAACCACTGGGTGACATCACGGCGACTGCTTCCGCTTCTTATTCACAGTCTGTGATTGCAACTTTGCTTTTGACTGCAAATGTTATAGTGAACTGCTATAATTACATTTATCTGCATTGCACTAAAATACAAAAAGTATAAATGATATAAATATCCATTCTTTCTTGTTGGCCATCCACCTAGTTGTGTTATGTTTTGACAGGCTAATTTAGCCCAACACAACATCACGATGAACAGGATCAATATCAGTGCATACAAAAGCAGCCACCACTAGTAAACTGACCTTGCTGTGTTCTCGTGTGTGTCCTGCAGGGACGCAGCAGTGGGAGAGTGCTTCTTCAACCTTACTCTCCTCGATTGCTTCCAAGGAATACGGAAGGTAAGCAACCACATCCACATAAACCGCAGTGACTTAAGTTAGTAAATTGAGTAGTTAACCCCTCATGCACGCAGACCCTGTTATCAGAGATTAGTCAACGGTGTGTCAGTTTACGTTTGTCCAGTCACCTGAGGAAACAATTCTAACCCCCTGTTGTTACGTCATATTTGAGCTATTTTGATATATAGGATATTCAACTGTCCCCTCTCTCTCTCTCCTCCAGGCATCACAGCATGGTTTCTTTGACTTTGAAACTTTTGATGTGGAGGAATATGAACATTATGAGGTGAGGGCACACAGACACTAGTAACTATCATCAACTCACACAGACCCAATTGCATAACAGTTAAAAGACACAATTATGGGCAATTTAATTCCATGTAACAATAAAAGATGTATTTAAAAGACAAGGAGCATTGAATGTGTTGAGACAGTGTGGGTGCACCTGCTCAGTGATCTAAATAGAGGTCGGAGAAAAGTGCTCAGCTCGGATTGAGCAAGACCGACACAGCTGGCCTAGCTACATTTCCCATAATGCAACCAGAATACTTCACCTGTTTGATAAACACCCTCATCTCTCATGCGCCACACCCCCAGTTTGTAAGGCAGGCTTTCTGTCATGAATTCGTTCTCCAAGCCCAAGTGGAGATATCTCTGGTGACATCACTAAGGCCTCATTAGGGACATACCTTCCTCTTGAGCCACACGGAACATTATACAACTGTTTTCTCAAGCAGATTAGTACTCCTCATGATGAGCAGACTGACCTTTATGTGTGAAATCGCTGGTCGTACGCTTATCACGCTCTTATGTCAATGTTTTCTGTCTTTTTCTTGTAATTACTTTTTAACTATTCTGCCACCTTTTATGAAATTATTGGTGAAATAAGTATTCACATAATTGGCTTAACATAAAATAGCAGTACCATACTATATAGAATACTCTATTCCAAGTAATAATTCAAATTTGACTTGAGTAAGGTACAGATATATAAGTAAAAGTATCAAAAGTAAAAGTATTCATTATGCAGGATGGCATCATTATTATTGATCTTTTAAAGAAATATGTAAGTACTATGATGTTGTCGACGGTCAAGGTGCAACCACTTCACTTACTGTTAGGCAGTTTCATCTATAACTGCTAATGTTCTGTAAACTCATCATGTGTTTTATATATAAATCTTAAAGGAAATGTAATCGAGTTAAAAGTACTATTAGTAACATTTCCCTCTGAAATGTAACATAAAGTAGCATTAAATGGAAATACTCAAGTAAGGTTGAAGTACCTTGAATTTGTACTGAAGTACCGTACCTGGGTAAATGTACTTACTTACGTTCATTAAAATATATACTGTATATAAATAATGACAATATAAAAATATGTTGTCTTTACACTGAGAGCCACAAGGTAGGATATGAAGGGTCACCTGTGGGAGTTCCTATCCTGAACACAGAAAGCAAGAGAGCACTGTTCTTCTAGCACAGATAATGAAAGAGTGAAAGGACAATTACCAGACATGTGTTACATTACCTGTTATGTTACACATAGTTGGAGCACCTCAGTCACACGCTGCATCTCCTTCCTTTCTGTCTGTGTTTTTAGCGAGTAGAAAACGGGGATATGAACTGGATCATTCCAGGAAAAGTTCTGGCATTCAGCAGTCCTCACCCTCACAGTAAGATAGAGAATGGTGAGTCAGACTGAACTTACCCAGAATTGTGTAAGGCCCCCAGAAAAATAGAGTTTTATTTCATGAAATTAATTCTTTTGAAGTCAGCGTGAGAATGTCATGGGTCTATTCTGATCAGACGTTGCACACAATTGTCACCATTATTAAATTAATGGATGTTATATTAGTAAGGTAAATGTCTCATGGGATAACTTTTAAAGTGCAATTACTAATGTTTTTTTTCCCAGGTTACCCTCTCCACGCACCAGAGGCGTATTTTGATTACTTTCGCCAAAATGACGTCACAGCTGTGGTCCGTTTTAACAGGAAGTTGTATGACAGTAGGCGGTTTGAGGATGCAGGATTTGAGCACCATGACCTCTTCTTCCTCGATGGGACCACGCCCTCTGACCTCATCATCAGGCGCTTCCTGCACATATGTGAAAGTACTGAAGGAGCTGTGGCTGTGCACTGTAAAGGTAGGAGTACATTTGTGTGTGTACTGATTTTTATTTTTCACAGCGAAAGACATTGCATCTAGCAGATAGGCAGAACATAATATTATGTATGTATAGAAGTGTGTTGCAAGTCAAGGTGTTCAACCTCTTCTTCATTTGTTTCAAATTTGTATCTCCTGACGTTCTCCTTTTAAATATTTCATCCAATCACAGCTGGCCTTGGCCGTACAGGCACTCTGATTGGCTGCTACCTGATGAAGCACTTCCGGTTCACTGCAGCTGAGGCCATCGCATGGATCAGAATTTGCCGGCCAGGTTCCATCATCGGCCCCCAGCAAAACTTCTTAGAGGAGTGAGTTTCAGTCTCAAATGTGGTTCCAACGATATAAACTAAATGACTTTGAGGACTAGTCATGTTGGTCCAGAGTGCAATGCATTGAAAGAAGCTGAATTGATTGTCCTGGAATTTGATATGGTCATACATGGTCCGGAGAGGATGAATCCTAATTTTTTTTTACAGTGGCAATAATGACTCTAAATATTTAATCTATGATTATATACATTCAAAATGAAGTCCTTTTTATACTGTATGGTTTCTGTTGTCAATAAATCCCATGACAATACCCAAATCACCAATGAATGTATCTAAATAAGAACTATTGATTCCAAATGTAATATCATTTCTGTTAAAATGGGAGGTTAATATGCTAAATAATAATAATAATAATTATTATTCTTACGGTTTTTGGCCTTGCGACATACAATAACTGTGCGACCATAGTTCTGCCCCCAATTTAGACAACGCACACCAGTTCACAAACAGTAAATACCACGCGTAGTTAGACAAGGAGGTTAACATCATGTCAGCCCTGTCTGAAGAAAAAAAGTACTGCCGCTGCAAAAGAGTGGGACGATTATGTACCATAATGAACCCCATGCAACCCACTAATCTGTGATGATCAGATTAGACATGTGCTTAAAGTACCAGATCAGGCAACACTTCATCTGCTGTCTAGCACATTTAGCATTGAATGAGTCAGGGAGGACTCAGACACATCTTATAGATAGAAAGGGATGAAAGGGCATGGAGAAACCCAGGATGTCACTGCACAGATGTCTGCCACCGTCATCCCTCTGATGAGGTCCATGGTTGAGGATTAAGCTCTTGCGTCTAGACGCCCTGTGGAGGCTCCATTCTGATCGCACTGTAGGCTTGTGTGATGGTGTCACACAGCCAATTAGACAAACCCTGTTTTGACAGAGCCATGCCTTTACGAGCACACTCTGAAATTAATGAATAGCTTCTGTGTCCGCCTTATGTTAACCGTGCGTACAACCTACTGTGACAAAGCGTACAGTGCAGACTCGGTGAGACTCTTCTTTTGCCTCATTCTGATGAGGCGATCTCTTCCCACAGCCTTCTTGGCAGGACAAATGGCTGCAGCATGCACGTTAACTGTAGATGGCGCCAGATCTGTATTTACCATCGTTTGAACGTAGGTTAAGATGAAAGGCATGGAACGTGATGTGGAATCTGGGCCTCTCTCAACACACCAGCACTTAAATGGAGAAACACGCTGTAGAAAAAGGGGCTCTGCTAAGTGCACAGAGTGGTGCTCAGAGAACAACCTACAGCTCAACAGTCAAACAGTTAGCTTTCCTCTTGAGTTTCTTTCTTCTTTATCTGTGGTATTGTCACTTGGTACCTAGGTTAACTTATCACAGAAAAAAAAAATGATGAGTGGGAATTAAGAATTATCATTTGACAACTGCAGAAGGGTTGATAGCTTGCGGCTTGTCAGCACAGTTCCATTACCGAAAAGACTTATGACCAGGAATAATATCTGACTCAAGAATTTGACTTGTGTCTTTAGGAAACAGCACAGTTTGTGGGTCCAGGGTGACGTTTATCGCTCCAGACAGAAGCTCATTCAGCAAAGACTGAGTCGACGACAGCAGCTACAGCAGCATCGTCAACAGCAGCAGCTTCACAGCCCCGAGGGAGGCAAACAGGAAGCCATGTCCCACCTACTCTGCAGCATGGATGACCTATCAATCAACACCACCCTTTACAAATCATACAGCTTGGATGAGGTGAGTATCGGGATGTTCTGGCATCTTTGTCATTGCTCCCTTGAAAATGAGAACTACAAACACTGTGGTTTATATTTACAATGTGATCAATGTGATGACTTTTTGAAATGCTGATAATACTCTCTTTCACTCATTCCGTGTGTATGCTGTGTGTGTGTGTGTGTGTAGAGTCTCACTCAGGGAGACAAACTGAGAGCCCTGAAGGGAAAACGGCCGCCTAGATCAACCTCCTCCTCCTCAAGGTACAACTTGGTTGTAATTTGTTTTTTGGCCAACATTAGAGTTATAGTTTGGGTAAGGTATGTAATTGTTATTGTTAAAGTAAGTTTGCCATTTTGAGAAGTAAACTTCTTCACTTTCTTTTAGAGTTAGATGAGAAGATCTCGTGAAAATGTTAAATTATGTGCTGATAAGAAAATATAATATGGACAAGCTAAATAAGAGACTGTTAGCTTAGCCTAGCACACAGAGATACAGAGAAACAGGGATACATGTCATATCTTGTTTGTTTGTATGGATTAAACAAACAAAACATGAGGTGTTAATTAGTGAGCTTCATAGTGCTAATAGAGGTGCTTCATATTTACCTGACAGGCTACATCCACACTAATGAGTTTAGTTTTAAAATGCATAACTTTTGCTACGTTTACGCCTAGCGTCAACACTACTCCAGGGTTTTCCAACCCCTAAAATGGAAACATTTGAAAATGCTCCTGATGCCTTTATAGTTTGAAAACGTTTTTGTCTAGATGGGAAGAAGCGGAGACCTTTAAAAACAAACATTTTCAAAGGTCTCCGACGCTCACGTTCACTTCTTGATTGGTTCTTATCAGTCACGACTTGTCCTTCCCTGACTACCTTTAGCCTGCTGACCATTGTTGACCATGCCAGCATTTCGCGACGTTTTCTGTCAAAGCACTAAAAATATGTAAAATTTAAATTCACCTCAGAATAGAATTCTCTCTCTCGCTCTCTCTCTCTCTCTCTCTCTCTCTCTCTCTCTCTCTCTCTCTCTCTCTCTCTATATATATATATATATATATATATATATATATATATATATATATATATATATATATATATATACACTCAAAAAGTCTATTGAAAAAAAAGTTAGATGTAGGCTTATCATTTCCAAAATTCCTAATATGTTTTCACTGCAGTTTAGTAAAGTAACGCTGCGGTCTAGCAGCAATCTAACAGTAGTGAACAAAAACATGTAGCTTTATATACTTTAAGGTCATAATGTACCCTGCTACAGCATAGAAACCATTGAAATCCTTCTTCTTACCATCTGGTTATTCCATCATCTCACATCTTGTTGTTACAAACAGGCACACTCAATAATAGCGGCAGAGAGTCTCTAAGGGGTGCAACTACTTTATTTCCTAGCACCCTGACAAAAACTATTCTTATACTGTATATAACTCAAAATGATTAAATTAACTTAAACAAGACTCTTTTTTTCACAAAATATTAGATTAATAGTGTCAACATCAGGCTACAGTAGACTACCATTTGCTGATTTTGTGACTTGTGTAAAGGGGCATGTGACACAAATTGATGAGGCAACTAATAAATCTCTTGGATTTTTTTATGCATTTTCACGGCGCGCCTTGCGAAGCCACCTGTGAGCTGGTCAATGCTAGTAGCTGTTGTGCAGGTTCATTCTGCATATTATAATGCTACTACTGCCTACATGCTATTTCAAGCTATTATTCGAGTGATTTACGAGTAGCGTTTTTAGGCATGGTTTGGCTAATATGGACTTCCCCTTTGTTATCTATGCTTATTTTTTAACTATATAACTATTGTGAAGTTCACAAAGAAACTGAAAGCAAACAAAAGCCTTAATGCTGCTCTCCAGTACAACAGGGACTTCCAGCCACCCGGCAGAGCTACGAGTGTGAAAACAGACAACAAAGATAACCGTGGGAGACGTGTGTTGACTACATTTCTTGACCATAATCTGGTCAAATTGAAAAATGCCACTAAAATTACTTTATTATTATTATTAGTATTATTATTATTCACTATTATTCTGTTTAAGTATGTGTGTGAGAAATAAAGAAGAATATCTTAAATATCAAACAAGACCTTTTATTATAGGAAGTACAATAATACTTTCAGACAATATGCTCCCTGTTTACAACGGCGTGTACATGCCCAGTGTAGGTGAAAGGTAATTTAATATGCATATTTCTAAAACGGTGCTGAAAGGCTTGAGTGTACAGAGGTATTGGTGTGAATGTAGCCACAGACATAAGAGTGGTACTAATCAATTTTGTTTTGCATCAAATTATTATCATTCTTATTTGTTCATGCTGATTGATGACGTCACTTCATTTCAGCACAGCTAAACATAACTTCAACTTGTGCAGAAGTCTCATACCCCAAATATTTTAATATGACACATATACAGTTCAGTCGTGTTTTGTATGTAAGCCGCATAACGTTATACTTGTGTTGTCATAAGTCAATTGATGTGATTTGCTATATTTGTGTGTCATCAAATTTACAACAATATTTACTAATTTTGCATACATTCTGTAATTCCTGTTTCTATATAATGTCTGATCAACTTTTTACATTATGCAGTCATGATTGTTATATTTGATGATTTGGAAAATATCAAAATGACATATGTTCTAATCAGTTGTTTGTCCTTTGTGTTTGTTATTCAGGTTAAACCTGTCCAAGGCCTCTCACGGCTCCATTCTCCCACCCCCGAAGTCCCCTAAAGACTCCATCTCCTTCCCCTCCTCTTCCTCCTCTTCCTCCTCTTCCTCCTCTTCTAAGAAGCTTGTACGAAGCTCGTCCTCCCTCGCCACGCAGATTAAGAGGTGAGTGTCCATGTTCATGTACCATTTAAATTACACTTTTGAAATGCAGTGCATCGAAATTATACAGTACTAAAAGCAAAATAAGCTGAAACAGGTAACTGACTGTGACAACATTATTGTGCAGACATTCGTATTATTTCCCACGTCATCCATCCAGATTATATATACAGAGAATCAATGAAATGAAAGAATTATAAAGCAAATTCCTCTCTCTCTTACTCTCTCCCCAGTCCCTTCAGTCTGTTCACCACCAGGCCTGCTGCCATTCACTGACGTCACAATTTGCACAAGTTGAGTCAAATGATAATGAAGTCATAAACTGGACTACCACCATGCCGTGGTTGTCTAGGCCTCAAATATTTGATCAAACTTGACAAATATTTTAGTTATTTGTCAAACAAAGTAACTGCAGGGATTCACATAATCAAGAGTGTTGTAGAGTCAACTCAAAGTAAAGAAGCTTATATTTCTTTACTGTGTCACCATGCATGATGATGACCACCGCTCCACTTAGCTATATTTGAACTAAGGTGCTGAAAGTATAAAAAATGACTTGCTGAAAAAGGAGATACCTGCACACTTACACCTATCCCCCACAAATCTCAAATTGCTATGTCAGCTATGGCAAGCCAGCAAGGACATACTTTTGTGGCATCTAATACCATTAGAAGATGGCCATGATCAGTGTAGTGTTTGGAACATCAACCAATTTACTGTCTAGGGAGAACTCTTAGTTCTCAATGGAGTGTGAGATAAACGGGTTGTCTACCAATCAAAAGATTGCCGGTTTGATACCCTGGTTCCATGTCAAGACACTGAAGAGGTTATGAACAATAATGGTTATTAGGCAGCTCTGGATGTTACCCTCACTGAAAGCCTTATAGTTCCCCCTGTTGGTTTCTGGAGAATGTGGATGTACATCTCCTGCCTGATTTTAAAGATCTGTTTGTGCAAACACTTTTATTTACTGGTAGCCTTGCACAAGTGGTCTGCAGGGTAGAGAGCAGGGTGATTGTTGGTTACGCCCTCAGATTTATTTTTTTTATTTATTTTTTGGCAAAGCCACCTGCCCTCTACTTGCTAAGATGCACAGAGCTATGGCTACGCAGTCTCATGTTGCTAATTCTGGAGCCTTTATCTCTAATAATAATCTGTCCTGTCAGGCCCTGGAATGTTCTGAACCTGTGTGTTGTGTTCACCATGACCCATGGCTACAGGTTAAAATTGTATTGCAGACCTCCTGTAACAAGGTTGGCAAGTCCTGCCTTCGGTTTATCACTAGACCTTCAACCAGAAGTTACATTTTCTTAATTATCTAGCAGCCTAAAAGCACAAGAGCAATACCACTGCCGATTGTCAGCTGCAGTATTGGGTCAACTAGGGACTTGGCCTTTGTCTCATGGGCTTAACAGCAGCCATAGTACAGGTAGCCCCCCCTGCAGGTAGCCTAAGGTAGGCTTTACATTCAGGCAATGTTGTAAAGGAGAGTGCTCTAGGACCAGTGGTTTACAGCCAGCTGATCTACTGAGACGCATCCCAGACAAACTGGGGCGCTGTCTACAAAGGCTGTGGGGTCACCGGATGTGGCCAGTGTGCCAGGGATGTGTCTGTGAGTTGTTCTCCTCACACTTTGACAGTTGCTGCCAAAACTGAGAGCTCAGCACGTCATTGACAGAGCTGACAGCAAAGCCATGGCAGCCTACATTGACAGGCAGGGAGGCCTATAGGCTCCCCAACCTATGCAAACCGGCATACTGTGGCTGTGGGCTCGCCCTCTTCTGCTCACTCAGGGCTTTGCATGTGCCAGAGCCGTTGAACATGACGACAGATATCATGTCAAGAGGTCCAAACTCAGGGGATGGGAGACTCCATCCTCAGGTGGCAGTGGCCACCCGCTGCCCCTTTGGCATTTGGCAGTCACCTTGTTCGCTTCCAGATAGTAGGCACATTGTTGAAACATTGCCTTCTCAAAAGTGTTCCGGTAAAAGGGGTGAGGCTGTTTCCTATTTGGCTCCACATGGCGTGGTTTTCAGCAATTCCACCTCTCTTAAACAGAATGCCATGGGAGCTCCTGCTTGAGAGGAACCTTCTGAATCAGTCAAGTGGGACCCTGTACCACCTCTTACCAGCAGGGCTCAGATTAGTGGCCTGGCCCCTGAAAGGGACAGCCTGTTGGCGTTAGGCTTTCCAGAGCCTGTAGTGAGAGCCCCATCCACTAGGGCTGCCTACTCATACCGTTGGGGGCTCACCAAGTGGATCCCTACTCAACTGCAGCCCTGAATGTCCTGTCATTTTTGCAGACCTAGATGGAATCTGGGAAGTCTGCCATAACCCTGTGGGGGATGGTAGCATTGTTTGTGTATACAAACTGAACGAGAATGATCCTTGATTCCTTCAGAGAGAGAAAGTCTGTTCACAGAAAGTCTCCGGAGCCAAGGCTACAATGTAACTATATGATATTTTTAGTTTAAACAATAATTTTGGCATGTTTCTCCTATCTGCATGAGCAAATTTATGCATTGACAATATTTGTTTTATTTTATTTTGAACTCTAATGTGCAATGCAAATGCTGTTCCATTTATTATGAAATATATTAATCTGGTCATGGCTTATGTGTGACCATCATAGCTAGTTTTGTTTTAGAAATGTATTTTCTTATCACTGGTTGTTTAAAAAATGATCATATGAGATATTCAATGTAATATGTCTTTGGAGTTGCTGCAGAGATTATTTTTAAAATGAAGAATAAAGGTTGCTTATGATGATACAATTATTGATATTACCGTTTATTTTGTATGCAGATTTGTAGAATGGGCGAATGTGGGCCTTTGTTTTATTTCACAACCCTAAGGAGCTACATGATCAAGTATTGTTTAAAGTTAACTGGCCTCTAACGCAGAACACAGTTAGAGTTGTGTTCAACGCACACATCGAGGTGGGCACTACTGTCTTACTACTGACTACGCAGCTATTGTGGTGCAATGTAAGTCTGTGTAAATAATACATTTAGAAATATATATAAGATAACAAATTCTTTGTGGTTTACTAAAATATTTTTCACATTAATGGTGCAAGTTGAGGTATACCAAATCTCTAATTATCATGAACATTAAGTTCACGATAATCAACTCTGTTTACAATTCTTTTAGTTTCCTGTCATATATATATTTTGAATGTTATTTTGCATATGTTGTATATGTGTATGTGGGTATGTTCCCATATTCCTGGCAGTGTATGTGTATGTGCCTAATTTTTTGGGTGGGTGTGTGTCAATGTACATACATACATTTTTATAAATATATATGTACAGTATGTTTCTCTTACAGGAGGGGACCACTCCAAGAGGGGGGAGTGACCACTCCCCACATTGTATCCATGAATTTACTATGCATATAGGAACATATATATACACATATATGATGTTGTAGTGTTTGTATACCTTACGTGTCTGGGTAACAAGGTTGTCGTTTGTATTATTATATGTAATTATTTAATTAATTCTAATTCAACTGATCAGGTTTTATTCAGTGAATTATATCAAACTGTTTAGTACCGATCTCCAGCATGAAAGAATCGATATAGGTGTTAAGATAAGAGTGGTTTGTTGTACTGAACAGCGCCCCTTTCTCAGAAGATAATTATAGAATAATTATAGAAGATATTATATAATAGCAGATAAGTAGAAGTCAGAAGAAGTGGCTCTTTTACTAATACGCCCCGACAAAGATTGAAGGGCGTTGTGTCCTGGATGCCAGATCTCTCTTTCGCTGCTCTGCCAGTTCTACCTTTTGTTCCAGCCTTGTGTTCGTGACCCGTCGACTGCTGCACCCCTTCATCGTCTGAAGTGCCACCAGTTCAAACTATTATGACGGGCCCTAGTCCACTCTAGTTACTAGTTATGAAGCACACACACTAATTTAGGCAGCTTTGCTACCTGCTGTCTTTTCTTAATGCTCCCTCGGCTGAGCGTGTCAATTTTGACAGACGATGAGATGCGTCTAGCCACCTTACATTGTATCGTCTCATCACATAATAAAATAGTGACTTGACATTGGACATCAACATACATAATACCCAGCAATCATTATTGTATATTGATATAAACAGAATAAGAAAATAAGATATTATTCATTTCACTGAATAGTTATTGTATTCACTGTTGTTACAGTTAGAATAAGCAATGGAATAATACTATCCAAACCGAATTACCATGTGTCAGCCGACAGCTAAGAGACCAAACTGCAACCTCCGCTGCTGAGAAAGAAAGCCAATGCGGAAGTTTCAAAAACTGCAATTCTTAAAATGGCCACTTGAGGCTGACTTAGACCCTCATGTTAAAATGCCCAACTTTAAGGCATTAATAAAGCCTGGTGTGTGTTTGGGGTTTCATATAAGTTACCTGTTTAAATTATACTAAGGCTCAAAGTTATGCATAATTAGGGGCGTGGCCGCTTTGAGCGATACATTTTTATCCTGTCCTTTGGCAAGACTCTTAACCTCATATTGCTCCCGCAAGCTGTGCCTGTGGTGTGTGAATGGGTGTGAATGATTAGCTAGAGCAGATGGCACCTTGCATGGTAGCCCCTGTCATCAGTGTATGAATGTTTGTGAATGGGTGAATGATGACATGTGGTGTTAAAGCGCTTTGAGTGGTCAGAAGACTGCATCCCAGGGAGTACAGGACATTACCGACGCTGTGACAAAACGCAGTCAGGATCACCCCTCTATCTCCACAGTCGTTGCACATTCAGGATTCAGAGACATTAATTCACAACAGTCTGAGAAAGATGACTTCCTTTGCCTCATGTATGCGCTGCAAGCTATGGGTAAACCATCAGTCATCTCGGGATTTCTCCACACACACATTCATACACTGGTGGCAGAGGCTACTGTCCAAAGGGCCACTTGCTCATCAGGAGCGATAAACATTCAAACGCACACTCACATAATTTGCCGTTCGGTATCTTTGTCAAGTACACTACAACATGCAGACTGCAGGGGCCAGGGACCTACTGGAAACTACCTGTAAGTTTAGCATGGTAAATGGATGGTAAATGGACTTCACTTGTACAAAGCTTTTCTAGTCTTCCGTAATAATATAGTGACATGTTATCATATAATAGTCATATAATAATAATAATCATAATAATAATAATATAAGCTATAATTATAATAACCATCATAATAGTTATGATTACACTGAAATAGCAATTAGGTGCGAGGCCAGACCGGGGCAGAGGAGAGGCAAGCGAGAGGACCACCGTCGGTCTTCTGGTTGAGGGACGACCCGCTCTACTGAGCCATTGTCACAATCACTTGTCCCCCACAAAGCACTACTTCACATGAAATGTCAGACCTGATCATAAGTAACTGGCATGATTAGAGATAGAGGCAACAGCACAATTATTAAACCTAACTGTTGTTCTTCGCCAACAGACAATAATCTCTGTACCTGACCCTAACACAATGCATTTGGCTTTTCTGAATGTAAGAATCCTGTTAGGCTAAATGCTAATTGGCTAATGATTGTATTACAAATCATAAACTCAAAGTAATTTTTTTGACTGAAATACATTTTTAGCATAAGTTCAGTCAGGAAGAATATACTTTTGCATGCTTACACCTGTAGTTTATTTCTCATACATCCTGCCATTCACTCCTCTCGACATGCTCACTCCTAACTTCCTTGCTCTCATTGTTTGGGGCTGTCAATCATGGGGTCTTTCTCATTTCCTGATTTTGTGCCTCCTCGGGACCTCACTCCTCGTTCCTCCGGCTTGTGACCCAGTAACCGATTCCAGCGCTTCAAGGACATCCCAATTCCTATAGTGCATCTCGCGGAGGAAGGATCGAGGAGGCTGTATCCTTGTATCCTTTCAAGAAGTGCTTGTGGCCCTGTGACGTATAAAATACTCGTGCCACACAGCTGGAATAATCTAAAACCATAGCAGGACACTACAAATGTAAGTGTTCCTTTTTGTATTCCTAGTTTCTGGATATTTAAGTTGGTCAGATGTGCGATCAAAGTGTTTGCCGTTCACAGTTTATGTAGCTCCTCATGAGGCTCTGGTCTAACCGCATTTCTTCATGACATTCTCCTTGATATTCCTTATGTTTTTAAATTGAATGTAAACTACATCCAATTCACAGCTATAATCCTGACATGATGAAGTGCAAACAGCTGCTGCATCACATTTATATATAGAGAAGTGTGGTGGAAATCAAAAGTATCTTAAGCTTTCTGTCTTTTAAGTATTTATTACAGGATAAGATACAGAAAAGTTATAAAAAGAATGCAAACAAATGAAACAAATCTAACTGAGCATAAACAGCTCAAATGTGCATTCACAGATTAAACAGAGTGAACAGATTTAAATAGATTAATAAACAGATGAATAAACAGATGAATAAACAGATTAATAAACAAATTAATAAACAGATTAATAAACAGATGAATAAACAGATGAATAAACAGATGAATAAACAGATTAATAAACAGATTAATAAACAGATTGATAAACAGATTAATAAACAGAGTCATAGATTATGATACAGCTGTATAGCAGAGAGCGTTCCTTCACCCATGGCAGAACAAAGGAAGACTCTGCCTTCTCCGTAAAGAAGGCCCTTCTTAAATGCCTTTCTGATCGGAGTATCCCCTCAGCAGAAACTACGTGTCAATCAAAGTCTAGCTGTCCAGTTCCCTGTGGCCTAGGGATGTTTACGCAAAATCAGGTAACCATCTGTTTCCTATAAGGCCCTACCACCAAGGAAGTTGCCCCCCTTTGGTTCCCATGAGAAGCAGAAAACTCTGCTCCTGTTTGCCCAAAGGCCAAAGTTCAAACTAGATAGAAAACACATGAGCAACGAATCTAAGTAAGAAATAATAATTAGAAGTCACATAAAAGCAATTTCCCCCAGACAATAAGAACATTGCACTAATTTGCACTAAT
Source organism: Cebidichthys violaceus (assembly GCF_023349555.1). Lineage (NCBI taxonomy): Eukaryota > Metazoa > Chordata > Actinopteri > Perciformes > Stichaeidae > Cebidichthys > Cebidichthys violaceus. The sequence continues at coordinate 1,997,522 of NW_027176964.1, forward strand.
TTGTTGTATTTAATGTTGTCATATAGATAGACAGGACCGTGTGTATATGATATACATGTATATGACTTAATCATATGTCACTTTTCATTTGTAGTGCTTTACACTAAATAACAATGGACAGCTGATTCAGCTGTGACACACACCGTACTTAATGGACATTGCATTAAAATGATGCTCCGAAGTGAGGAGATCTCATTTGTTAAATGCTTGTACCCTTGACTCCTCTCTCCTCACATCTCTTCCTCCTCTGCTTCCTTCCCCCGTGGGCGGGACTAAGACGCAAGGAGGTGAGGAAAGGAATCGAGGTGCCACAAATTCGGGAAATGAGAAAGACTCATGATATCGGCTGTCTTCTCATCCAGCTTATTGGTGCATTACTGCTACCTTCCTCTCCGGAGAGTGGCTCATCCTTTAAAAACGAAAAAACACACATGTAACCTATATTTTATCCTCCGTGTTTTAAACTCTTGTCACATTATAAATCAGAGTCCCTGACACGCACCCTTGCACCGTATTGCTGCTGTTCCATCATATCCTATCAAAACACCTGTGTTCCTTAAGAAAGCTAACAGTACCTCACCCCATCTCACCCATGCTCTATAATCCTTATACATTGAACTCCCTCAGAGTAGTCCTGATGATCACTGCATTCCATAGTCCCTACAACTCAAAACTACGCACTCAACTGACTCCTCTTCCGGGCATCCCCCGCAGAAGCCTGTCTGGCGTTTCCAGATCATTTTCAGTGTTTTTATTTGAACACAATTCCCTGACCTTAACCTTAACCCAACACAGTTTCCTCTCTCCTGTGCCCACTACCCACCCTAGTAACTATGACACTCTTTTGAATATGATGTAGATGAATACAGCTCGTTAGTAATTTGTAATTTTTCACAAAAATTTGTGCAGTGTGGTGGGAAAACTTCCACCTGCTTTGCGTGAGTCTTTTAATACTGAAATAAAGAATATCGAAAAACCAGGTTGCCTTTTGAGTATTTCTTCTTTGCGCAGAGAAGGTTCAATCATCACAACAGAATGCGTACGGTCTCAGTGAGGAAGAACCAAGAAAAAAGTGAGCGCGCTTTCTTTGTACAGAAGGAGCAAAGGTGGGGGCCATTGTTACAGACATTTTGGTCTCAGACTGATGGGAACAATTATGAAAAGCAAACGGTGAGCAACCAAAACCAGCGGCCTGACGGCCTTGGCGCTGGAACATTCTCATACAACAGAGACAGGGTGAAGTTCAACAGAGTTCAGAGCAAAATGACTATGCATGAGTACAATATAGTGAGTAGAAATATATACTCAGTAAGTAGAAATATATACTTAGTCAAAATGTACCATTACAGCAGTCACTAAGGACAAAACTGATGCAATCAATACTTAAAGTCTGTTCTTAACAGTCTGTCCTTGAAGGAAAAAAATCAAGCTAAATTGAAATGTAAATTTCAATAGTTAAATGAAATCAATAACAAAATTCTCCCACCTTAAAAATATGGTAAGTAAAGTATCAGAGACTTGATGTCAACAGATGATCTAGAGCAGGGGTATTCAATTAAAGTTCAGCGAGGTCCAGTTGGAGAGAATTTCCTCATCCAAAGGTCCGGATCACCAAATAATGTCTTAACTTGCGCTGTGATTTAGTCCCATGTATATTGAAGTAGCCAACGGTTGTATTAACGTCTGTATGTAGTCAACATCTGACTGTCAAATCAAATAAAGAAAGTTCAATTGAATAATATCTAAACAATATTTATTGTCAGATTTCAAATTGAACTGGATTAATTATAAATAATATATAATCTAATAATAAATAAATGTTCTCTTAAGTAAGATGTAGGCTGAATTAAAAATGAAATACATATCAGTAAGCTTTTGAAAAATGTGAGTCTTAAAATAAAGTACTTCATTTTAGAAAATTAATCAAAAAAGCCCCGATATCCATATTCATTTCTTCTAAAAAGAGAAATTAGTGTGCAGGGACTTTATCTGTGGTTATTGTTACCACTTGTTTGCGCTCTATTCCTCTCTGTTAACATCATTGTTGGACGGTGAATTCATGTTTTAGGATTCTGATCTTTTTGGGCTCTTAGATTGTTTATTTTTTGTACCTTTATTTCGGATTTGAGTGGCTACGTTTGCTCAAAAGATGTGTGCTTTGTCTCACAGTTGCGCTTCACATTACCGCTTCTAAACTCACTCCACCCTCTCTGAACATATGACGTACTGCTTTTGATCTGCCTGTAGGAAGAATGAAGATATACGAGTCTGTTCATTCGTGGATAAAGACTCTGGTCTCTCTGGTCACGTGTCTCTTCTTAGAGAACACTATGTGAAATAAAATCTCTAACTCACGTACTTCACCGACTGGAGTTGTGACACTTATAGGAATACGCATACAGTATATGATTTACAACGCATGTAACTGGTCTGTGTGTTTCCTGGACCAGTGCACGAGTGCCGTAAAGGCTGGAAGAGCTGTGTCGGTAAAAATAAAAGCACTCTGTTAGAATGTATTAATTATCAACTATCGGTTTTAGGTACGGGTCCACATACAACGGCGTTTGGGTCCGGAACCGGACCGCGCTCTGCCTATTAGTGACCCCTGGCCTAGAGTAAATATTCAGTATGTATATCACACCGAGCAAGAGATGAACCCGTAACTTAGTGGATAAGGAGCATGTCCTCCAGACACGGGGCTACAGTGGACGCAGATGTTGGACAGTGGACATGGAGAGCCATGATAAGAGCCACAGATGAAGGAAAGCTAACAGTCCTGGTCGGGGCAGAGTGATAACAACACAGCAGGAATGTGAATACTGTGAGTCCACTAGGGAGCAGTATGATGCCACGGTGAGACTATGATGAGGATCATCTTGACTAGACGTTATTAGCCTGGTCATGCTACCTCTGAGTCTAAAGTTATACTAATAAATAAAGGTCAAGCTTTCCACTATAAGTGGAATTTTCTTTTTCTTTTGGAATTGTCCACACACACCCAGACACACAAACACACACACACACACGCACACGCACGCACACACACGCACGCACACGCACACGCACACGCACGCACACGCACACACACACACACACACACACACACACACACACAAATAACCCATTAACCACCACCCCACCACTTTGTACACAAAAACATATTCACAAAGCCATGTCACGTAATGAAAAAAAGTGGTCACATATTGTATCACATTATATACAATATCTTAAGGTGGTGGAATTGAATTACAAAATGATTTAACATTTATTATGCTGCAACAGGAAACGGTGTATGGTTAGAAAGCAGAAGCTACCATTCGAACATCACAAGTTCTGAACATTTCTACAAACTCTGCAGAAGTCACTTTTGCAGAAACAAAGATGTTTTGTTTATTTATTATTTTTAGTTTTATATACACTTTCACTTATTAGTAACACTGCAACAAATGTGGGATCTTACAGTATATCAATTGTTTCTATGACATTTTAGAAATAGTTTGAATCACTCTGACCAGTTTGGCAGCTGATGGAGAACATGTGGTTCACAATAGTTGAGGCTTCTGGACTGAGAGGACCCTCTCGGGGTCAAGGCTGTATACAAGACATGGATTACACTGTTGACCCAATCTGACCAAATAATACATGGTTAATCTATCACAGGTTACCTTGTGTTTTTGAGTACAAGGCTGGTGGGTAGGGGTTGATGGGTTATGTGTGTGTGTGTGTGTGTGTGTGTGTATGTGTATTTGGTATTACACACAGTGGACAATTCCAAAAGACTGTCCTTGTACTATGCTTCTATGGGTCTACGCTTACCCGTAATGCTCCACCCTTCTTCTCTTCTGAGTGGGTTTTATTGACATCTTTTTTAATGAGGTTATACATTTTAAAAAGACAACTGACCTGTGCCAATGCCCTGCAACGACAGTTTCCTTACCTTACGCAACCAAAACGGTCCAGCTAGAGGAGGTATTCCCTCATCCTGACTTGAACATTTGTAGATATATATATTTCATTTGTTGTGTTTTGCTTGTTTGTCTTTGATTAACATGTATTGTTCGATATTGGGATTACCTAACCTCCTGTTATACATTTTGATGTTTTTCACATAGCACTAATTTATTGATGCATGTTCCTTTTATATATATTTTTAATCTTTTATGTTCTTGATGTTTTATAGTGGGTTTTATTAAACAAAAAACTGCCCCACACTGTCGTCTTCACTTGCATTCAGAGATATTTAGTGACAACGTTACTTTACTTTAGGTTGGTAGACCCACGTAGACCAATCAGGTCACACCACACAATGACATCACTCACATCGAGGCACCAAAGGCCGACAACATCAGCATGAAAACATATACATCATTTCATATATCTTCTATAGTCTTCTATAGTCAAGTATTTGTGGCATTGAAAAATTCAGTCTACCACTGAGAGGTGGCGATCTTGACTTGCTGTGAAAGCAACGTGAAGCTTTTTAGATCTTTACTCTAAAAACCTTGTCTCCCAAGGGTTTGAATGATGAGCTACTTCTCAATGTAACGTTCTCAGATATTCTCTGTGATTTTTCTGATGTACTGTTTGTTTTGTACTTATCCCAAATGGATTACATATTTTACGATGCAATCTTTTTATGACGGATTTCCTCTTTATGAGCTTCTTGAGAACCTACATATGTTTTTCTCTAATACATTTTCTTCTCCTTTCTTGTCTAGGAACTGACTCTAGAAGACATATTTTTCAAACTCCAACCAATTCTGAACTACATATTATAAACATTTATCTTGGTATGGCAGCTTTTCTTGATTATGTTGATGTGCATTATGAACCATTTTTAAGACACTTTTTCTATATATAACGATGTACATTATATGTCATGTTGATATTGTAGGCCTTTGGTGCCTCGATGTGATGTTAATGATTCTTGATTGACTGAGTGATGTTATTGTGTAGTGTGATTGTACTACGTGGGTAAACCAACATATTGAAGACATGCTCTTTACATGCTAAAGTAAGCTGATGAAGACCTATGTAACGAAACGTTGTCACTAAAATTGAATGCATGTGAAGAAGACAGTGAGCGGGACTTTCTTGTTTTATATTGTCTACTCAAGGTAGTTATTGTGGGCTTTATTGACATCTTTTTAATTCGGTTTGTGTATTTTTTTTAAAATGAAAAGCGACTGCACTTGTGGCAGTGCCCTGAAGACTCCTTGCCCAACCAATTTAACAAGACATCACAGACTCCAAAGCACATAAAATTAGGCTTATGGGCTCCAATAAGAAGAAGTTAAGGGGGGAGAAGTTAGAGGGGGTTCCGAAATACTTATTCAACCTTCACATGTCAACCAGCCTGTTGTGCTATCCTCAGCATATGTCGCTAACGGTGTACAGCTAAAAGTTTCCAGGCAAAAGGCAAATCAACTGGAAAACCTGTGATAGAAAATGTTGTTGTGCTAGTACATTTCTACTGTGATTTAATTTATGTGCTTACTCACTAACAAAACTATATATGTGACATATGATTGTGTACCTAAGAGAGTGGTAACAAGACCATATGGGGTATCTCTGTCTTTGCTTTGATAAGCAGTTGCAGTTTAACCAGATAATGTTGAGATGTGAAGATTCTCAGAGATAGGCAAAGGTAATAAAGACACATTCTTTGTGTGACAAGACTCAGAAGAGAAAGGGGAAGACTGGAGGGTTCAATGGGGAGCTTGAAACTGTTGATCAATTGTATCTAATGTAAATGCCAGAGGTTCCCCCATACTGTGTGCTGAGATGCTTAAGAGCAGGAGACAAACTGAACTCTTGGCTCATCCTCTGCAGACTGAACTGCAGTCTGTATGACGGTGAAGCCTTCTCTGGCCAGAGAATAAATACTTTAAAGACAAACTTCTTTCCTCAATGTTTCTTGTTTCAGTATTCAGTGTTTATTGGACTCACTCGGTACTATTGAATAGTTTTTTTTCACCACAAACCTCAACATCACCTCACTGATGCCTTTTGGCAATTAATGTTATTTTACATTGAAGAGTTTCATAATTCTAACTGCAGAACACTTTAGGACTTTACATCTCTACTGAAGTTCTTTTCAACGTTTCAATTTTCAATAAAAATGTATTTAGAATTAGAATTTGCTCAAATATGTTTGTCATGAAATGAGAGAGAAAATCAAATTACAATAGCAAAGTTACTGAATCGAGAAATAAAGTATCTGTGTTTCTTACACAAGTTACCAAAGTGTGTATTGAAATTTCCTAAATAAATGGTGTCAAGAAAGGGTCAAGTTAGGAAAAAACAGTGGTTTTATAAAAAAAAAAGCCATTTTCTCATCCTTACCTGACAAATGTATACTTTCTCTTCTGTCTATTGTTTACACATATACCCACGCATGCACATTGACAGTGTTTGCTAAATGTGGATCCCTTCGCTTTTACTTACCAACACACACACACACACACACACACACACACACACACACACACACACACACACACACACACACACACACACACACACACACACACACAAACTGAGTTTCTTATCTCGTCATGGACTAGACAACTGTAGATATGGATAATCATTTTGTGTCTATCACCTACTAAAGTTCAAGGTGAATAGAGGCGGGACTTCAAAGCCAGATTGCCATTCATGAACAGAGTGAGATGATTAGGGGGTAACACTGTAAATGTAACCTATCAACAACCAACTTGAGAAAAGAAAGAATCCAGTTTTCAGGACAGAAAAATGTAAAAAAAATGTTGCAACTGATATCTTACAGATTACAACACTGAAAGTTGCACATGGTAATGCTGTTGAGGATTTACCTCTTTCTAAGGAAGGCCACAGGTCACGCTTTCTACTGTACTTTTTGTCAGCAGAGTCGTCTCAAATAACCAGCTGGTTCCGGTTTACAATCAAAAAGTATTTAATAACTAACAGAAGCTAAACAATTACAAACTGAAGTACACTATCGATAGAATATGTTCCGCGGATCAGAGTTAAAACACGCTCCATCCAACAATCCAGCGCCCTAGTTCACTGTAAAATGGCAGCGTCGATGACTCAAGAGAAATCCTCGGCAACAATGTTTTATACTTTACAGTCTCCGCCTGAAACTGTAAAAGTCCAATATCAGCTTTGTGATTGGCTGAAATCCAACTGTCCCCTCCTGGCTTCAGACAATGTCCACTCTCTGTTGACCTCCTTGGCCTTGTCCGCCCCTCCTCATCTTGAGCGAACCCCCATCGTTCCGTAGGGCTGAATTCATCAACACGTCTCCTCTTGATCAACACGTCTCCTTCCCCCACTGTTCACACCTCCTCACATTCCTGTAGCCGTCCTCTCCAAACTCATCACCATATGGTCATGGTCGAATCTGTAAAGCCTATCTCAAAAGGTCCCTGTCTCTCCCTCACAGCTCAACACTATACTTTTAGTTAATACATTCAATAGGTAAACATATGATACACATATACTATCTTCTTCAAGTAAATATACTGTACACATATAATACATTCCATAAATCAATATCCTGTGACATTTTAATACATTGTAATATTTAATACATTCTTCAAGGTGTGCTTTTAATCATCCTAAACATGCTTCTAAACTTAAATTCTTCACAATACCTAATTGTATGTGGAAATAAACCCTTAAAGAACCCACATCCAAGTGTATCAGGTGTGAATAAATTCTCAATATAGTGTATAACAGGGGTCACTAATAAATGGACGGCGTTGTATCCGCACCTGTGGACCATTTTGACGTAGCGCTTCTATTTGACTCTTATAGGTCAATTCTTCCCACGGACAGTTCAAAACCAGTGTGTCTCATATGTTCAGAGACCGTGAGGATTATTAAAAGCAGCATTGTGAAGCTCTACGAAACAAAGCACAACTCTTTTGAGCAAACGTACCCACTCACATCCAAAATGAAGGCACAGAAAATAAACCTAAGAGCCCAATATGATCAGAATCCTAACACATGAATTCACTGACCAACAATGATGTTAACAGAAAGGGCAATGAGGCTGAAACAAGTGGTTTAATAACCACAGATTAAGTCCCTGCACACAAATTTCTCTTATTACAAGATGAGAAGAATATAATATCCTGTTTTGGTAACACTTTATAATAACTACACACTATGAAGCATTAGTTAAGTATGAGTAAACACTTAATGCATCATTTATAAAGCATTGTTCCTACATTAACACTCATTAGTATACAATTTGTAACAACAGTTATAAATGTTTTATTCTTGATTAATAAGCTCGTCTATTATGTGTTTGGTGATTGTTTTCATGCTTTATAAATGATGGATTCCCCATTTGTAAATTAAGTATTATACTGTATATATTACAAACCAATTATTAAGGAGTTGTAGATGATTAATAACATCCTTTATAAAGTGATTAAGAAATTATATAGATATACATTATCATGCATTTGTATATATAATGATTTAGATATCCACTAATGGTTAGGGACTATGTATATGCTTTATAAATGCATATTAATGCTGCAATTCATGATTAGTTCAAGTAGTTACTAGTCATTTATTAAGTATTTTGCGTGACCTCATCTAAAGTGAGGACTATCTATGCCTTACAAAGCATTTATGAAAGACATTGAAAAGCTATCAATGCCTCAAAACCCACAAAAGTCTGTTATCTTCTCAACAGAAAAGACAAAACACAAAGTGATCTAGAACACATCAATATTTATTACAAGATGCAAACAATGTACGGTAAATACAAACCTCTCAGCCATTCATTCATGTAAAAAAACAAAAAAAAACAGATTATCCTTCAGGAGAACATGGCTGGATATAAAACATTTACATTTGCTCCACTCATATGAACAGATAAATGGTCGCCAACTGTCTCCTGGATTGCTCTATTTAAAACAGAGGTAACGCCGTGGTGTGCACCATCTCAAGACCTCTTGTTAGTGAATTGCTGGAAGGGTAGCTACATACTCATCCTCCATCATGTGTAACGTTACATGACAGCTGACGGGTCTCCAATGCCCATCAGCTGTCATTCTTTCTAGTTCGGGTCCGGGTGCCCTTTCAACTTAAGTCGGTGTTTTCCATGGCGTAAGGGCACTGCCATATCAGTTCCTGAGCGAAACGTTTGTCCCACGTTGATGACGTTTACGTGGGCTTTTCCTTTGTCTCACATTGATGACGTTTGAAAGCGGGATTTCTCATTTCGCAGTTGTAAACAATAAGCAGATTTGCCGCCTGCCATCGGGACATGCAACTGAAGAAAAGTGCAAACAGTGAAGATCGATATGCTTGGTTAAAATGAATAATTAAATAAGTAAATGTAAACTAATATGCAAAGCTCCTGGCTAGCTCCAGTTGTACATTTGCAAATGTTTTATATGCAGCCCTATTTAGCGATGTTTTTGTGTCTAAGTGACTAAAGGGGGACGGCAATTATATAAACTGGCCCAGTATTGAGAGAGAACGCTGCAGACGGCCTCCACTCTACGGGCTGCAATGTCATCATATCGGGGCGGCTCCTCACTGTCGATGTTCTTCCACGAGCGCTTGTTTCTGCCAAATATAAACATTTCATTTCTCTGTAGGGTCCTTTCCACAGTGTTGTCAGGCAATAACAATCTGAGGCAAAGTTAAGCACTTTTATTGGACGTACATTGTGATCCTCCATCAATACTCCATCAATACTGGAACAGTTTCAAAATAGTGTCCGGGTTCTATAAATACCAAAGTTGCCCTGTAATTCACTCGATAAATAGCAGCCTTTTGGAAAACAAAGAGCTCTTTTTATTCCAAGTTTCTTGCCATTAAAACAAAGGCAGTTGATAGTCACATGCAGGATGTATTTTGTATCCTTTCTTTGCTCCATTAGTTTCCTTCTTCCTGTCATGAATATGGCCCATTCAGGCGGGGCTCAGTTAGAGTGCTTTAAAATGTATGTGTCAGGTTTCACAAAACGGCAGGCAAGAACCCAATAGCACGACACAGAAAACAGTTCAAGTGTAGAAACAGGGTTTAATAACCAGCAGAGGTCAAACCAGGTATTAATCCACATAGCAAACAAATCCAGCGGGAGCAGGCAAAAGGGAAGGTCCAAAGTCCAAAAAGGCAGGTCAATACACAAACGATCAGGATCAGAATCAGAATCAGAATGATAGGTTGCTGGATAGCTAGGGAAACACACTAGACAATCTGGCAAAGAACTGAGGGAAATGGGCCGGTACATATACACTGAGGGGCTGGTTGCTGATGAGGAGCAGATGAGTATTGAGGTGGGGCAGGCCAGGTGAAATGAAATCAGCAATTAGTGCAGAGCAGGGGGGAGTGGCAGATTCTGAAATGACATGAGAGTTAGTGTGGCAAAACAGGAGACAGACAAATGAAAAACTAAAGCCTGGCTGAAGTTGTGACAGTATGCCTGAAATATTTTGAGTGTTCTTATATACAAGCCGAAACCCAGAAAGACGCATTACTACCTATCCAGGAGTTGAATAAAACACGAGTTATGGTTTGTGCTTATCTTATCTAACGGGTGATTTGTCCCGCTCTGAGGTATTTTAGGGCACGCCTGACAAAGGTTCAGCCCGAGGGGCTCACTCAATGTCCATCACAATGTCTCTTGAGAGACTAGTGAAGACTTTTGAACACAACTTGATTCAACTGCTGTTTAAAATATCAATACAAGCAGTCATGTGTTACATATTTATACAACTATCTATATCACTTACTTTGTTTGATAAAAGTGTTTTATAATGGTTTGTAGTTTATTTTTGGACTTTGGATAGACAGTTTTATTATTTTTATTATAAATAAATTGAATTGGCCCATTTTTACTTATCCTAATTATATTAATTTGGTCAGAAAATGTATCACACAACATAATCGTCAATGTCGTCAGTATATTCACGTGAGAAACCTTTGAAACAAATTTTGAAAGAATCCAGTCCGTCTCTCTGTCCAGGTTACAACATGGTGGTAACGGGCTGCCAGTCAGATCACAGCCAGCAGGCTCTGTCCTGCAAGATGTCCGCCGACTACAACGGCTTCATGGCCTCCGACAAGAGGTGAGACACATCAAGGTCCGTCTGTCATCCGTTCCCATGCGGGATTTAAAGATCCCTGTAAAGATTACAAACTTTAATGATCTCCGAGGGGAAATCTGAGGCTGTACTGTAAGTGTTGTGTTGACCTTTGCTCTGAATGCAAAGTGGCATCTTCAGGCCTTCTTCTCTCTCTACAATCAGTTTACACAAAAGCACCAGACAGACAAGACTAGCAACTAACAAGTGAATATACTGGAGCATTTAGCATTTATTTAGCAGAAATGTTGTTCTCAGAAGATGGTGGAGACCAAAAACAGAGCTAAAAGGAAAGTGAATATTGTTCAACTCATTATGCTTTCGGCCGCCACACAGTATACTGAAGAATGTGTTGTTGATATTTGTCTTGATTTTTTTAAAATACAATGAGGCTAAGCAGGGTCCAGATATAACCACAATCCATGGAAACCTGCGAGGTTATAAGCAATGAAAATTAGAGGCGGGTCTTCTCACGTCCTCTTCACCTCTGGGTAGCTTTATTATGGCTCACCCAAAGGCCGCGGACGCTGCTCCCTCGATGGCGAGCAGGTCTGAAGTTACTAGCACCTCGAGCCATGCTCACAATTAATCCATAATAATCCACATGATTAGGAAACAAAAATACTAAATAATATAAGCAATGAAAACTAGAGGCGGGTCTTCTCACGTCCTCTTCACCTCTGGGTAGATTTATTATGGCTCACCGAAAGGCCACGGACGCTGCTCCCTTGATGGCAAGCAGGTCGGAAGTTACTAGCACCTCGAGCCATGCTCACATCAGGGACGAGCTGCACATCTGCAAGAAAAAACAAGATATATTTTTACTGTAGTGGTTGCATACTGTAGCCTAAACAAAAGATTCCTAGATCAAATTATATCACCGTTTCGTCCACATTTCAGTTTACATCGCACACAGATACTCGCCTCATCTCTGTGTTCAATTTGGTCGGGCAGGTCTTTGCTCAGCTCGAGCACACACTGTTATGTGGCGTCGTCAGGTTATTTTTTTAATAACCAATTAAATCATCTAACCTATGTAGGACCTTACAATTTATAATGTGAAATACATTTTTCTTCACTATGATTGTATTTTACCAATGTTTCACAACATTAGGCCGTGCTAAAACGTTAAATGACTAATTTTATTATAAATGAGAACTTTCTTAAATTCACAGTGTAGAGAGACAAAATGACAGCATCGGGCAATGTGTTCATCACTTTAATTGGTAATACCAATACTAACTACTAGCAACTACTAATATTTACAGTTGTGGTCAAAAGTTTACATACACTTGTAAAGAACATAATGTCATGGCTCTCTTGAGTTTCCAGTTATTTCTACAACTCTGATTTTTCTCTGATAGAGTGATTGGAACAGATACTTCTTTGTCACAAAAAACATTCATGAAGTTTGGTTCTTTCATGACTTTATTATGGGTTAACAGAAAAAGTGATCAAATCTGCTGGGTCAAAAATATACATACAGCAGTGCTAATATTTGGTTACATGTCCCTTGGCCATTTTCACTTCAATTAGGCGCTTTTGGTAGCCATCCACAAGCTTCTGGCGAGCTTCTCGTTGAATCTTTGACCACTCTTGACAGAATTGGTGCAGTTCAGTTAAATTTGATGGCTTTCTGACATGGACTTGTTTCTTCAGCATTGTCCACATGTTCTCAATGGGATTTAAGTCAGGACTTTGGGAAGGCCATTCTAAAACCCTAATTCTAGCCTGATTTAGCCATTCCATTACCACTTTTGATGTGTGTTTGGGGTCATTGTCCTGTTGGAACACCCAACTGCGCCCAAGACCCAACCTTCGGGCTGATGATTTTAGGTTATCTTGAAGAATTTGAAGGTAATCCTCCTTCATTATCCCATTTACTCTCTGTAAAGCACCAGTTCCATTGGCAGCAAAACAGCCCCACAGCATAATACTACCACCACCGTGCTTGACGGTAGGCATGGTGTTCTTGGGGTTAAAGGCCTCACCTTTTCTCCTCCAAACATATTGCTGGGCATTGTGGCCAAACAGCTCGATTTTTGTTTCGTCTGACCACAGAGCTTTCCTCCAGAAGGTCTTATCTTTGTCCATGTGATCAGCAGCAAACTTCAGTCGAGCCTTAAGGTGCCGCTTTTGGAGCAAGGGCTTCCTTCTTGCACGGCAGCCTCTCAGTCCATGGAGATGCAAAACACGCCTGACTGTGGACATTGACACCTGTGTTCCAGCAGCTTCTAATTCTTGGCAGATCTGCTTTTTGGTGGTTCTCGGTTGACTCTTCACCCTCCTGACCAATTTTCTCTCAGCAGCAGGTGATAGCTTGCGTTTTCTTCCTGATCGTGGCAGTGACAAAACAGTGCCATGCACTTTATACTTACAAACAATTGTTTGCACTGTTGCTCTTGGGACCTGCAGCTGCTTTGAAATGGCTCCAAGTGACTTTCCTGACTTGTTCAAGTCAATGATTCGCTTTTTCAGATCCATGCTGAGCTCCTTTGACTTTCCCATTGTAGCGTTTGTGGGCGTTTGTATCCAATGAGCCCTATTTAAATGGCCTCAGAGAAGTCACCAGCTGTAGTCACTCATAATCACTCACAAGAAGTTAAGAGGCCATGCTATGAAGCTCATTTCATTGACACAACTTTCTAAGTCACCAAAATTGCTAATTCATGTTGCTGTATGTATATTTTTGACCCAGCAGATTTTGTCACTTTTTCTGTTAACCCATAATAAAGTCATGAAAGAACCAAACTTCATGAATGTTTTTTGTGACAAAGAAGTATCTGTTCCAATCACTCTATCAGAGAAAAATCAGAGTTGTAGAAATAACTGGAAACTCAAGAGAGCCATGACATTATGTTCTTTACAAGTGTATGTAAACTTTTGACCACAACTGTATATCATCACATTTCACAATTGATCTGGAAAATAACAGTTTTTGAGGGACATATTTAGATTTTAAATTGTATGTAATGTATATATATATACATTGTTTATATATATATATATATATATAAACAATGACTAAACACCTTTTCTCTTAATAGCTGTATTTGAATGCTCCTTCTTTTCAGGTTAGACCAACAGCCTTTCAAAATCCTTCACATCCTCACAATTAATCCAAATTCTTTAAGAATAAGGAAACAAATAAATACAATAATATGAGTGATACAAAACTAACAGAGGTTGGTCTTCTTTTCAAATTAAATTCAGACAGTTAAAATGGAAGAGTTTTCTGTTTTTGCTCAGTTGTTCACAACAATATCTGACTTTTCTTTCACTCTCAGTTTAGCTGACATGTCACTCAGTGCAATGAATCTGTCTTGAAGCCAACTCAGGGATAATGTTGGTACAAATGTTGTGTCATGAGGTGCTGATCTGTTCACACAGTACTGTCCTTTCTCTCAGATTCTATGAAGTCATCATGCTCCCACTCTGTGACTCCATGACATCATTGATGTGTTTGGAAGGTCACATTCTGTCAACAGTGTTGTGATGGAGCTCATTGACATGTATAGTATAATGTGAACAGCCATTACTGTCATCTGTGAATCCTGTCAATCATTTAGCAGAGAATGATGGATTTTTGGATGGCCGATGAGTTGTTTGAGGATTTTTTTTTTTTAAATAGTTCCTAATTGACTTTTTTTTTGAGACACAAAAAACACAGTAAAAACTAATCAATACTACAAATTCATGTCAATTGGGAAAGCTTTGGTAATTTAAAAAATAAATCCTTCCAAACAAACACTCTCTAGACATTTAAAGTCTCATCTCATCTATTATCTATCTATCCAGCCATGTTCTCCTCTCTGTTTGTTTTGTTTTTTTACATGAATGAATGGCTGAGAGGTTTGTATTTACGAGTACATTGTTTGCATCTTGTAATAAATATTGATGTGTTCTAGATCACTTTGTGTTTTGTCTTTTTGTCTTTTATGTTGAGAAGATAACAGACTTTTGTGGGTTTTGAGGCACTGATGGTCTTTCAATGTCATTCATAAATGCTTTGTAAGGCATAGATAGTCCACACATTACATGAGGTCACACAAAATACATTACTAATGACTAGTAACTACCTGAATTAATCATGAATTGCAGTATTAATACACATTTAAAAAGCATATATTAACATAGTCCCTAACCATTAGTGCATTTCTAAATCATTATATATATATAAATAGATGAATAATGCACATCTAAATAATTTCTTAATCATTTACTAGCACTTTATAAAGGATGTTATTAATCATCTACAACTCCTTAATAATTGGTTTGTAATATATATAATACTTAATTTACAAATAGGAAATGCATCATTTATAAAGTATGAAAACACAATCACCAAACACATAATAGACAAGCTTATTAACTGTTGTTATGAATTGTATACTAACGAGTGTTAATGTAGTAACAATGCTTTATAAATGATGAATTAAGTGTTTACTCATACTTAACTAATGCTTCATACTGTGTAGTTATTATAAAGTGTCACCCATATTTTTTTGGTTGACATCAATCTGACACACCTGAATGAACTGAATTTAAAGCTGCAGGGCAATTCAGTGAAATTCATTTTTCTAAAATTAAGAACTTTATTTTAAGATGCACATTTTTCAAAAGCTTTCTGTTAAGTAATCTATTCTTTAATCCAGCCCTTATTTTACTTGAAACAAGAGAAGAAAATATATTTATTATTAGATTATGTATTATTTATAATTCATCCAGTTCAATTTGAAAACTGACAATAAATATTGTTGGGATATTATTCAATTGAACTTTCTATATTTGATTTGACAGTCAGTTGTTGACTACATACAGAGGTTAATACAACTGTTAGGCTACTTCAAAATATATGCGACTAAATCATAGCCCAAGTTAGACATTATTGTGATGTTCTGGACCTTTGTATAAGGGAATTGTCTCTAAATGGACGTCGCTGAATTTTAATTGAGTACCCTTGGTGTATACTGTCTCTACCTGAGTGTACATGGACCAGATCTACAATACATTATAATAGTAATAATGACTATTGTGGTGGAAAATCTTATACCTGCTTTGTGTGAGTCTTTTAGTGCTGAAATAAAGAATATCGAAAAGCAGAAGTTGTCTTTGGAGTATTTATTCTCTGCTCAGAGAAGGTTCAGTCCTCACAAAGAGTGCAAGCAGTCTGAGCGACGAAGAAGCCTGTGTCCTTTTCAGAAAGAGCGCAAGGATGGACGCCAATGGCTAATGTTACAGACGTTTGGTATCAAACTGCTTGGAACAACAATCGCAACAATAAAAACCTCTTTATCCTTTATCCTTAACAAACAGCCTTGGGCGTAGGAACATTCAAACACAACAGTCACTTTTATCTTTGCACGCAAGCAAGGGTGAATTCTTCTTTTGCAACAACAGCAAGATACATTTGAGTACGTATGCTAACACACTGAACTTCTGCTGAGTTTGAAGCAAAAGTACAAGCACTTAAGCGTTTACACAATATACTAAGTAGAAATATATTCTAAGTAAGTAGAAATATAAACTAAGTATAAATTTACCATTACACTACACTAAAGATTTAGAGCACCATTCAATATCAAATTCAACAATCATACATCAGGATCTTCTGGATTCTCCTTGACCCCATTTTTTATAAACAGTTTACATTTGAGATGGCATCCAAGACATTTATTAATACTAGCAATTTTTATGAATTGGTTGGTATTGTTTACAACAATCTCAAAATCTGCTGTACTCTCAATTACACTGCTAGGGTTGAGAATCATAACAAATTGTGTTTTTAACAGAAAACATGTCTTAGTAGCTAAAAACTTTGGAAGTATTTCCGTACACAATCAACGTGACTCTAATTCTTAACTACTTAGATAATAAAGAAAGATTTGTGCTTTACACCCCTCTAAGGCCTGTAGCCTAATGGTAGGTGTTTGCAGTGTTAGGTGTAATTGATAACTGACTGTTAGATGCCTGTTGTATTTCTTTAGCTGGTGCATTCTGGCACAGTTTCTAAAATTACACCTACATTTTTCAGTCAACCGCCATACAGTTGTCACCAAATGTCGAGAAATGACACACTTATAATTGTCACGCAGTGGCTGCGGTAAGTAGGTGGGCCACAAGGTCCTCGTTGAGGGGGTTACAACGGGGTAAGATGTCTCTGTGCAACCATGCAAGACAAAAGCCGCTTGAGCAGGCCAGGCCGTAAAAAACATGGGGGAGACGGGTCACCGACTTGTGTGGTAGCAGGGTGGGCAGCTGTAGCCCAACATGTCCCGCCACAGGGGTCATCACTCGTGGGAAGTCCCAGCATAGAGACTTCTGGTGGACTTCTGCAGGATGCTAATGTACCAGACACACATGCAATCTTGATGGCAGTATATCAACCCTGGTCCTGCAGATCTGGGTTGTCAGTCCGTACCGTCTTCTACCCTGGTATTCTGTTACCGTTGTCTGTAAGTTTCCCTTCTGATGATTCCTGGTTCTGACATCTCCTTGATGCCACTGGTTTTAGTGCCAACTAGTGTGCCTGCCTTCTGGTGTCAGTCCACGGGAAAACCACACCATCGCTCCTGCCTTCCATCCTGTGTCGGACCACGGGTACCACGCAGTTGATTCTGCCTGCCTTCCGGTTTAGGTCCATGGGAAACCCCACCGTCAATCCTCTGATGCATCAGCCTCTGATGCAGCCTCATTTAAAATTTTATATGAATCAACGTTTTAGCACGATATGCTTCTTCAGGAGGGTGCTGACACAACAGTGACCAAAAATAATTAAAATTGTCTTTCCAGCAGAATACCATGTGGCTGCAGTGGAACAATGTGGAATTTGGCATTTGTATGAAAATGGAAGAAATTCATTATCAAAAGCTGGTTAACTGATCCTGGCGCTCAGGTGTCCACCGATTTTTTTCTATATGGTTTATTAAATTAAATAGTGTTTTTTTTCTAACTACCTTAAATAACTAAGCTAAACTATTACAAACTTAAAATAAGAAAATATATTTTATCAACCTTTTTGCAGCATGCAGTCAATTCACTAGTACTGTGTTACTGCAGCTTATCAGGAGTTTCAAGGCTGTGCAGTTGATTATAGGTAAGTATTTGCTTATTGTGGCTTAGTGATTATCATTTAGTTTATCTCTTATCTCTCTTGACCTTTTTTTAATCTCTCTTCCTCTGTCTGCCACGGTCCCTCTGCTGAACTTCATCAGTTAATTTCAGTTTAAGGCCATACCAGCCTACTGATACCGGCCAACACAGAGGTAGTTTAAAGCTGGGTGAATCTTTTCCACATGCCACATTTGATATCAGTATCTGGTTTTGTTGCATAATATAAATAATTGTGAGCATGGTGAATGGTAAATGGACTATACTTGCATTGCGCTTTTTTAGTCTTCCGACCACTCAAAGCACGTTTACACTACATGTCGTCATTCACCCATTCATACCCATTCATACAGGAGCTACCATGCAAGGAGCCACCTGCCCATTAGGACTATTTAACATTCATACAACATTCACACGCAGTAGGCCGAACTACGAGAGCAAATTACTGTTAAGTGTCTTGCCACGACACATGGACTGATATCGGAAAACAAATACCTAGATTACAAACAGCTTGAATATGCATTAAATAAAACAGTTCCATGTTATGTTAAGAACAAAATCTAGGCGGTGTTTCCTACAAAATGTACTTGGTAGTGCAAATTAGTCATATATGAACTTAATTATGAGGAGACAGGATTGCACCTTCTGGACAAAACCTTCTGGCAGTTATACATGTATAGCGATACAATTTTAAGTACATTTGTGCGCCAAAGGGAATTAACCCTTTAGATTTTAAAGACCCCTCTGGTGCCGTGGTGAGAATAAATGTTGAATTTCTAGCCTCGCTGCTAGTAAGGTTCTAGGAATAGTAGAATATTTTATTTTAGATGTTTATTATTTTGGGATGTGGAACACGAGGAGAATTGTGTTTGGTGTAAGTCGACATAGTGGAAAGTTGAAGGCCTACTGTATTTCCTTATGTGGTCATTCATTATCTCTTTATCAATGTGATTTACAGCAATTGTATCATAGAATGGCCTCTCCTCTTGCTATTACAGATTATGTGTTTGTGTGAGTGTGAGAGTAGATGTGAGCCTGTCACAACAGAACCCAAAAGAGGAAATGCTGAAAATGTGATTGTGTGTCTTTATCATACACAAAAAGTTGAGTTATTTGTATGCAAACATGGGCATACTGTATTACGCATAAATCAACATGCATGAAACCACATTTCTTCACCACACTTCACTAACTTACACACAGTGTGTGATACCAGATGTCATAGCCAGTAGTGACCTGAAAAGGGACAGGAGTTCCAGGTTACTATAGTACACACTCATTTGAACTGTACAACAACTGGATACTAGAGGCCAGTCAGCCAGATTCAATTATTATTATCATTATTAAATTACATGACACCATCCATCCTCAAAAAGCCCAAAAAATCGTTGTCCTCAATAGTTCTATGTGTACATTGTTGTGAATTTTGGTCGTTATATTTCACCTTTAACCTACCCCATCATTTAAATGAAAGACAGAAGATTTAGTAGTTTAATTACAAAATCCTAATCAGCCTAAACGCTACTAATGCTTACTAATCACTAGTCATTTTAATGAAATATTTTACATTGTGGTTTTGTTACTGTTACTAAGATTGAGGATCTGAATAACATAGTGACATAGCAGCCTATATCCAAAGCTCCAAACACAAGATTGAAACCAGCTTTACACAGAATAACATTACAGTAATCCAGCATCCCAAGGCTGAACCATACACCCCGTCAACTCTACATGATGCATGCAAAGCCAATATTCAAGGTTACCAGGGTATACCCAGGTATTTTCTGACAAAGGTGCAAAGGCCGGACTACTATATAATTACCAGATAAGAAACTGAAAACTGAGAAACTAATACAACAGCTTCTTAGTCACCCTAAACCTTGACCTTGTCACAGTCAGTGAGCTGCCTTGTCCTGGATAACACATATTACTCTTGTTCAGCATTTATAACACAACAATTACATTACTGATCAAGGACTCTGCAGGTCAAGTACACAAATAAACTCGGGACTTATAGGATCCCACTTTTATTAAAGTGGCTTGCATAGAACCGCATGCCTGTTACCAAATAGACAGAACCATCTTTTTGTATTCTTATCAGTGTAAAACAACATTACATAATCAATACCAATGACTAGAGAGTGTTGTGAAGGACATGTCTCTTACAAATAAGTTTGTTTGAATAAAGTGATGTAACTTGTCTGACCCAACCGCCATGTGAGATTCAAATAATATCTCTTTGCCAGAGCTTACTCAGACAGGGGTTACTATAGTTGTATTGTATTGGATGCATGTTTTAGTATGGTCAAAACTCAAAACAGTTGCATTAACTAAGTATACAAGTTTCGCGGCAGAAAAATGGAGGAATTTGTTAATCAAACCCTGCCACCTTCATCACCTTTAAGTCAAAGGGTGCATACTTTCAGGTGGCTACGAAACACAGGAATTTCTTGCGTTTCAACCTCCAGGGGATAGCCAACGAGTTAACTAGCTGCTATCTGATATTCCCTGGCTACCGCCACCTTCAGCAGACGTATGGATACAGTCACAGCTGGTTTAATGCACAGACCTACAGGGGCTCAAGCCCTGATGGACGCAACGGGATGCTTAGCCTGTTAAGATGCAACGGCAGTAGGGTCTTTCTAGCTGCTGTATATCTGACTGAGATCTGTTTCTCTTACTGATTGACTGACTGAGTATAGGGTGAGAGGCCACAGATGCTGGTAAAGAGAAGTTCTGTCCCCTTCTCTCTCTCTCTTTCTCTCTCTCTCTCTCTCTCTCTCTCTCTCTCTCTGTTTCTCTCTCTCTCTCTCTCTCTCTCTCTCTCTCTCTCTCTCTCTCTCTCTCTCTCTCTCTCTCTCTGTGTTTGATAGGAAGGCGCTATCATTTTAACAGGATGACTTCGACATAACACCTGCTTCATTACTTGACTTTTCGAGCGCTTCAATTTCTCTGTGATTGTTTTCACTGTGAAACAATAGGTGACCAATTGGCATGGTGATATTGTAACGCTGTCACAGCTGTGTGTTTCTAGAGTATTTTACAACAGAGTCAAATAGACCATAAAGCAGGATATGTTTTAGGGCGGGGCTACCTTGTGATTGACAGGTCTCTGCCACTGCATTGGTCTGGTCAGTGAGTTGTCATACAACTTTAACTCATTCACAGTGTGTTTTTAATTCATGAAAAATAAACTTCAAAAGTCTAAAAATGTCTTATTTTTAGTTGTACTGAGCTCCACCTTCTTGTGTCACTACTGGTGACATCTTGTTTTTGTTGCCAAAAACAAGATGTCAAGCTTGAGCTTCAAAATGGCAGTCCACAAACCAATGGTTGATGAAACACAGGTATATCATATGTGCAAGTCTTTTTTCAAGTGGAGTCACATGCCGCACCTCCACATTAGGTACATTGTTTAAAGGATGGCAGGAGTAGTCGTTCTGTTGGCAATTATATTCTTTAATAACAACTGTCTGTCCAACTACAAAAGACCAAATGAGTGCTAGTGGAGGCCTGGGAACGCTATGAGTAGATAAATGCTTAGTAGGTGGAGGACCACACGCTATGCAAGGCTTTTATGCTTTAACTCTAAAACTAAAACTTTGTATTCTTTCTGCACACCCATCCTCTGTTATGCCTTGTTTTAAAGAAATTATTAATGCCTTGCAAAAATGTCAATTAGCAGTAAAGCTGTGGAAAATCTGATACAGTCTCACGCCATAGCTCTGTTCACAGGGCTGCAATACACTGCCAAACAGACCTGAAAGTAAGTGATTAGTGCATCGTAACATATTATGAATATTGTTCATCATAGTTATTATTCAGCCTAATAATATATATTTGAATGAAAAGCAAATATATAAATAGGATCACTAACCATTTAATACAATGAGTACTTTTCTGTACTCTGTGCACAGGTGTGATACAGTCTGTCCAGAGGTGCAGCACTTGACATTGATGATGATCATGTTACATCTAGCTTTGAAAACAGTTTGAACACCAAACTACTACTGATGATGATATAATTGAGAGCACTAAAAGAATGGCCTGTAACACCAAACCAGGTTTACATCCCTCAGACAAATACTGAAGAAGTTGGGCCTGACATCATCATGTGATTGAAAGTTCACACTTGTTCAAAAGAGACATGCCTTAGCCTTTCACCTTTCTATTCCCAGGAGCTTAGATGTCCTTCCACGGGAACTGGGACAGACAGAGGGAGGCCACAGCAGTTACCAGGCCCTGATTTACCCCAGTGACATCAGGGCCTGGTTCTGAGTGGCTTTGGCTCAGTGTGGAGCTGGTCGTCCTTCAATCAGAGAATACGTGGTTCAATCAAAGGATCCCTGGCACCACTAGTACATGTCGATGTGTCCTTGGGCTCCCGTAGCTGTGCCTATGGTGTGTGAATGTTGTATGAATGGTTAGTTAGTGCTGATGGGCAGGTGGCACATTCATTCATTTTCCATTTTTGGTTGAGTCCAAATGTAAATTAATTTAAGGTATTTTGGGTAAACTTTTGTTCATGTTGTTATTTCAGTTCAATGCTGAACAAATTAAATAATATTTATGTTCATATCTCAAGCCAATAAGTTTGATAATTTGAAGAAAAAAAAATCAAAACTTTGAAACTTTAGAATTTTGGTCTTGAAAATACAACAATGTATTCAAACTAAAAATAAGTGTCGGAATTTTTTTTTGAGGTTAAATATAACTTTTATTCAGTTCTCGAATTGTTTTGAATAAAACATTTATTTAAATTTTTCACTTTCATATATATTTAGATATTTGAGGTCTACTATTTTTCAGATTGAGATTTTACAATTTCAAATTTTATTTTTTCGGTTTCAAATCTTTTTTGGGGGGCCTGAGTCCTTCTGATCGAGGCTCAGCTCGTGGACAGTGTGAGCGGAGTCCGGTCTTCTCGGAGTCGGGTTGTTTGGGAATGCAGCCAAAAGTGGGTGATAAACTCCATCTAAGGCTCAATACCGGCACAAGTCCGATAGTCAACAAGTACCTTAAGGGAAAGTTGAAAAGAACTTGGAGAGAGAGAGAATCGGAATCAGAATCAGAACCGTTTATTGCCAATTACGTTACACATACAAGAAATTTGACTTGGTGACTGGTGCACAACAATGGGGGGTGGAGTCAGGACTGTCCCATTGTCCATCAAAGCGACAGTAGAACACGTTCAGCTCGTTTGCCAGGCGTAGGTCATTCATGGAGTGGGGAGCTTTAGGTTTGTAGTTGGTGATCTGTCTGAGACCTCTCCAGACAGAAGCAGAGTTGCTTGCTGAGAGCTGGTGTTGCAGTTTCTCAGAGTACTGTCCTTTAGCGTCTCCCACCGCCTTGCTAAACCTGTATTTTGCCTCTTTAAACATCTCCTTGTCCCCACTTCTAAATGCCTGTTCCTTATGCAACCTTCGCTGTCTGAGTTTAGCTGTGAACCAGGGTTTGTTGTTGTAATAACTAACCCTGGTGCTTGTTGAAACACAGCTGTCTTCACAAAAGCTGATGCATGACATCACATCCTCTGTGGGGCTCATCCAGATTGTTGGTAACAGTCCTGAAAACATCCCAGTCTGTACAGTCTAAACACGTCCGAAGATCCTCCATAGCTTCACTGGTCCACTGCTTTGATTTCCTGACATCAGGCTTACAGAGCTTTCATTTCTGCCTGTATGCAGGAATCAGATGGACCATGACGTGGTCAGAGAGACCCAGTGCAGCACGAGGGATGCTGTGATAGGTGTAACAGTGATCTAAAGTGTTCTCCTCTCTGGTTGAACATTAAACTGTCTGTATTCGAGGAGTTCATGGCTGAGAAATCTGGACTGGCAGCAAAGGTTACACAGGCTAGGAAGCACTATGTAGCCAATAAATATAACTGTGGATTGATAGAGAGAAGACCAAAGTTAGCGCCGTGCTCAGGCCAGAGCTTGTTTTATTCTGACATACAGTTGCATATCAAAACATTTCACAATTTGCATAAAACATGGTTTGACCAACTGACGATAAATACGATAAAACATTCTGCCTTCACGAAAGTGCACATGAATTCAAATGATTTAACATATATTGACACATTAACACAGATTGGCTCAACTCAAAATATGTTCCAAAATAATATAACTCAAAACATACACCCACCTTACTCTTAATACTCACAGTGGCTCACATATTAACATACATTCCTGCTAACATTTGTTCAACAGTAGCATGATATACACAGAAACCTCTAGAACATTTGTACGTGTTGTCCGCTCTCACACACTTGCGTTAAACAGCAGAGCCTAACTGTATTGCGCAACCACCAGATGTTGGAACGTGGCTGGCATTGTTAAACTAGCTTGAATATGGTATCTTTATCCAAACCCTTTACTTACCTCTCATTTGAAACACATTGTCTTGTGCTACAGAAGGCTTATGTCAGTTACTTACACTTACAAAGTTATGGTGTAAAACTGAAGTTCACGAAGAACTAACTAGGCAGCATTACGACGTCCGTCGGAAAACAATTAGCTACAGAATTAAGCTAACTACATTTAACAAACATCTCCAAATCATGTTAAAACATTACAAAATATGTATTACTGCCTTCACATTAGATCATAAACCAAGCTAAAGACAGAAACATTAGTTTTGCTGTACCTGTGGATCGATAGAGAGAGATGACCAAAGTTAGCATCCTGCTCAGACCAGAGCTTGTTTTATTCTGAGCTGCACATGAGCCGAGCTTGTAACTACGTTTTCCCTAATGGATCCACAGCAGCACCAAAGAGCCATACTGACGTGATAGTGTATTATCTTGATATAAAGTCTGTGAAAAGTGTTAGAATAGTTAAATTAAACATGTAGCATTTCCAACCTACTATATAGACTACAATACAAACAACTTTATTAATCAATTTGTTTGGAGCAGTTTGTCTGACACACAACACAGTGTTTGTACCTTTCAGGCTGCCTTTGGTTTTAATAGATTTCACTATATCTGTATGATAAATATGCAGTGTAGACTCATTAAATCTACAGTTATCATTATGTGAAACAAGACAGCAACAAAATAAAGAATGCCACAGACATTACAATTCATATTATGAATGACACCCAAAGGCAGCTTGTTTGTCTATTTACTTATCTACAGTAAGACCAGATCTTAGGTCAAAAAGCTTCACAATTACACATTCAGCTTTTTAGCCATGGTGCCATCCTGGCAATGTTCGTTGGTCTACCACTTTGATCCAAACTAAGATATCTCAACAACTGTTAAATGCATTGCCAAGAAATTTTGTAATTCATGGTCCCCAGAAGATGATTCCTACCGACTTTGGTTATACTGGACTTTTCATCTGACACCATCATCAGGTCAATTTTCTTCTATTACTTTGATTTATG
The DNA here is from genome assembly GCF_023349555.1 of Cebidichthys violaceus. Taxonomy (NCBI): domain Eukaryota; kingdom Metazoa; phylum Chordata; class Actinopteri; order Perciformes; family Stichaeidae; genus Cebidichthys; species Cebidichthys violaceus. The sequence goes on from NW_027176964.1 coordinate 2,023,123, forward strand.
ACCAAATACACGCATAATTAATGACATTTGCATTAACTTCATTTGTACTTTGTCATCATGTTGCTAATACGAAATGTAGTACAACATAGTAAGCTAAAATGGTGACCATGGGAAACCTCCTGCTTTTTAAAACGTTGTGAATGCAACCGGAGTGAGGCACAGTCGCCCACTCAGAGACAATCAATGACTAAATAGGATTAGAGGATTTGTTTCAGGGGTGGTCAACTATGATCTCTCCATGAAGCAAGGGCCTGTGTTCAATAAACTTATCTCATTTTTCTGACACACGCCATTGGTTATATAAAGCCTTGAAAAAGCAAAAACATCTCTGCAGTAGTCAGTAGCAATCTATATATGGGTATTCAAAAACTATAACAACTGTGAAAAACAAAATGATTCAATGACATATATAATACTTATTTTCTTTAGGTATTTTTTGTCATATACAGATATACAATGATGATTGCTGGGTAATATGTGTGTTGATGTTGTCTAATGTCAAGTCTCTATTTGATCATGTGACAAGACGATATGATATACTGTGGCTAGTTTAGGTGCAAAATCTGTCAAGACTGACAAGCCGAGCAAGCAGTCATGCATTTAATCATTAGCTTGCTCTGGGGCCCATTGCCTTGACCAGTGTTTCACTTCTGCCTACACTTCTATCACTGTTATCACTGCTATCGTGCAGATATTTCATATCTACAAATACTTTGTGTTTAGAGAATAATCGTCTCTAGGTAGATGGATGACTCACTATCACACAAACTGTGTGGTGCTTTTCAATAATGCAATCTGTTATCCTTTTCTAATGTTGTCTTTCTCGATGAACTTGATTTCATCTCCACTGACACGACGGCAAGTCTTAACAGGTAATACTTGTCTGTTGTCACATACCATACAATAATGATGTTCATTTCCGCTACCGCCTGCACTCACAGTCACAAACACACATATGCACACACGCAGGAGAAGAGCAGAGACCTTGAATCTATTTACCAACCCAGAGTATTATCGCAGAACAGTCCTTCAGGTAACACTGTCCATGGACTCCAGTCAAGGTCATCTCACACACACACACACACACACACACACACACACACACACACACACACCACACACACACACACACACACACACACACACACACACACACACACCCACACACACACACACACTGTTCTTGGAATCCTATTTTCTATAGAAATCCCAGTAAGATAACACACTAGATAATTTTCAGTCCTTAGTAAATTTCAAATGAAATTCACAAGAGGTCCCCTAATGACTTTCTTATTCTACAAAAAAATCTTGATATCAAATTTGTAATGAAGATACGTTTTTTACGACACTTAAAAAAAATGATGCTGTTTATGCAAAAGCAGATTGTTTGTTGTAATATTTAATATTTAACGGATCATATCACAATCTTAGCTGCAGGTTTTGAACATCACCAGAACATGTAGAAATGATTTGCTTTATTTTAGCAAAGCAATGCTGAAAATAATCTGCCTCCTCTTTGAAAAAATCATTGCAGATGATGTTGCACAACAAATTGTACTTTTGCAAGTCAGCAGCTGGGGCTGACTCCAGTGATGATATCATGCCATTCTCCTGAATCAGCCCTTGGGCCCACCCTAAGGGACAGAGCAGGTATAAAAACCTGTCACACACCGCCTGTCATCACACTAGGTTGAACCAACACTCCTCACATTCAGGCTGCTTGCACAGTCTGCAGTGACAAGGAGTGACACTTTGCGTTTATAGTCTCTGGGTTGTTAAACTCCAGGAATCTAGGACAGCATCTTTAATCGCAGTTCCTGTCCGGGTGATCTGTGTGAAGCATTAGTAGCGTTTAGTAAGCCTCCTGGGGTGCTGGGTCTTCCTCTCATCATCATCATTATCATCATCATCATCATCATCAACAACAACAACAACAACATTACTATGATAATAAGCATTGCAATGATCTGGGCAGTAGTGGTGGGATTCTGCTGCCTTTTGTGGCTTGCTGTGGGGATACGACACAGGTAAGAAGAGACATAGGACATGTTGGATGTAATGTATTAGGAATTTCTTATAGTTGTTGTATTTTACTTATACAGTGTGTCTAGAACACTTAACATTATTAGGAATCTGATGATGTATGCCAACCACCAACTGTTTTTTTCCAGGGAAGCAACATCACATGTAACAATATGATGCATGTGGCAGCTTATGTAACCAGTTACGCACTGTGAAGGACATAAGTATGCATGCAGTGTGAGCTAATCAAACAAAAGCTTTCTTAAAGATGTTGGAATTTGTTAGGTATGCTGTTGTTTCACCAGTGTGCTGTCGGTGCTTATCTACTGTGGTCAGATTGACAAAATCTGAAGTGCTTTCTAATGTAAAATATATGTTACAAATAATTTTGTTTTTAAGAGCGTCATAATGACATTTACGCTGTCATTTAACAATAACAACAATGGTAACTGTTTTGGAATGTTTTGGAAAATGTTGTGGTTGTTGGGAGGATCAGGTTCAATTTCAAGGAAACTGGGCTCATTGACGAGAACTCAATGAGTTTTGAGTTTACTCAAGTATTTATTTTGTAAATGTCTGGAATCTAGCAAAAACCATGCATGCTGAAAACTTGTCCAAGAGGGAGAACATGTCTGATCTGATCTCTATGAGGATGATCCTGACAAGTTAATCTTTAAAGTTTAAAGATTAACTTACTGAAAAGGGTGATGATTCCCTGATTAAAATGCTTACCAAAATACTTTAAAGTTTAAAGTATCTTGGTAAGCATTTTATTCTTTGATTTGACAGTTGATAGTGGAGTGGTGACAAAAAATGGTTGCAATTACATTGTAAGGACCCTTAAACACCAGGAGATGGGGCACTCTGGTGGCCCAGAGGTTAAGGCACTGACCATGAACCACAACATCCTTGGATTGCAACTGGTTTGAAAAAACTCACCAGGGTGCCCCAATCTTATTTTTCAAAGTAATGCAATTATGTCAGTAGGGCTGCTGTTCAGTGGAAACACTGTATAACCATGTTGGGTTATCTTCCTACAATTCTCCTATTTCTTAGACAAGGTGCTTTTTGTTTTGGACATACATGGTTTGCATTGGACTAAAAGTAAAAACGTTCATGAGCTGGCTATAGGTTGAATCAGTCAGTAATAGTAAGAAAAAAAGTGAGCATAACTCCTATAAAAATGTTATTTTTTTAATTTTTAATTCATACAATCATCATAAACCCCCTCTGTCTAGACAAACAATTGAGCCCTAATATGGAAAACACTTTGACCTTCTATCAGTGGCTATTTGTTTTGGCTTTCACTGAATATTGTCTGCTATCTCTTTCTTGTCAATGCCCATAGGAAACTTGGTGAGCCTGCAGTTGAGAATGGCTTCATCCCCTACCTAGGTTGTGCTCTGCAGTTCGGGGCCAACCCTCTTAAGTTCCTCCGCAGCCGCCAGAAGAAGTATGGTCATATTTTCACCTGCAAGATAGCAGGCCAGTACATCCACTTCCTGTGTGACCCCTTCTCTTACCATTCAGTCATCAAACAGGGGAGACACCTGGATTGGAGGAAGTTCCACTTTGCTACTTCTGTTAAGGTAAATTTAGTAGATTTCATCTTCTAATATTCATACCATGTTATGTCAGGATATTTTTTCTTCTTCCATAAAGGACTTTTTGATGATACCAGTGAGTCCTTCAGTGGCCCTAAACCTATTTTTCATGCACTCACCAGGCGTTCGGCCACGACAGCTTTGACCCTCGTCATGGCCACACTACAGAGAACCTTCACCAAACCTTTCTGAAGACCCTGCAGGGTGAGGCTTTGCCCTCCCTGATAGAGTCCATGGTGGGCCACCTACAGGACGTAATGCTGAGGTCAGACACACTCAGCCCTAGCAAGGACCACTGGGAGGTGGATGGCATCTTTGCTTTCTGCTACAAGGTCAGCAATTGGACTTTAGACTGGAACGCATACAAGATCATTTAAGACACTGGGAGAGGTAGTCTGCCATCGGGCCTTAGGTTCTGCAGTTTATAGTGGACACAGTCTGGAGTAAATTGACCCACAAAACGTATTACATTTTGTCAAACAAAGTCAATTTTCATGGCTGCAACTAAAAAATAGCAACAAAAGAGAGACTAGACTTACAGTAATTTTTCAAGATTTAATCCTGTAATTCCAAAGCCTCCATGCCCTTCATTTTGACTTGAAAACAGTGCTCCCAACAGTCTTAACAGGTTTCCTTCTGTCCTGCTGTCCCCCAGGTGATGTTTGAATCTGGCTACCTGACTCTGTTTGGTAAAGAGCTTGGTGAAGACAAGCGCCAGGCTAGGGAGGCGGCTCAGAAAGCCTTGGTGCTCAACGCTTTGGAGAACTTCAAAGAGTTTGACAAGATCTTCCCGGCATTGGTGGCTGGCCTGCCCATCCATGTCTTCAAGAGTGCCTACAGTGCCAGAGAGGTTAGTGCCGCAATGCCTCTGTGGTACCATTTCTAACAACTTAAGCAGTATAAACTTTATTTAAGAGAAACTCAAGTATTTCTTTTTTAAATGTCTAGAATTTAGCAAAAACCATGCATGCTGAAAACTTGTCCAAGAGGGAGAACATGTCTGATCTGATCTCTATGCGGATGATCCTGAACGATTCCTTATCTACCTTCAATGACTTGAGCAAAGCCAGGACCCATGTCGCTCTGCTCTGGGCTTCACAGGCTAACACCCTGCCTGCTACCTTCTGGAGTCTCTTTTATATGATCAGGTATGCTAATAGCTCTCTTTGTCTTTAGGCTCACAGGAAAAAGAACAGAAGATAGCAAATGGATTGGTCAACTCAACAAGCAGTAGTGGTTGCGAGTTCTGTTCTGTTTGAACAGAATAAAATATTTGTAGTCCCTAATGGCTCTTTATTGTTGTTAGTAAATCACAAATTTAGCTGTCTTCTTCTTGTCAGTTATTTATTGGTTTGTTTGATAAGGGACAGTGCACATTAATACAAATATGTCTGTAAATGCACCAGAGTTAGCCAAGAGGCTATTTTTCATCTGTAGTCCCAAGAGGCAGATAAATGTCAAGTGTGGTAATCTATTATCACGAAAACACATCTCTTTGTTCACCCCCTGGGGCTAGGGTGGCTATTGTTCCTGGCTTAGAATTACTCATGTGTATATATACATGTGTCTATATGTCTATATCTAATATATGCACTTTAGACCATAGATTGTCTTTAGGCTCAGTAGCTGACCAAACACAGCAGACCAAATTGTTGGCTGATGGAGACAAAGTAGGCAAACATTAGACTAGCATTTCAATTTTAACAATATGCTGCACTTGATGATTTTAGATAATTTTATTTGCATGGCACAACAAATTGACAAAGGACAAAGATTTGTCATAGTTTTGTGCCTGTAGTCCAACACATTGGATTTGAAATAAAACAATGACTGTGGTCAAAGTGCTGACTTCACATTTTAAGTGGGGTGTTTGAGGGTGTTCACCTGTAGAGCATCATGGGAAATAGACTTCAGATAGTAATTGAAGGCAAAGGATTTGCAACCAAATATTTAATAAGCTCATGTTCACACGTGTCCACATGTCCATGTACTTTATGTTCCATAAAATTGGAATAAACTAGTGTTTTTAGACAGCTATATATTTGCACCAAGCATCACAGTTACAATTAAATTCCAATGTGTAAAAATATAGACACAATGAAAATTGGCACAATGAAGTTCCTGCAGTTATCCAACATCAGTCAGTAAGAATTTTTAACAGTGACAGTAACAGGCTCCTCTATCTGTGCTCAGGAGCCCAGATGCTATGAAAGCAGCTTGTGAGGAAGTGCAGAAGATTCTAGAGGATGCAGGACTGACGGTTGACCCGAGCAACCCTACACTGAACCTGACCAGGGAGCAGCTGGACAACATGCCTGTTATGGGTAAGATTACCAGCAGATTACTAGAAAATAAAAGGTACTTGTAAGACGACTAACTGTCTAAATGTTAGTCTGGCATTGCCTCCATGGTATACAACATACCATTGCAATCTATGTACAGAATTCTAGCATGTTTTTATTTAAAAAACAGTAAACAAATGTTATGAGCCTAATTTATTTCTTTACATATTCCTGTCTACTTTCTGTCTATAGACAGCGTCATTAAAGAAGCCATGCGTCTTTCGAGTGCTTCTATGAATGTACGTATTGCCAAGGAAGACTTCCTGCTTCACCTCGACAACCAAGAAGCTTACCGTATTAGGAAAGATGATGTCATTGCTCTATATCCACCCATGCTGCACTACGATCCAGAAATCTACGAGGATCCCTATGTAAGACTCCCGTATAGTTCCTACTTCATCAATGAGAAAACTATCTTCTTCAGGAAATCCCTGTTATTTGCAAACTACTGAAACTCATCTTCTTCTCTCCCACTCTCCTCATCCCCCCGCAGGAGTATAAGTTTGATCGTTTCCTGGATGAGAAGGGTCAGGAAAAAACTACATTTTACCGCAATGGCCGGCGGCTGCGTTACTTCAACATGCCCTTCGGCTCTGGGGTCACCAAATGCCCCGGCAGATTTTTTGCTGCGTATGAGATCAAGCAGTTCCTGACTCTGGTGCTGTCCTACTTTGACATGAAACTGGTGGACCCTGCTATCAAAGTCCCACCTCTTGACCAATCCCGTGCTGGTCTGGGTATCCTCCAGCCTACCTATGATGTGGACTTCAAGTACAAGCTGAAATCGAACCACTAGGTTCTCTGTCAAGGCAGAGTGATTGAAGTACATATTGTACATAGTGTATATTTAAAACTGTTAATGAAGATGCTTTGCTGTATATATAAATAGACTGAAATATATATTTTTGTTGCTTTAATTTTCCGCCAAAAAACATGTATTCTGCACATATGGGTGGAGCCCTTAGAAACTGTTAAAATCCTTCAGTGTATCTGGTAGTGTTGTGACAAGCACTTCCTGTCTGGCATCTTAGAGTAGAAGTGCTGAGTTGCATTTTCAATTCCTGAGGACGGACCTAAAAACATACAAATTTATAAAATAAATGTGGTTTTGCATGTTTGGCCCATTCACCCAAAATCTTGTAGAGTGACATTATCAAGTGACAGAGTGTTTGTACCTTGCAGACAGCCCTTGATATTAACATATTTCATTATGCCACATTACAGTGGCATGGTTATGCAGCGCAGACTCGACTTAAATCATTCTATAATTACCATTACATGAGAAATGACAGCTACAGCAGAACAGTTTTCACTGTTTTCTTGTTAGCACTTGTCTGTGCTGGTACAGGCGTGTTTGACTCTGGACAGAAGTGTTTTATTTCCGCAACGCCTGACACAAGAACATTTTCTATTGCACATAGACCAACATATTGTAACTACTGAAACTATAGGGTTTCCCATGTTACCACAGTGGTATAAAACTGATGGAGAGCTGAGAGATGTTTTAAATCTTTTCCAGCGCTTCAATTTCTCTCTTACAAGTTTCAGCGTATCTCCTTTCTTTTTTGTCTTTCCTCTCTATCCTGTCCATCTCTTCTAACTGCTCATCCAGACCTATCCCACCCAGTACATTCAAATTCACAGCAAAGTCTGACATTTTGTAACAATTTGTTTGGCACAATAATACTACTGTAATGGGGTCACAACTGTGTTTTTACAAGGGCTTTCATCGCAGCTCGGCCAATCATAATCAAGGATTGATACTATATATTTATATTGTTACATCAAGAGGAAGGTCTAATTGATGTTTCCATGTCTTCTCCTCACTCCCAGGAGTAAAGTTCTTTCATTGATGGATGTAAACTCTGCTCAAGAAGCTAAAATTGCCATATTATCAAAAATGTACATGACCTGTGTCCTCAGTGACAAGGCATTTTTCAAGTTTTTGAAAGATGATTTTTACGTCAACAGTGCCAACAGTACCATCTAAAAATATAGTGTTCTGGGGAAATGTCATCAGTAAAGTATATTGTACATGACTTTTAGTAAATGGGCTTAACATGCAAAAACACTGGTGTTCCATTCATCCCTAGAGCTACTGGAAGTTCATATTTCTGCACTTTTGAAATACTACTACTTTAATGTGTGTTAGCATTGACTATCACAGCCAACTGTGTGCAGTGAAACATGTTCTGTGTATTTATCATAGCATATAGAAAAACTGTTAGCTCACCTATTCTGCTCTATCACCACTTGTTTGGTACTTTGCTATTTCACGTCAGCTAGTTTATTCTGCGAGGTGATATTGCTGAGTGCAGCATTACCAAACTCCTTTTTTATCAATGAATGCATGACTGTAATCAGTACCCTATCATTTACTGACTTCACCTTGAAGTGGAAGATAGAGACTCCATCAACTTTGGAGTTTGCTCTCTCTGGCTGTCTCACTCTCAAACACTGCTGTCCCTAAAGCTGCGTCTGATTGTTGGCCAATGCTAATCTATCTAACTGTAGAACAAGGCAGGTATTCAGGTGCTTCACATAAAGGGTAAAACATTCATAACTCTGGATACAATATTTAGACAATGAGTGAAAACAGTGAGTGAGTCTGAGACCCTTATTATTCTTGGGAGCAGAATGTAACGAACATGGAAGCGAGAACACCATTGTAAGCATGCACAGCTGTTTTAATTATATTGCCTGACAATCTGAAGGGTATTCACTGAACACTGATGTGTAAATGCTGTACAAACAGAAAATAAATCAATACATTTGTACACTCGTCTGTGTGGCGTTCAGATGTCTCTATTTGTTCAACTCAGTGCAAATACAACAGAAAAGCGTTGTCATCCTTTCTCTTTCTCTCTATACATATACTAATCATGTAATAAAGTAATAATGTAGATAACAGGGGATTGTGGCTGAAAGCTCCAGAAGAAATCCAATAATTAGACCTTGAGTTCATTGTTTGTCATAGAAACAGTTCAAAAGTATTCTTTCTTTAAACAATGTATAGTGATTACTGGTAACATGTGTTAAATGTAACAATTAATAGAAAGATTCAAGTTTATTTTTGGAGCACAGTCTACAAAAGCAATTGAAAGTACTTTACGCAGTGATTAAAAAAGTAAGTTATGACAAAAATACAGACAACTAATTGCGTAGGTGCAAACCTTTAATCAGCTTCCAGGCTGAATCCTGTTTTCACCCGATTTTTGTATTGTGGTCTGCTTAGTTGATAAACTGTAAACAGGTCATATTTATATCCAACAACACTGCATGCTCTGTTCACACCCTATTCAGTGTTCATAGTTGTGCATTGTGCAATGCTTTGTTCCTCACAGCTGGGTGTGGTCACATGTACAACAAAACACATGTGACGACTGTTTAACCCACTGAGGTCAGTGCAGCAAAGCTTCATTTCCATGATTTATTTTGTCCTTTGCTTTACATTCAAGCTGACTAAACACATATAAAGTAGAAAAATGGAAAAAGAAAATAATAATAGTATATCATATAGAATATGTTTTTACGCTTTAATAACTGACACTATATGGTTATTAATTATTTTCAGTTTATTTTTTATGGGACATTTCTTGCGGCCTGTTACACACTTTGCAGATACTTTACTCCTGTTACTCTGCTTATTAGCTTGTTGCTGCTTTATAGTTTATGTTAGCTTATATGTAACTCCATAACCTATGTTCCTGCATTAAGTTAATCCACAACTGCCGTAATTAACTATTAACTATACAATTTGTAAAATTGCTTGATGAGCTGTCATATATTTAAATTGAGAGCTTTTATTTTTCAGACAGACTGATGGGATGAGAAAAAAGGAAACTCAGGATGTAACAACAGACAGAAACTAAATTTAAAACACAAGATTGAAACTGTCAAATGAGCAACAGATCCTTTAGTACAAGGACCAACACTACAAAACGCTATTTATGATATATCAGCATTTTTTGTAAACAGTGTTAAAATGTCAGTTTTGATCAATTGACAAACACAAACTGTTCACTTCTGTATGTGATTTTGCTGTAAATTAAACAATCTCCACATCAATCAATTTGTTGAGTGTTCCGATGTAATCCAAACATATATCTATAATAAGGACGGTGCAGATTGTGTTTGATTCGATATTGGTTGTTGACATAGAACCTGAAAGGTCCATCTTTCTATCATAACTGTCCTAGTGGCCTACAATAAAGTAGCTGAGGAAAGGCCTGATTTTATTTTACCACCCTGTTCATACAGAAAAAACATGCCAGGATTAAACCACAAGGACCCCGGTCTGCTGGCCCCCCATTCACCTATGTTCCTTGAATCCCCCCACTCCCTAAGTCATGTATAGATTCTCTATACTGGATGATAATCAGAAAGTTCTTGAAGCTACTTTTTTGTCATCAGATTCCCTCCTCAAGACAGTACCTGGAAGTAAACAAGGGCCCTCATCATGTCAATGGATATTGTGCTTTAGTGGTTTATCTTTGCTCAGTTGGTAAATCAGTCAAAATGTATTGATGTGGAAATCCATGCTAGCTAACCAAACGTTTTCAAACTCTCTCTCAGGTTTAATCATTGATGAACGCTGACAAACAAGGCAAGGCCCATCTGGGGAAATCAGATGCCTATCCAAGATGGTTCCTCTGGATCTGGGACCAGTGGTATGTAGAGGAGCTTAAAACTTGAGTTTTGCAAAAACAAGTTCTCAAGTAGAAGTTAAAGTAGTCATCAAATTAACTACAGTACTTGAGTGAGAGTACAAAAGCAAGTAAAACATTTTATATTTTGAATTAAATTTGCAGATAAATCAGCAAGTTGCGTGCATATGCACATGCATGACCTGACTGTCAAATAGTAAATAGAAAGAGTGTCAACATGTTAGTGTCCATAACTTTGATCATTCCAGTATAGTCCTTTGTCCCACATCCCATCACACCCAGGTCTCTCCAATCACATGATGACAATAAGATTAGAGAAGTTGACAAAGCAGTACCTTTCTGAAAATGTCTAATATCAGATGACTCATTTAGGCAAATAAGGAGATAATGATGTCATGTATCGTCATGAATTCCCTGTTAAATATACATGTGTTCACTTCTTCACTTTGACCTCAGAAAGATCATCTGTGGTTGAAACATTAGTCATGTCCACATAAAAGAAAAGCAGTTTTTGTGCATGATTTGGTCTCCACTTTTCTATCTCTCTTCATCAGGCTTCACAAAGCATGACTAGTTAATGGACACCAATTGCATACCCATTGCATATAATTATGGTCACACCATAACTCAAGCGTTATGTTAGAAAAATTCACTCAAGGCCGATGTAAAAATCAATAATCAGGACATTTATTCTTGCAAGAAGGAGACAGAGTTGAAACACATACAGGTCATGTATCAAGGCTGCTCGAAGAACTGTCTCAATATATATACAAGATAACACACAAGTGCGCTGACAGAGTAATTTGCATATGTTCTGGATCTCGTCACACTTCATCTTCACACAGTGTAGACTACACAGAGTGCCTGGAACATCACTTCACACTTTGTTACAGTATAAAGATCACTTTATCGTAATCAGGAAGTCAGGGTTGCAATTCAGCTCTGCATAAGTATTTGACGTCTTCTACATGTTTATTATCATTCTTATGTACCCAGGTCGCAAGTAGCCTAAGACAACCAGCTGAAATACTCATTTAAGAAAGACAGCTGTGATACCTAATCAAAAACACAGCTGAGACAGTTAGTGTGGACAGAGGTTCACACAAAGTTTCACACGAGAGCACAGACTTTATAGAGCCTTGTATTTTAAACGAAAAGAACAGATCATTCTAAAAGTTATTTTTTCTCCAACACGTTCCTAGTGTTTTCCCTGTGTTCCCATCCTTAGTGCTCCTGTCAGTCTCTCTTCCTGTGTTTGTCTCTTCTCAGCTGGCTTGGGCGTGGTCCCCTGCTTCACCTCCCTAGCGTCCAGCTTCACTCTGCCTACACTCCTGCCTGCAATCATCACTCAGCTCACCAATCATCTAATCAGCTCTGCAGTGAATATATCCATGCTCTCCTTCCATTCTTTGCAAAATTGTTGTCTACTCTCCTGCGGTGAACAGCTGACGGCCAAACTGTGGAATCCTCCATGTGTTACTTCTTGCTCTTGTGTTTTTTCCCTGTCCAGAGTGGACAAGAAGGATGCAGAGTTATGCAGAAAACTGAATTATTGAGTTATAGGTTACACACACACAGAACACACGCAGAACACACACAGAACACAGAACACACACTACACAAAACACAAACAGAACACGGAACACAAACGGAACACGGAACGGAACACACACAGAACACACACAGAATACAGAACAGAACACACACTACACAAAACACAAACAGAACACGGAACACAGAACGGAACACACACAGAACACACACAGAATACAGAACACAGAACATGGAACGGAACACAGAACAGGGAACACACACAGAATACAGAACACAGAACACACACAACACGGAACAGAACACAGAACACGGAACACGGAACATGATCATGAAGGCATAAAATAATAAATAGAAGTAGCGTAATTCATGTATCCAAATTCAAGGGAGTAAACTCCTCTCAAGTAAAGTAAAAAGCATGCTTCACTACTCTGACCCTCAGTATTTTCAAAATCTGTTTTACTTGAGGACATGTCACGGAGTTAATGCGCCCCCTCACTATTTCAGCGTAGTCATAGTTAGCTAGCAATAATCTACTATTGCGAATGGTTATTATGTAACCTTCAATAACACCATTAGCCTGAAGTAACCTCTACAGTCCCGGCAGACTGACTGAGTGGACAAGAAGGATGCAGAGTTATCCAGCAAACTGAATTATTGAGTCACAGGTTATGTGTGTTGCTGATAACAAACACAGTGTCAAGTCAAGGCCAGCTGATCAGACACGTGTATCTATTCATTACTCTGTGGAGAATGTCACAGTCACATTGTGATGATGTAAAATACCTGAAAACAAGATAAGAGTACATATGTGTGAGCCATTATCAGTGAAGGGAAATGATACATAGTTTTAATACTTATAAAAAAATATATATATAAATAAAATAAATTGATATCTTCTTTATCACTTTGTGTTTTGTCTTTTTGTCTTTTCTGTTGAGAAGATAACAGACTTTTGTGGGTTTTGAGGCACTGATGGTCTTTCAATGTCATTTATAAATGCGTTGGCATAGATAGTCCTCACTTTAGATGAGGTCACACAAAATACTTAAAAAATGACTTGTAACCACCTGAATTAATCACAAATTGCAGTATTAATACGCATTTATAAAACATATATTAACATAGTCCCTAACCATTAGTGCATATCTAAATCATTATGAATGCATGAATAATGTACATCTAAATAAGTTCTTAATCATTTACTAACACTTTATAAAGGATGTTATTAATCATCTACAACTCCTTAATATTTGGTTTGTAATATATATAATACATAATTTAGAAATGGGGAATCTCTCATTCATAAAGTATGAAAACACAATCACCAAACACATAATAGACGAGCTTATTAATCAAGAATAAAACATTTATAACTGTTGTTACAAATTGCATACTAATGAGTGTTAATGTAGGAACAATGCTTTATAAATGATGCATTAAGTGTTTACTCATACTTAACTAATGCTTCATAGTTTGTAGTTATTATAAAGTGTTACCTAATATGTTTTAAAAAGATGAAAACCTTGTAAATGTATTAGAATCATGTTCAATAAGTTTTAATTTCACTATTGGGTAAACAGTATTTAACAGCTTATTCCATTTTTCTTTTAGCCTTCTATCTCCATGTCTCAGCCTTCCGTGGTTTTGGAAATGGATGTAAATTAAGAGAAAAATAACAGCACTGCTTCATCTAGAGCATGATAGATCTGACTATAACTACTTCTGTGCATTCTGTTAAATTAATGTGTTGCAGATGTATTCTGATGGTGTGTATGACAATGTTTAACCCTTATTTTTTCAGCCTTATAAATTATATTTAGGGGTGTAACAAGACACGTATTCGTATTGAACCGTTCGATACGACGCTCACGGTTCGGTACGCAATACAAAACCGAACAATACGTTTGAATAATACTATTGCAATTGGAAAATGCAGAAGCTTAAATTGTGGGAAATATAATGCACTCAACGTAACAGACAACGTGCCGTCTGACACTCCCACCACGGAAGACAAACATTCTACTCTGGTGAGGAACGTTTGTTCTGGGAGGAATGCTACGCTAAACTAGCTTACAGCAGCACTCACACTCTCCCCGCAGCGTTTAGGTAGCTACTCCCTACCGATTACAACAGGGCTAATATTTACAGCCGCGGATATGAGACTCTACTCTGGAGTAGAAAACCAGGCTGTACGAACATGCTTAATGCTATTGAACTACTCCTTCATAAGCCCATTTCTCCAGACCATAATTCCTGCTTTGTTAAAAAAAAAGGTCCAAATAGAGAATCAAATGTCCGAAGCACCTGATGCTGCTCTGACAAAAGACGGCACTGACTATACAAAGCTACCTGACTGTAACGCAGTGGCGGGCCATATATTTTATACCTGGGCCTTCAGTGCTGTCCTACTACAGTTGAACCTCCTCCTAATAACCTCATTACGACGCCAGCATTACAGGATGCTTCGTCATTAACGGACAATTTCAATGTAATTAACACAGTGACAAGAACAAACTCACAAGAAACAGTCACATGTATTTATATGACAACAAAGCAGGTAGAATAGCATAAAACCCAATTAATACAATTCAACAGGCCTCTACACATTCCAGCAAAACTGCGGCGCTAAAACACGCATTCCACCACACACTCGAGGGAACGGGCCATTCAAATATTATTCACATCAAAGGGAACAATATTAACTATATCATAAAAACAACTTGATAGAAAAATTAACACAGTAGTAACGCTACTGCAGATGTAAAAACAAAAGCAGTTCACTAAACAGAGAACACAGAACACAGAACACCACAAAACACAGAACACAAACAGAACACCGAGTACAAATGGAACACGGAACACATACAGAACACACTCAGAACACACACATAACACGTAACACTCAAAGAACACACAAAACACAGAACACACAGATTACAGAACACAGAATACAGAACACAAAACACAAACAGAACACGGAACACGGAACATACACAGAACACGGAACACAGAATACAGAACACAAACACAACACAGAACACACACACAAAAGAACACAGCACAGAACACAGAACAGAGAGCACAGAACACAGAACAGAACACAGAACACAGAACATGGAACACGGATCACGGAACAGAACACAGAACACAGAACAGAACACAGAGCACAGAACATGGAACACGGATCACGGAACAGAACACAGAACACAGAACAGAACACGGAACACAGAACACGGATCACAGAACAGAACACAGAACACAAACAGAACACGGAGCACAAATGGAACACGGAACACATACAGAACACACTCAGAACACACACATAACACAAAACACTCAAAGAACACACAAAACACAGAACACACAGATTACAGAACACAAAACAAACAAAACACGGAACACGGAACATACACAGAACACGGAACACAGAATACAGAACACAAACACAACACAGAACACACACACAAAAGAACACAGCACAGAACACAGAACAGAGAGCACAGAACACAGAACACAGAACACAGAACAGAGAGCACAGAACACAGAACTCAGAACAGAACACAGGGCACAGAACACAGAACACAGAACATGGAACACGGATCATGGATCACGGAACAGAACACAGAACAGAACACGGAACACGGAACACTGATCACGAATCACAGAACACAGAACACAGAACAGAACACGGAACACGGAATAGAAAAGAACACAGAACAGAACACGGAGCGCGGAACAGAGCACAAACAGAACACACACAGAACATGGAACACATACAGAACACAGAACACATAGAACACAGAATAAAGAACACAGAACACAGCACATTGAAGACATACAGAACAGAACACGGATCAGAACACGGAGCAGAACAGAGAACACAGAACACGGAACACACAACGCACACAGAAAATGGAACACACAAAGAACACAACACAGAACCGAACACATACACAACACAGAACATACACACAACACGGAACACAGAACACAGGACATGGAACACAGAAGACGGAACAGAACACGGAACACACAGCACACAGAACACAGAACGCACACAGAACATATTAACACACAGAACACAAACAGAACACAGAACACACAACACAGAAAACAGAAAACAGAACACAGAACACAGAACACACACAAGACAGAACAGAACACAGGACATGGAACACAGAAGACGGAACAGAACACGAAACAGAACACAGAACGAGGAATACGGAACAGAACACGGAACAGAACACGGAACACAGCACACGGAATGCACAGCACACAGAAAACAGAACACAGAACACATGTGTGTGTGTGTGTGTGTGTGTGTGTGTGTGTGTTATTATTCTCGCCTTGTTCCAGTCGGGATTAAAACAGTTGAAAGAGCGATTAAAAACTTCTTGATATACATGAAGCATGTGCCTTTAACGACACATTATCTCACTACTGAACGGAGATGAAGAGCCATGTTCTTCAGACACGCACCCTTGAGAGTCTCACCTGCGAGGATTTGGCATTTCTGTTTTTTTGCTGTATTGAAAACGTACCAAACACTTGTGAACCGTTACACCCCTAATTATATTATATACAGTATATATTCTCTTATCATACATTCAAATCATATATTCACTCATGTATGTCAGCGTTACTTTGCTCCTGTTACTTTTTTTATGCTGTGGGTGATTTTATTGAAGAACACCTTCTTACCACTTTGAATCATTTTTTGTATAGTTTTTTAATATGCCCCCAAGTCCATTTCACATGCCGGTGTTGCAGCTGAAAGAATAGGAATACATCTAAGCAACACATTCACTTAACGGAATACACACATGTAATTATATGAAGCAGTGATATTATAAATCTGTTAGTTTACACATTCACACAGTCGGTGATTTCTTGCCAGCTGTCCTTCCTGTATTTGTGATTTTAAACTTTGTTTGAGTCATTATGTGAGCCACACCCGAGTCCGACATATTTAGCTTGAGTGTTAGAATATCCTAAATATCATTTCAACAGGTGGATATTGCACATGTAACAGCTTTTTCTAAATAAGTACATAGAAGCTGTGTATTGAAAACATGTCATTGTGTCATTAAGGTCAAAGTGTCCATGGGTAAGGAGGAAGTTTGATGACACATTTTTATACATCATCAACAGGTTGACACATGTAATATAACTTTTGTCCCCTTCCACAGTCTGTATGTGTCTGTGGGTTTGTGTATGTGACAGGTGGACCGCATGGGCTGCAAAAGCTCCCCATATTTCTGGATGAACTGGAAAAGCCTTCACAGATGACCCTGAGCCCAGTGCCTGAAGCTTAAAACACACTGCTGCTTTTCTAATGTACACAAAATATTGTACTGCTCCATTTTCGAAAATTACATTGTTGTAGTCACGCACACACACACGTGTGCGCTATCAGACGTCACAGAGGCCATTTATGAACAACAATCATTCAACAAGTGTGTAGAAACTGATGTTCACTTGAAAGCAAAATCCATCCTTCTGTCCTTTTGGATGAATTTTTCAATACCCGATCATAAAGCTGATCCCTGGTTTTCAGATCCATGGGAACTTGCTTTTGACTTGCTATGGAAGCTAATTGAGAGTCAGGATTGTCCTGATGTGTTCCTCACATATGTTTTTATGTTTGAGTACGGAAAAAGACCGCACGCTGTGGCGTCCGCAACGAGGACAATGTCTCCAATTATCTTCATAACCAGCCCCAATATGGCCGCAGGTCTGAGACATTGTGGTTGAGACACTTGGAGGGCTCACAGACTGTTGGGCTTGTTGTAAGGTTGTTCTTTTATCTTGTCACTCTATGTGAAGGATTCCTGGGTGCTTCTGGTGACACACATTGCAATCCAAGCGAGTCCTGCAGTCTTTGCTTGTGTGGCCTACTTTCAAGCAACCAAAACAAATACCCTGTTCCTTGATAAAGTTTATTTTATCACAATGTCCTTTCACTTTAAACTGTGAGCATTTATCCAATGAGTGACAACTTTGTGAACAAAACAGACAGTTGTGAAGAGAGGAAGAACTTGGCCTTGTGTCCTGTGTACTGAGTGATGACTCCTTCTTTCACTGCAGTGACATTGGTGGCAAAGCTGCTTCCCTTTTTTCTTTGCCTCAAGTGACTAACGTTGGGGACCTTCAAGTTGGTGGGTTGTGAGTCCTGAATGTTGCAAAAAGTGGATGTGAGGCAATTCTGACTTGTTTTTCAATGAAGGCAACACAATCATTAAACAGTGCTCTCCGGCGACTTTGCTCTTGCAGATTACAAGTAACATTTCTCCACCTTTCCCTTAATTTATAAGGAAGTTTCAAGATGATGCTCCACATATTAGATGGTAGGTCCAGTTCCTTCATATGCATCATTTGCTCTGTTAGATTTGAGCATCCTCGAAGAAACAGGGAAAACGATTGCAATGCTTTAAGATCTTCACTTTTAACAGGTGTCCAGCTGAGAATCTTTTCCATACACATACGCAGATGTAATTTTGTTGTAATTTTGTATTCATTTCCAAAGTGCTCTGCTAGAAGATTTTTAGCTCTGTGGTATCCCTGATCTGAAGGTAGATGTTGACAACTGCACACCAAGTCTCTTGGCTGCCCCCTGGTGTATTGTTCGAGAAAGTGTAAACAGTCACTCCAATTAGTTGTCTTCTCCTCCACTCCATTTTCAAAAGCAAATTTGCAGACAGGATTGCTAAAAGATCACAAAATATGAAGCATATAATGAACATTCCATTTGCACTGATAAAAATAAAACACTATTTCTATTGGGAAAAGTAAAAACACATGTATGTGCACATTGGAATTTAGTTATAAATACTGAACACATGTTTCTGCAAATATATTGAAGAAAGAGTAAGTTTACCCTTACAGGGTGACAGAGGCTTGAATGGGATTTGGAAATGGAGATATGGTGTGGGGAAACTCAGAGAGAGGCAATAGATTCATTATTAATAATTAAGGATTGATAGAATATCGTTTTTGTTTTGTTTTTTAAATCATATTTAATTTTGACAGACGAAGGTAAACTAGATCCCGATCTACACGATCTGCTACGGTAGGTGGCGCTGCGCCCCTAGAAATAAGAAAAAGAAGAAGAAAAAGAAGAAGGAGAAGAAGAAAAAAAGAAAGAAAGAAAAAAGAAGTAGGCGCGTGAGTAAACGCTTTAGCTCAAAGTAACGACACGCGGTCGTCTTTGAGCTTCTTTTTCTCTGCTTTGAACACCGGTAGAAAATGTCGAGACTCCAGAGTGTGAAAGTGTTCGTGTGCCAGCGGCTCACTGCAGCCGTGGAGGAGATAATCGGCCACTTAGAGTCCACAATGACCGAGTATGAAGAGGAGATGGAGTGCCGCCATCGCAAGCTGCTGGATTCCGTTTCCACACGCGAGGAGAAGCTGCAAACAGCCGGTCAGTAAGAACACGTCCGCTGTGTCGGTGCTGCTGCTCTGAGTCAATGACACCGCGACTACAGGATACACGCTGAGCTGCTAGCTCAGGCTAACCACAGTAGTACTGTGATGCTAGCAGTAAACAACTAGTTGTTCTATGAAGCTTTGTTTACGTAGCCCGGCAGGATGTGCGGTCGTGCAGGTGTCTCTGTTGTGCTCACGCACACCAGGTGTTCTCAAACTGTTTGGGACCAGAGGTTTATCCAAGGATGTTTGTGTGTTTTTTATTGGCAATAGGACAATGTACATTAATTAACATGAGCACCTCAGTCAGTTATGTAAATGTACCAGATTTAGCCATATGCTGAGTTTCTCCTGCAGTTCCTGGCACGTGGATGGCTTATTATACACATTACAATTAAACATACAAAAGCACATAAGCACTCTTGCACCAAGCAATCCAGCATTCACAGCAGAGGGGAGGTCATGCAGCATGGCAACACACACAGCAGAGCACGAACATGGATGTGGATGCACCTCAACATCTGATCTAGCCACACGTTAAATGACTGACGAAGTATTAAGACATAAGGTGTATCAAACACTTAACATCACAACGACATAACCACCAACGTTACTCCAGACAATCACGACATCCTCATGGTCAGTTTTTCTAATATTTCTACACCCCATATAAGGTCAAGATGAATTTTATTGTCACGACCAAAGTACACATTTGGCACGTATGCAAATATATCGTTCTCACCAACAACGTATACAACGAGCGAGACACGGTTAAATCAAGTCACTAAGGAACTAGCTAAAAAGAGACAGGTATACAACACGACAAAGTAATCCCAGGTAATACTATAAACAGAAAGTATTAAACAAGATGGTAAGAACTACAGTATATCATTGACGGTGCTTATTGATAGTGATATGGAGTTTGGGTTAACTTGAACTTGATTTTCTGCAGATGTCCAGCTTCATTTGTTGATTAAAGAAGAGCAGCAGGATTTGAGGCCCAGCCTGGACCAGGAGGACGCAGTGCGCCCCCACATTAAAGAGGAACAGGAGGATTTCTGGACCAGTAAAAGCCAGCTACCAGCACTGCAGGAGGATACCTCAGAGCTCCCGTTCACTCCTGTCCCTGTGAAGAGCGAGGATGACCAAGAGAAACCTCAGTCCCTACCGCCTCATCAAAGACAAACTGACCAAGACAGAGAAGCAGAGCCTCCAGCCAGCAGCTCAGCTGAACACATGGAAACAGACGCTGATGGAGAGAACGGTGGAGGATCTCAACCAGACGGGGTTTCACCTGCTTTTAAATGTCTGTCTGGACCTGCTAAAAAGACTTCACAGTGTTCTGGTGCTGTGACTGAAGACCACGATGATGATCAGAAGGAGATCAGGAAACCTGAGACAGATTTAAGTGATGTGGGACATTATACTGGTGATAAATTGTTTAGCTGCTCAAAATGTGGTAAAAGATTTGGCCAGAAGCACCATCTTCAGACACACATGAGATGTCACACTGGAGAGAAACCCTTTAGTTGTTCTCTTTGCGGTAAAAGATTCTCTCAGAAGGGAAATCTGACACAACACATGAGAATCCACACAAGGGACAAACCAATTAGTTGTTCGGTTTGTGGCGAAAGATTTACACAAAAAGGAAATCTGACACAACACATGACGGTCCACAGAAGAGAGAACTTTGTTGGTGAGAGATTGACAAAGGGATGCTGAGAGAACTCGACAGCCTTTGTTCCGAAGCATTCAGTTCACAGTGACGGCAGCAGTAAATGAAGTTAGCGGCTGCTGGTTGAGGTTGTCAGCAGTAGTGAGGCAATGATCTTCTCACTGTCTTAAACTCCATCGGGTCATTCAGATAGTAGTAACAATCCATTTTCAATGTTCAGATGTCGGCCTGTCATCTGCCCAGACAATTGTTGTTGTTTTTTGCTGCAGTTTACGTTCCTTTTTATGCAAATTTCTAGAAAATGCAACTCAGGAATGCACTACTGTTTTATTTTTTAATTTTTTCATGAATTACAAATGAGTGTTAATGACAATAAATGATCCTTGAGTCCTTTATGGATGATCCGAGTCATTTTATCTGATTTTTATACTCTGAACATGGCGCTGCATCCCGTTCTCCTTACACATTTTTTTTTTTTAGTAGTATCAACATAGACATGCAACTGTCGCTCAGGACGTGATAAAAAGAATAAATACAATTAATTTGTCACTTTTCTCAACGAGGCTCCGAAGTGTTTTACAGAAAACAAAAATGGCAGATAAAAATCCAAACCGCAGCTGGAGCCTTTAGTCCACTAATCATACGTTAGTGTTTTATTTTGCTGACTCCTGTCCTTTTGAAATTGTTGACTTGCCTTGTCTTTGGCAAAGATGTAGTCCCCCAAACTGCTCCTGATGGCCAGCACCCAGCACCCCCACATCTGCGCTGTGAATGGGTTTTTGGATAAAAAATACAAAATAAATGCAGTCCATTTAAAAAGACAAATTCTAAAGACAGTTATTACTTCTTTTTTTTTGTAAATTCAACATTTCTGTATAATTGTCTATGGATGATGTCCTTGAGTCCCTTATTAAAGCTCAGGTTTACCTTTCAACATTTGCAATTAACTGAAGGTGAAAATAACTAAAACTCAAAGATGTCTGTTCACCTTTTGTTGGCTGAGAAAACAAAACGCTAAAGTTTTAGAAGCAGCCTAATTAGTGTTCACAACCTGTAACATAATAGTCAGGAATCAAGTTCAAGGTTACTTCTTTTTTTTTTTTTTTTTTATCTTAAAGTTACAAGGAACTTTAATTTTGTGCGGATTTAGGCGGCCCCAACAGACTAAAGTGTTTCTGAACACCAGATTGCCTTTAGAAAACCTCTCATTCTACTGCAGCAGTGTCTGATAGTCTACCCTCATTGACTGTGTTCTGGTTTGCCCGTACCTCCCTTCACTCCAGTAGGCTTAGCAACATGGCCTCAGGCAATGTGGCGTTGGCTCCCAGTGGGGACCGGTGGAGCATTGAGACGACCAAAATGTTAACTCCCAGACCAGACAACGCTGTGGCAGCGACCTAAAGCACGTCCTGCTTTATGGTCTGTTTGACTCTAAATGGAGCATGATTTACTAAATGAACATCATGCTGTATTGAAGAAGACTTGAAACTAGAGATTGAGACCATAAACTCATGTTTACAATGTTTACTGAGGTAATAAATCAAGAGACTTCTTTTTGCCACCACAGGAGTTGCCCCCTAATGGCCATTAGAAAGTATGCAAGTTCAAGGCACTTCTGCTTTGGCTTTTCAGAACTGGAGGTTTCTGCCTGTCTTCAGGGTATAACTGTTGCATAGTGGCCTTATTGTTGACAATATTAGACATAGTGATTTGTGTGCAAAGTGTTGTAATCTATAGCCTAGTGGACTGCCTTGGCTTGCATCCATAGAATCGTGTCGGCCTATGTTGTGCAGAGCAGGTCGTCCTCTAATCGGAAGATCAGGGGCTCATGTCGTCCAGTCCGCTTATGGAAGAATCCATGGGCAAGATACTGAACCCCAAATATCTCCCGGAGGCAGTGCCATCAGTGTGTGAATGTGCTTTAGTTTAGATCCTGAGGGCAGGTGGAAGTATATGCTGAAATGTTTATGTGGCTTCATATTCATAGGCCAAACTAAGCAAACGCTGAAACTGAGATAAGATGAACATAAAGCAGCAATAAGAAATGAAAACCGTGGTTCTGCTGCCTCTCTTAAATTCACAGGTATTGAGAGTCATTCCCAACTCTAGGGGTGACAATAGAGATTTCTTCTTAAATATATTTTGTCTACCTTTATTCTAGTTTTTGGTATGTGTGTTATTATGAGGATATTCATATTCTTTGTAGTCATAGAGTAAATAATAGAGAAGGTATGCTGTGTTGCATTCTGGGTCTACTCATCCTCTGCTGTACTTTGACATTAATTGTATCTCATGGAAATGTTATATGTACAGTATGTCTAATTTTATCCGGTACAACAATTACTGTTGACTTTTTGTGTTGCATTTGTTTTGGGAAATGTTGGATTCTCCGCTAATCAGCATCTGATTATTTAAAGGCAACCTGTGAAACGCATTGTTAGTCCTTCTTGTTGTTGATGTAATCTGTAAATAAAATGGTGTCCTGGTGTGCGCTGAAACTTTGGTTTCTTTTGGTTTATTGCGTATTACCCTGCACCAGCTGCACCCAGGAGAGAAGCACTGCTGTGCACAGTGGTTGTTGGTGTAGGGCCCATCTGGAGCTACAGTCCTGCTTTGTCTGCACTGATTGGAGTGTCTTTGAGGCTGCTGCTACAGACCTGGATGAGCTCACTGACACTGTGACATCGAACATCAGTTTTTGTGAGGACATATGTGTGCCGACTAAAACCTTCTGCACATACAGTATAACAACAATAAACCCTGGCTAAGGAGGAGGCATACAGAAGTGGGGACAGGATTCTGTACAACCAGGCCAGAAACACATTGACGAGGGAGATCAAGGCATCAAAGAGGAGCTACACTGAAAAGCTGGAAAAAAATCGGCCATCGGTCATCGGCCTCATCAGGGACGGTGATGAGTCTGCGTACAGACGGGAGGTTGAACAGCTGGTCCTCTGGTGTGGTCAGAACAACCCAGAGCTAAACAAGCTCAAAACTGTGGAGATGACAGTGGACTTCAGGAGGAGCCCCCCCCCCCCCCATACTCAACAGCGCTGTGTCTGCGGTGGAGACCTTCAGGTTTCTGGGATCCACAATCTCCCAGGACCTGAAGTGGGCCCCAAACATCAACACCATCAGGATAAAGGCCAGCAGAGGTTGTGCTCCCTGCACCAGATCAGGAAGTTCAACCTGCCTCAGGAGCTGCCGATTCTGTTTTACTCAGCCATCATCCAGTCTGCTCTCTGCTCCTCTCTCACTGTGTGGTTTGGATCGGCCACCAAACAGGACAGAAACAGACTACAATGGACTGTCAGGTCTGCAGAGAGGATCATTGGTTCCAGCCTGCCCTCCATCCTGACTCTGGAGGTGTACAACGGGCAGGCTAAAGTAAATACTCAAGTACAGCACTTGAAACGTTTCACCACCAGCTTGTGTCCCATCACACCCTGGACACAAGCTGTTCCAACTCCTCCCCTCTGGTAGGCGCCACAGAGCTCTGTACGCCAAACCCACCAGACACAGGAACAGCTTCTTTCCACTGGCCGTCACTCTGATGAACAATGAATCAGTCATACTGCACTACTACCTCCATTCTGCACAATCACCTTCATTCCATTGACACTGTTGTTGTATTGTTGTATAAGGCTGCGTTCATATATATATATATATATATATATACAGTATATATATATACAGTATATATATATATATATATATATATATATATATATACAGTATATATATATATATATATTGTACATAGTCGTTAAATGTTTATGCTTACATCTGTTCTACTTTTTTTTAATATATATATATTTACATTTTTTCCTGTTTATTTGTAAATTTTGTGTATGTACGTGGAGAGCAACGAAAAACCGGAGTCAAATTCCTTGTATGCGTACGCGTACATGGCCAATAAAGCTGATTCTGATTCTGATGACGGTGACATTAGATAATGTTTTGTGTATGGTGCAGCAGCCAAGACGCACTTAAACAAAATTGATAGAGTACAAAACAAAGCATTGAAAATGCATCCAGTGCAAGTTGGGCAATGTGGATTTTGGGATTCCAGGCAACATTAGGAGAAGTACCCTTTGATCAATGTAATTGGAGCCGTCTGCAGGGGCGTGGGAATGAAAAGACCAGACAGAGTGTATGCTGTGTTGATTCGGTAGCAGTAATTCCCAGTATACAAATTATAAAATCCAATAGGAAGATTTAATGTTGGGGATCCAGCAACGTTTATTTAGAATACGTAGGGGTGGAAGTACATTTATGCTTGGTCCCTGCTTTTATAGGCTCATATTCCTTTTTGTAGAGGGGTGGCTGAGGAGATGCTCAAGAAAGAATGATGACAGAAATATTTAAGTCAATGGTAAGACAGATGGGACAGGGATAACTGGGCTAATAAATATCAGCGTATGCAGAAAAGCATTAATGTGTAAGGTGTGTTTAAAGGAAACAGAAGGGAGGAGAACGTTCTAATTAGATGAAGGTACAACCACACAGGATTAATAACACATTGTCCCCGGCACGGTAGGTGGCGGTATGCACATTACAAGCAGCGGTTGCAACCCAACAAAAACAACAAACGAAGAAGAAGAAGAAGAAGAATATCGCTACCACGTTTTTCACAGCTGCTTTTCTCCTGAAAATGGCCACACTCAAGACGCTGAGAACTTTTATCACCCAGCGGCTCGCTGTGGCTGTGGAGGAGATATCCGGGATGCTGGAAACAACCATATCAAACTACGAAGACGAGATTAACCGCCAGCGCAAACTGCTGGAAGATGAGAGGTCTGAGTTCCAGATCAACAAAGCAGGTTTGAAGAAGTTTCTTTCCGACTGTGTTGACTCTGCTGGTCTCGTTACATGCACATCTCGGTTCTTTACTGTTTATCAAGGTTTGTTATATTTAATCTAACTGACTGAAGCTGGAACGGTGGTTCTGCTGTGTTTGCGAAACGACAGTTTAGCTTCCCGCGGCTGTTTTAAGCCAACCCACAGTAAGGGCGGAAGTTGAGCATTTACAGCCTTCAGAGTAAAAGCGTAAAATAAAACTGAGACCAACAGAGTCGCTGTCGTCGGTAATTCACCAAGAGCTCAGTAGCATCAATCGAAAATGATTTTTTTTTTTTTTTTTTTTTTTTTTATTGGATTGCTAGAATCCTACACTGCGAACTGAAGCCAAGCTGTTATCTTTCACAGTGCCACCGGAAGTAATTCTGAACCTAAAACAACAACATGTCCGCACGAGGTTTGTCTCTGCTAACCTTACAGGAGAAATACATTATATGGACCCTGAACATGTCCATGTTTACAGAAGCAAAATGAGGTGATATATTAGTTAGTCCATGTGGGATGGAGAGGTGACTATATTTAGCAGATGAGCATTTTTGGGTGAAGCAATTTGTGCCTCTGGTTCTGCCCATAGACTGGATTCTGTTGTAGGAATAGACTGAACATAAGAAGTGGACGTATCATTGTGACGTCACCCACTGGTTTGTGATCAAATAACCACTAAGATGACAATAATAAGGTAAAAGGATAACATTAAGAACTTTTGATTGGTTTACATGGACTGAGGGACAGAGCTTTGAAGCCCAGAATGTTATATGGCACCTAAGTGCATTCAATGGGATTAGTTTTGACAGATATTATTGTATGTCATTTTTCCGAAAAGGAAACCCAATTAGTTGTTCCATCTAATTTTTGATGTTGTATATTCAATGTTGCTCCTTAACAATGCAAAAACAATCAATAGCTGCAGCGGCATACTCCCTAATGAATATTTCTAGTACCCAGAAAGACAACAAGTAAACCAACTTTATAAGTCAACTTGGTTGTTTCAAAAGGCCAAAAATGCAGTTTGTAGTTACCTGTTTTTTCTGAGAAAGAGGGATATAATATTGGGAAGCGATTTAAAAGAAACACCTTTAACTCTGTCAATATTTAACAGTTTCTGTTTTTTTTTTTACAGATATGCAACAAGCAATGAGATTTCGAGTCATCATTGATCATGACATCAAGAAGATAACTTTCCAAAATGGCCTCCCCTCATCTGTGGAGGACTTCATTAAAGTGTTAAAACAAGCTTTTTCCATCACCACAGAAATAGGTCTTCAGTACAAAGATGCTGACTTTGATGACTTCTTCACGCTAACCGCTACAAAGCACCTGAAGGATAAAGACACGCTTAAAGTAGTGCACGTGTCTCCGTTCACAATAATGACCATGGTCCCTCGGGAACGCAACCCTGACACATCCGACGTGTCTTCTGTGGATGATATGCTCTCTGTGGATTCACAGGACGCTCTGCTTCTCAGTCCCCCTTCAACTGACAGGCAGAACCAGTGGCCCGCTGTCTTTCCCATTCCAACCTTCTCCTACAACACTGAGATGGCGCTGAGGCAAGGCAACGAAAAGTTCCTAAAAGATGGAATCCCGCTGACGACACCAAGGGACAAATCGGACATCCTGGAGCGTCTGGCGGAGGCCATGTTTTCCTACACAGCTTATCCCAATGATCATCAGAGGACTGCAGTGGCACAGGCACTGATAGAGAAGCATCCCTGCTTGAGGGAGCCCGGCTCCTATAACGGATGTTACGGGTGGCAGCAAAGCCTAAAATTCAAATGTGCAAACTACCGGAACAAACTTAAAGCACACGGAAACCCTGAACTTCTAATAAATTCACTGAAACACAAGCAGGAGGGCGACAGGAAACCTAACAAAAGCCTCAAGAAACCAAGGAAATGTGAGGTGAACTACCTCCCCCCACATCCAGCAGGGGAAACGGACGACAGCCTGGAGAACCTGAGACTTGGGCTCATTGCAGCGCGCACCACAAAAGGCAATGGTCAGATGATGAACGACATGATGTGCAGGACGTACAGCTTCAGAAGAAGGGAGGTGGTCTGCCAGGCCATGCAGGTGTCTGAGCTAAAGGAGAGATGGCCTGTCCTCTTTGATCCAGTACAAGTAAGTAAGCTAACTATAATCACACATTACTCTTGTTGTGTAGAACAGTGGCTCTCAAACTGGAGTTAGGAACCTACAATTGTTTGTGAAGGTGGGAAACTGTAGAAATGTTCATTATGCATAGGGATGGGTATCGTTTGGTTTTTTTCCGATACCGGTGCTAAAACGATACTTTTAAAACGATACCGGTGCCTGAACCAATACTTTAAAAAAAAAACACACAAAACAACAATTGACGACATTAAAGAAAGACTTTTTTTTATTGCCAAGGCAATTTGTTTTCTTCAAATTGAACAATATATTAACTGTTAACAGTATACTTAAATAAAAATAAATAAACTTCAGCAATTCTTTTGCAGAAATATGAACATATTTGCCAAGGCACCGAAAGGAAGCACCGAACATATTTCAATCAACTCAGGCACCGAAAGGAAGCACCGAAATCTGCTTTGCGTTTCGGTCCGGTATGGCACCGGTTTTCGGTACCCAACCCTAATTATGCATATATAATACTAACAAGAGGCTATTTGATAATGTTTTCAATGGCCTTCTATTGGTTGGGGAATTTAGACAGGGTTACAGCACAAAAACATCCAGAGAGCACGGACACAGGCTGAGGCTGGAGTTCAAGATCAGCCGTCCCCCTAGCGTTAGCCTTTAGCTTATTATTAATGGTTTCAATTAGCCGACAGCATTGAAGTCCAAATAGCAATCACCAACTCTGTTGTGTCTGCAGTGTGTGTGGAGCCCTCAGGGCCACGGTAAGCTGCCGGTCAGCAGTGTTAATGCAGTAACAGAATGCTGCAGACCATTCCTGAAGACTGGGTAGCGACGCACAGGAGATTTTATAAGGGTCGCAGAAAACATAGAATATATCCCACTAAATGCCACATACTGGTCCCTTTTAATGTGCATGTGTATAGATTTCCAATAATGCATGCATAACACTAAATAGTGATTTGTCAAAGTTTGAAATGTCTGGTTTACCTGTTTTTTAAGATGTTTTAAGGTGATGCGGAAATGGTCAGGAACAGTAAATGATTCACAAATTCGTCCTTCTCCCGATTTATAGATGAGGCCTATTTGGAATTGGGTTGTGATGGTTTATTTTTAAAAGCGGGTCTACAAGAGGAGACATGGAGGCACAACATAGGGAAATCAGAGGAGCGACGCATTAACCAAAGGAAGATGGAAACCATAACCACATAACCTCTGGTTGGTCTAAGGACAAAGAGGCACATTATTTACATATTTATTCTGTTTACTCGGTACTGACTAGGAGGGGGTTGGCTTGTTGTGGGTCAGATCCCCTTCAGAACAACCCCTCCAGGAGGGTTCTGTTGTACTGGGCCTGAGGAGCAGCTTTCTATTACATGGGCTTAGTGGGGATCAGGTCCTCTGACTCCCAAGCTCAACAAAGTCTGTTCCTACTGCAGCAGTATTGCTACATTATATGGGAACGTGTCTGTGTGACTTTGTACGACTTCTGTACTAAACCTGTGTCTTCCAGATAAATGAAGAGTTCCGGAGGTGCACCACGATCCCCCTGGAGTCCACCTTCACCTCGCAGCTGGACAGGTACACGCCAAAGTTCCTGAAGCTATTCAACTTAAAGGGAGGAGCTGTTGGACTGCGCATGAGGAACGTGTGGATCGACCTGATAAAGGTGAGGTTAAAGTGGGAGAAAGTGACCACGGTCAAATAATAAAGTCAATCTAGATTTGTTTCAATAGATAAAATATCACATTAAGACACCAAGATCTTAAGGAAAAACATGAACAATATCAAAAGGGGGCGACTAGCTCACTAGGCTAAGTGGGTTGTCTGGGAACCGGAGGGTCCCTGGGACGCTGAGCTGAGTCGAAGGGTCCTTGAGCAAGACACTGTCCCCCTAGCGGCTCCCCGGGCGCCTGTCATGGGCAGCCCAAATGCAGAGAAAAATGTCCCCCTCAACGGGATAAAATATAGTGTAATAAAAATAAATAAAAGCTTTTGACATTTGGACAATTCTGCAAGTGTTGCATTTTCGTCAGTCGGATGGTGAGTACTTCTGTTCTGGAACGTGCTCAGAACCCCCTTAAGGTCAATATACAGTGCTGTGAAAAAGTATTTGCCCCCTTCCTGGTTTCTTATTTTTTTGCATATTTGTCACACTTAAATGTTTCAGATCATCAAACTAATTTTTATATTAGACAAAGATAACCCGAGTAAATACAAAATGCAGTTTTTAAATGATGATTTCATTTATTAAGGGAGAAAAGCTATCCAAACCTACTTGGGCCTATGTGAAAAAGTAATTGCCTCCCCCTTGATAAATCATGAATGAACTGTGATTTTTTTGGAAAGCTGAGTTCAATTTCACTATCCACACCCAGCCCTGATTACTGCCAGACCTGTTGAATCAAGAAATCACTTAAATAGAACCTGTCTGACAAAGTGAAGTTGGCTAAAAGATCTCAAAAAGCGACACATCATGCCGCGATGTAAAGAAATTCAAGAACAGATGAGAAACAAAGTAACTGACATGAATCAGTCTGGAAAGACCCCAGAACAACATCTGAAGAACTGCAGGCCTCACTCGCCTCAGTTAAGGTCAGTGTTCATGACTCAACAATAAGAAAGAGACTGGGCACAAATAGCACCCATGGGAGAGTTCCAAGGCGAAAGCCACTGCTGACCAAAAAGAACACAAAGGCTCGTCTCACATTTGCCAAAAAACATCTTGATAATCCCCGAGACTTTTTGGCAAATATTCTGTGGACTGACGAGACAAAAGTTGAACTTTTTGGAAGGTGTGCGTTCCGTTACATCTGGCGTAAAACTGACACAGCATTTCATAAAAACAACATCATACCAACAGTCACACATGGTGGTGGTAGTGTGATGGTTTGGGGCTGCTTTGCAGCTTCAGGACCTGAACGACTTGCCATAATTGATGGAACCATGAATTCTGCTCTCTACCAGAACATCCTGAAGGAGAATGTCCAGCCATCAGTTCGTGACCTCAAACTCAAGCACACTTTGGTTATGCAGCAGGACAATGATCCAAAACACACCAGCAAGTCCACCTCTGAATGGCTCAAAAAAGCAAAATGAAGGTTCTGGAGTGGCGTAGTCAAAGTCTGGACTTAAATCTGATTGAGATGCTGTGGCATGACCTTCAACAAGCCGTTTCTGATCGAAAACCATCCATTGTGGCTGAATTAAAACAATTCTGCAAAGAAGAGTGGGCCAAAATTCCTCCACAGCGACATGAAAGACTCATTGCCAGTTATCGCAAACGCTGGATTGCAATTGTTGCCGCCAAGGGTGACAAAACCAGTTATCAGGTTTAGGGGGCAATTACTTTTTCACATAGGGCCAAGTAGGTTTGGATAGCTTTTCTCCCTTAATAAATGAAATCATCATCTAAAAACTGCATTTTGTATTTACTCGGGTTATCTTTGTCTAATATCAAAATTTGTTTGATGATCTGACACATTTAAGTGTGACAAATATGCAAAACAATAAGAAACCAGGAAGGGGGCAAATACTTCACAGCACTGTAGCTAGGAGAGCCATACATCCTCTGCACAGGGTCTGTAGTTGAGTTTCATGAGGCTGTGATTATCCTAAATCTTACTATGAATGAACACTAGTGGGCCCATTGGAGCCACAAGCTCTCCAGACAACTTGTACAATTCAGTTGCTGACTTTTTAGGAACCCCCTTGTGCTGAAACCCTTTTTAGAACAGGCAACAAATATATTGACGTTCTTTTAGCATTCATGGTTTCATATGATACCAGTACCTTTACTCTAAAACTGAGCCTACGGTTGTTCAAGACCCACTGTTCCATGTCGTTGTCAGCTTATGAAATCTGATTGTGATGATTACCTGCAGGACCCACATGCCTCAGTGGTGAAGAAGAGGGACGTGACTCTGAGGTGCCTCATTGAGTACTTGGGGGAGAACGTGCAGGAGCTCGTCTCTGACTGCTTTGTAAGTACTGTCTTCATTACTGTGTGGTGCTCTGGTGGCACACTAACGGCTTCAGAAATCATCTTCAGGGTCCACCGTTCATTAAACATCACCGTTAGTTCTGGACTATGAAAATACGGCATGCACTTAAAAACATCGCAACACTGAGAATGTAAACACAAACACTCCCATGCACTTCAACATACTGTTTCCATAAGGAAGCTAAACCGGTAATAATCCTCTCTATATCTATTTTATGTATTTCAATTCATTTTGATTCATATGGAACAACAAAATGTTCAATATTAAATTAAAGACATCTGAAATAATCATAAGAAAATGACATTTTGAGATAAAAGCAAACATATCTTTTATGAAATATTGTTATTAAAGAAATAACTAGTAAAGTTTGAATTGCTTCAATTATTTTACAAATCATTTATTTGTTATATTTTTCAGAATGATTTAAAGTTATTTAGTGTGGATGTTTGCAGCCTCTGGATTGAGTCCCTAGAGAACCTGGTCTGACAGTCTACCCGGCTCAGTCCTGGTTCTCCGGTGTCTCACTTGGGCCAGAGTGCAGCTGTAGTTATTACAGTTATTAATAATACAATCGTTGAGTCTAATGTAAACCTATAGCGCAGCCTGGACACTGTAAGAAAGTGGAACCATTTGAATAGTTTTGTCTCTTTACTCTCAACACACTGAAATACATGTTGTGAAGTGGATTACATGAGTATCCATGTTTTCTAGAGCACAGACGAGGATAAAGTGCACCAGGACCTTAAAACGCAGAGCATGAGGATCTATGTGTGTCAGCAGCCGGACGCAGTGGGCATCATCATCAATGGCACTCCGGTGCTGACGGGTCTGGATAGCATGTCCAGAGCCTGCTGCCTCCTCCTGGGCCTGACCTATGCCTTAAATCTGGATTATCCTCCCAAACTTGCCAAAACGTTTGAAGTCTTCCAAAGACTGTTTGTGGGACTTGATACGATGCAGCCGAAACCAACATGCAGGTACATCAGCCTGAAGAACAAACTGCTCACATGAGCCACCACTGTGTGCGTTAGTGCTATATTCAGGAGCTGTAACGGTGTATTTGATATGGATTGTAATGAATGTTCATTGTTTGTAATAACTGATAATGGGCGAGTTCAAACATCGAGCGGTACTTCAGAGTTTTGAGGAACATTTTCAAATATCCAGAGCAGTTCCAGCTGTGACACCTCTGTAATGTGGTTCCCCTTGTCGGTCAGTTCACGCAAATGAGCCCCAACAAAGACTCCACCGGGTTTGGTTATCGTGCGGTTCTTGCTGAGAAGGCGTGTTGTAGAAGCTCTGAAGAGTTTCAGGTGAGCTGCATCTTTACTTATCAGACAGGTTACTGTAAATCACAGCTTTGTATTTAGATGTACTCATTGTTCTATTTGAGGTCAAATAATACTGAAACTTTTTAAAGTTATAGAACGGCTGCTTTTATAAGTTTTGTAAGCTGATTTGTGTTGAGGGTACTGGGGAGACTGTCCACTCTGGTTTACATAATGTAAATGAATAGTTGTTTCAGTATATTAGTGCATGTTTGATAAACCGTTCACTCAACTTGGATTACTCTAAAGACAATTCTGAAAAATGTCAACGGTTGTGAAGACAGTTTTTATTTTTTCACTTTGATGGGTTGGTGATTGAAATGATTAACATAAAATGAATTTGCTAGATGATGAACATATTATGCTATTGTGATGCTTCTGTGCATCAGCCACATGGAAGCTGAGTGTCACGCTGCAGCTCAATCAGTCACACATGAAGAGTTTATATAACAGGTTTATATTCAAAGTGTCATGAAGCCGTACAACTACTGGTAAAACGATACTGCAAATAGCTTCGATGTTGTGTATAAGACGAGCTCTAGTGTGTGTCAGTGAGATACAGTAGATTCTAGAGAACTGGTTCGTATGTTTCCAGTCGTTCTCTCAGGCACCCATGTGGAAATATGTGCGGCTCATGTCAAAGTGTTCAGTTCAATTACTGCTTTCAACCAGTATTCATTCTTTTTTTAATGAAAGATTAAGGAATAATTTTTAAAAAAAAAAATTCAACATACAATGCAAAAACTTAAGGGCATGGTGATGAAATATGAAGATACGCTCATGTTTAAAATTTGAGGGTTATTTCATGGAGACTCCACATTTAACTTGAGCAGACTTCTCGTATCCTCTCTGCTAATTGCAAACAGTGTAGCACCCTGGTTCTCTCTCTCTGGAGCTCCTCGGCACTCACTTGGCCCGCCAGCTTGGCAGAGAAGTGGATCAGGTCCTGCATGAAGAGGCCCACACCCCCTCTAGGTGCCGGTGGGATCTGGGTCAGAGTGCAGGAGTCAAAGCGGAAGTTGATGTTCTTGGCCCTGGGGAGGTCCGGCCCCCGCTCCTCAATCCACGTCAGAGGTCTAGAAGGACACCGATTAAATGAATGGTTAAAACCGTCTCCACAGCCGGCCAATGTACAAGGACACACACACACACCCTCTCACCTGCCGTCAGCAGTTAGCAGTGTTGCAGTCATCTTGCTGTAGTTGTTACTAGAGTCTTCCTCCACGGTTGCTACAGAGACCGACAGCTCACCGAACAACTCGACCAACCAGGTGAGGCGAGCGATGCCACTGAATGCTGGGAAACCAAATCCAGGCTTCAGAGCTCCACCTTCAACAAATGACAGAATGCACACGTGATCACATTTCCCTATTGAGGTTTAGCTGGAGTTCCAACCCTAAAATGCCGTCTTTTCGGACGACTGTCACATTCCCCTGGTGTGACTGTCGGGAGTGTTTTCAACAGTGTGCAGCATGACATGATAAACTGGAAAACACTCCAGCACTTAAACATCACATTACTCTCAACTCCCATTTGAAGACAGATGAATGTTTTGGTGAAAGCTGTGTCAAAGAGAAACAGTCCCGTCTCTTACCTGTGAAATGAAGAGTACCTTCCTGCAGGATTTTACCCTCTACCGCTTTCTTCAGTTCTTTGTAGTCTTCTGTCAGCAGCTCAATGTGCTCCTCGTGGAGAATCACTCCTGAGACAGACAGACAGACAGACAGACAGACAGACAGACAGACAGACAGACACTAACTGTTGGTTGGGTGTGTGTATTTGCAAAAATGTCATTGAACCCAAGCACTGATCTGAGGACGTAGTCATTGATGAAGTGCAATCAGGACTGTGGAATCTTAACCCAAATTGAGTTTGTTTTTGTAATAATGTAAGATGTTCATTACCCCACAAACATGTCATCAATAGTACAGAGTCTGAAACAAATTGATGTACTTCCACTGCGGAGGAGACTTATTACTGCACTGAGCACCACCATTGGATGGTCTATGCAGCTCATCCAGCCCAGCTGGTCCTCCACCTTCCTACGTTTTCTGAAGCTCCTCACACTGCACTGGTTCTGGTTCCTTGGGGCTGCTGAAGTCCTATCCAAGACACCGGTGCTGAGAATGGCCCTGGTCAAACTACAACCCCCAGCAGATCCGCTAGGCTCCGCTACCGTCAGTCAGCATGGATTACCTCACTATCGCTCTACAAAGACTCGACTGTTTGCTGGCTCCACAATGAGGGAGCAGCAGAACCACTACCCATCTTCAGACTGCACTGTGGCCCAGAAAATGAGAAACAAAACCTTTTTTTCTTATTGTTGCACTGGACATAGATCAGCAGGAGCACATGGGAGAACTTACATACTGTTAGAAATTAGCATCACCTTTTGTCTGGGCTAAATCCCAGAGCTCCACAGCAGCCTTGTAGTTCATGGTCATGGGATACTCGACACAGACGTGTTTTCCTGCCTGCAGGAAAGTTCTGATGAGACAAGAGGAAGGAGTTCTCTTTATCAAAATTGGTATGGAAAAAGAGAACCGATCAGCTCCACAACATGTGACGTTGCCTATTTACACGTTGAGCAGCATTAGCTAGGGTCCTTGGTCGTTTTTCTTTATGGATTTTCCCCCAAATTCACCGTTTTACATTTTAATTTTCCTGAATTCTGTGTTATGCAATTTAAGCACATTTGGCCATCACAAAATGTGTGGTGAACATGTGGTGGATGGACTAAATTTTAACAATTAATAAGGCATTATCTAAAATTGAATTAATGTCGATGAATTTGATGTAGCACTAGTTTTCTTTACCAAAGAAAGTCATTCAGTAGTTATAAAACAAGCATTCCATGCTCTAAATCAGGGGTGTCAAACTCATTTTCACCTCAGGCCACATCAGCATCATGGTTGTAACTGTAAGACTCCCGAACACAGACATGTCAAACTCAAGGCCCGCCACGCCATTTTATGTGGCCCGCGAATCCGGCAGCAAAAAAAAAAGTTTTTATTAAAAAAAAATTATGAAAGTTAGACTTAAAATAAAAATATCCCCATGGTCGAAATAATGAGATAGCATTTTGTTGTCTGTGTGCCGACATATCACAACAGGTGGACAGGAGAGGCATCAGCCCCTAAAGCAGTTTTCCAACAAGTAATTGAGTTGAAAATGATCGACAAATAATCCCAAAATGTCCACGAAGAGAACAATTGATGCAGAGGGAAGAAAATGTTATGAAAGATGGGAAAGCGAATACATGTTTGTGCTTCAAGGAGAAAAAAACAGTCTGTCTTCTGTGCTATGAGGCAGAGTCTGTGATGAAGGAATACAATCTACGTCGGCATTTTGACACCAAACGCGGAGCTAAATTTAGCCTCCAAGAAAAAAAAATTAAATTATCCAAGAATTAAAAGGCAGACTGCAATCGCAGCAGAATATATTTACAAAAGCTAGAGCCCAGTGCATGCTAAAGGTCTGTGAGCCGGTGAGCTCCGACCAGATACAGACTTTTACAAATGTCAGTTTGTGAAGAAACACCATCGCAGACCGAGTTCAGGAACTAGCAGGCAATCTAACAACACAGCTAGCTGAAGAGACGAGCAGGTACTGGTCTTTTTCATTAGCTGTTGATGAAAG
The DNA here is from genome assembly GCF_023349555.1 of Cebidichthys violaceus. Lineage (NCBI taxonomy): Eukaryota > Metazoa > Chordata > Actinopteri > Perciformes > Stichaeidae > Cebidichthys > Cebidichthys violaceus. The sequence goes on from NW_027176964.1 coordinate 2,060,361, forward strand.
CACAGACAACATGGACACATCATACATCTATCAGTGTTTATAAGAGGCTGAAGGCAGACCTGACCGTCAGTGAGGAGCTCTTGGATGGAGCTGCATGAACGGGACATTAGTGATGCAGAGAGAGGACAAGAATAGCTTTGAACAAAGTGAATGTAATAACTTGTGCTTGATGATATTTATCTTTGTTATTTTCTTTAAAAGTTTGATCTTTGATAGAGTAATGTGGGTTTCTTAACCCTAAATTAAAAGGATTTATGTTACAATAACAGAAATATAATTTTACATTTATATAACTGCATGTACAATCTTTTTACACTTGAATAAACAATCAAATGCAGAGACCATTATTTAACAGTATGTTAGGGAGTAGTTACATTTATACAGTCTTACAGTTACAACTGGCCCTTTGAGGGCGACCATAATGCTGATGTGGCCCAGAGTGAAAATGAGTTTGACACCCCTGCCCTAACATATTGTTAAATAACGGTCTCTGCATTTGATTATGGGTTTTTTTTAATCCGGAATGAAAAAATAATCGTAAAAGAATATTTAATACATTAGTCATCAGAATAATCTAATGGAAAACATAAACGTGTGAGATTTATTGATAGAAGAATGATGGTTGGGAGCAGCCTTAGGCTCAAGTGGTCTAGTGTGAACGCGCTGCCCGTCTCAGAGGCGTCAGCGTCGTCTGTAGCGGTCTCCAGTCTTATTAGTGCTCCTTGGACAGCAGCTTGACATTGTGTTAATCCTGCCCCTGGCGCTGATTGGCTACTTGTTAGTCCCCCCCCGCTGCTCTTATTGGTCGATAACTTTGTAAATAAGAAACCCATAGACTGTATGTAAGAAGTCATTGTGACGTCACCCATTGGTTCACCATTATTAAGCCTCGAGTTTGTTGATTTCGCCCGTCACCATCGTGGACTACGGCCATCGCCATCTTGTTTTTTTTGCACCCGATGAACAGAAAAAACTATATTTGGAATATGGAGTCGTGACTTCGAGACGCCGGATACGTCTCAGGTAGCGTCAGCAACCTGTCAATCACAGTAGCCCCGCCCTAAAGCATACCCTGCTTTATGGTCTGTTTGACTCTAAATGGACCATAATGTACTAAATGAACATCATGCTGCATTGAAGAAAACTTGAAACTAGAGATTGAGACCATAAACTCATGTTTACAATGTTTACTGAGGTAATAAATCAAGAGAGAAGTAGAGTCATTTTCTCATAGACTTCTATACAACCAGAGGAGTCGCCCCCTGATGGACACTAGAGAGAATGCAGCTTTAAGACACGAAGCATCGGCTTCACTCGGCAGAACCGGAGATTGCCGTCTGGTTCATGCAACAATACCAGACAAATGAGTCGACTTGAACGCGGTGGAGTTGACTGACTGATAAATTGTTCCGGCTCTCATGAGCATACCTGATCCAAAGGGCGCTAGGCACTGAATGGGTTATTTATTATGAGAATGATGCACATCATATACTTTATAACTGAACACCAGAGATTTTGGAACGTCGATTAACTGAACATAACTATTTAATGAGACACAGATCAAGTATAGAGACTTTTTGCAGACTTGCACATTACCTGACGTTGTCCTCGTGCGACGCATTCTCAGTGCAGACGAACGCCACATGAATGTCTTCTCTACCCACAGCTTCTTCTACTGAGATCTGACTCACACCCTGCTGAGGGTCCAAGCTTCTCCTGTTGACAGAAACACAGTCAGCTTGATAACGACAGGAATGCTACTTTGATCAAAGACATTGGCGTCTTTCAAGATGATACAGTGAACTTTATCCGACTATGCATTATAACACTGCTCCTACCATTTCACAAACAGCATGTGGTGAAATAGCTCTATTTTGAAAAAGCCAGATAGGGTTTGTCCATATTAATCATACTGTATTAATAGAATAGCGGGTCTGGGTTAATAAAATATACTGCATGTGTTTTAAGTACTAGTTCTAAGACTCTTTTGGACCGTAAACTACAATGATCGAATCACAGTTTGTAGTTTATTTGGCCCACCTATAGAAATAATGGAATCCAACAGCCCTGCAATAAATTAAGTTTTATTATGTTTTTGTATGTAACTATAAAGCAAGGAGTCTCTGTAGTGTGTGTGTGTGTGTGTGTGTGTGTGTGTGTGTGTGTGTGTGTGTGTGTGTGTGTGTGTGTGTGTGTGTGTGTGTGTGTGTGTGTGTGTGTGTGTGCTCATATCTAGAGAACTGTTCATTCACTCTATTTCACACTTGGCTGGTGTATTGCTGGACAGTAAAGGACATGCAGTGTTGAAGTTGGTGCAATGTTCAATATAAACTTTTAAAAAAAACAAGCGACAGCACTCAGTTCACCCTTGCTGCCGGTTGGTGGATGTACCAATGATAGAACCGCCTCCGCACGGCTAGGACAGGAATGCTTGTGTTTATCTGTGCATGCTGACAGTCGTGTGTGGGTTACCTGGATATGAACCCTCTGACACTGAGTTCTGCTGCAGGACTGCCAAGCAGAGGAGCCAACATATCTCTGATCCTCACCCAGCCTGCTGTGCCGATGCCGACAACCACCGCCCCAAACATTCTGACTGAAAAACAAAGAAATAATAAATAAAAGAGAAGAGATGGAGAGTAAAGTGGGTTAAATCAGGTGTCCCGGATATATGAAGAATATAATTATGGATAGCCAAGTGAACCCTTTTATCTCATAACTTTCCCATTTGGTAAATCATGTGCGGGTAAAACTGGAATTAGAAGTTAGAAGAAGCTAGAAATTAAAACAAGTATAGCAGAGCATCATAGCAACATCAGGCTTAACAATATGAATTCCTCAGTAGCTGACCATTTATTAAAATAGTATCATCTTATTTCATCTGGGCCCAGCTGAACTAAACCTGCCCATCAGGGCTGAGAGTTTGGGTTGCAGGGAGCACTGTTTAAACAGCGTTATGTGAGAACGCGGTGGTGGACCTGGTGCACTATGAGAGCTAACTTAAATCATACATCTATGAAGAGCTTTGTGCTCTCTTAAACAATTGAATCATAAACATGAAAGTGTGAGGAATTTATTGTTTTTGAAGATATCCTTTTATGATTATGCTTTTTTTTTCCAGGGGCTCGAGATGTTTGACAATTCACAAAAACTAGCAGTTATTAGACACTTCAGGACGTGGCAGGTTGGGATAAAGTTACTGCTTTGTTGACAAATGCTCTCTTTAAGAACACATTACAGTTTTTCACATATATATTTTTTTCGCCATTTTGATGATTTTCATTTTTACAACACAAGATAAAACGTCTAAAAAGTGCTGGTGTCTACCCACAATTAAAAACCTGAAATCATAAAGTGCACTTCTGATCAGGGTTCACACGAGACACATCCAGTTCATGCAAAGCCTTTAGTGGAACACACTGTGTGTAAGAGGGACCGCCAGAGTCACATTTGGTGACTCCGCGACATTTTGATGAGTCAATGATGGGAACTATACACGTTACATAATGTGTAGCTGTCTGCTATAGCTGATAACTACACTATAGATTCTTACTCTGTAGGCTCAACCCAGCAAAAGAAGAACAAAGAAATAAAAGCATTTTAACAGCAAGTCACAGCTTGAAATCAGAAAGCCAAACTAGCCAGCAGTGTCCACACGGACCCCGGTAATATGAGGACCCCGTACCAACGTGAACGGCGACAGTTGGAGGTGACTTGCAGCGAGCGGAGTAAAGCTCGTAGGTGCCTTTTGTTCATCGACGTTCAGCGGAACACGTCGCTGTTCGCTTACCTGGTTTTCACGGAGCTCGTTCGCAACTCACAAGAAGAAGAGTTCTATCTGTTACAGTTGTCCGTCTGTAGATGCTTCCTTGCTAGAGATGACATAACAGGTAGCTCGCGCTTGCCGGCGAGAGGGTTAGACGCGCGGAGTGTATCACTCACCCAGTCGGCCGTGGTTATATCACTTCCACGCGCACGCGCGCCTCGCGCCGGATTCACTACGGCGAGTAGTGAAGTTTGAGGCGCGCTCGCTGTGCTGCAGCGGTGAGACCGACCTAGTGCTGGGAAAGGGGCGGAGCTGGGTTTTTAGGTCCCTCCTCATTAATAAACCGGACTGAATAATCAGTTCAATTTAGGAATTCAATAATGGGTGTAAGAACCATTTTGTTAGTTTTGTTTTGTACAACCTCCCACCACTTGGGGGCGTAGTGCCGGTGTAAATTAGGGCACAGGTTATTATAATCAGTGGGGTCATTGGATACAGGTGTTGCTGAACAGAGGGGACCATGCAACAGTTAATGAAGATACAGGTTATGATTTCTTTAGTATATGTGGAGGACATGGATTCAGACAGAGAAAGTGGTTGTCCTCTGTTTATGTTCCTAAAATAAAATACATATGTTGGAAACTGGACTTTGTTATTTGGCACACGTCTAAACAAACAAATCAGCAACCGTGGTGACTTCTTTGAGAAGCAACGGTCACTACAATCAAGTCATTAACCACCAGCCATTTTTTTAAATGTATTTGTTATACCGGGACACAACATGTTAAGAAAAACCACATACAGTCAACTCATGCTTGCTTCTTCTAAGATCATAAGGAATCAGTTAGAGACTCATGGAGTTCTCTGGGCTGTAAACAACAGATAAGAAATATAAGCTACCTGCCCCTCTGCTGTTTGAAGTGAGGCTGGAGTTTTAAGAGTGCATGATGATGTCAGATTAGGGGTATTACCTCATTTTATTGGCCTACTTGTGCAAATGTATCCTGAAAAAGTTAGTTATTTCTTAAAAGTAAAGCAAATTGAAAATGAAAAGCATGTTTTATATGTTATCACTATTATTAATAATCATTGTAATATGTGCACCCTGTAGGAGACTGTCGTATTGATAACCCTGTTTATATAAAGCCTACTATACTATATATTTGTCAAACGTTTGTTTCCATTCCTTTCATATAGAGACACGTGTTGCTACAGTAGTACTCTATAAATAACAGTAGACTCATTTTGTTTTATAAAGTCAGAAGATCCATTTATTTATTTAATGTAGAATATTTAAACGTGCAAACAGTAAATTGTATATATAAATATAATATATATATATATATAATATATATATATATATATATATATATATATGTATATATATATATATATATATATATATATATATATATATATATATATATATATATTACTACTACGACATATAGTACAGACGCCGCCTGCCCGAAAATGAGCGGCACACGCCTGAGAATTAACGGAGCGCACCCACATCCAATTGGCGACGATCCGTGTGACGTATACGGATGTAAACAGAGCCGCGTCCTCTCGCCGCTGTGAAACAAGGTGAGAATGTTTTTAGATTCCGTTTTTAAGTGAGCAACATTTGTGGGAAACGTGCACGTTAAGACACCCAACGTAGAGAGAAGGCGTGTCGCAGGTAGACCACAGCTGCAGACACACCTCAGAGGTGACACACTTCATCAGTTCAATCAACTTGAGTGAGATTCAGCAAGATGACATGCCTCCTCTACAGTGCGAGCATCAAACACGATGTTCTCTGGTTATAAACAGACATGTTGGTTCCAGGTAGCTGCTGTTCTGAAGCGGTTTAGTGAAAGCTCTGATGACCCTCAGGGTGACTCTGTGAGTCCCTCTCATCCAGAACCATGCGCTGTTATTTCCTCTTTGATTCAGGTCGAATCAAAGAAGGTTTACATGAATGTCAGAATAAATCCTGGTTGGATATGAGTTTGTTGCTCTGAGAAATCTAAAGGTGCCTCTTTATGAGCTGTCAGTCATTTCTTTAAACAGCATTTTGTCCTCAATTCAGTGCTTGAAGTGGAAAAAACAATACAGCCTACTCCCCTTATTCACATATTAGGTGTGTATCAGCAATCTCTTGTTACTTAGTTCTACTTATGTATTATGTCATTATTCATGTTCTACTGCGTCGGTCATAAGCAGTTGTGATTTTATTCTTATTTTATTAATCTTGGGATATGCATATTCTATAGTAAACCTATATAATATAATACTCCTATAATATAATTCCAATATAATAATAATTCAAACTTTATTCAAATACACACGTTGTACAATACTGCTCTCCTCAAGTTGTTTCTTCCCGGAATCTTTCACCTTGATATCCAGACTTTTTATGGACTGCATGCTCCAGGGCATTATGGGAAACGCCTGATCAAAGAGCTGATTGGCTCTTAGATTTGACAACAAACACCACGTTTTGTAGAAAATCCTATTTTTCTGTGTAATTGTATATTTAACGCTAGATTGTTGGCAATTAGTCGCATGTTGTGCAACAAAGGTTTAATCTAAATACACATCTTGTGTGATTGATGATAATAAAGCTTATTTATACAACACATATCAAAACGAGCATCAAAGTGTTTCACAGACAGACATAAAAAAAAAAAAAAGATAACATACAATGCAGATACACGCACATTTCCACATGAATCTATATTTGTTTGACGTGACTCCCACTGAGCCGTGAGTTGCTTTTTTAATGTCACAAACTCAATTTGTATGAAAGAACTACAATTCCCTCTCCACTGATACAGAACTTATTCTCAGTTACTTTCAGCATGAGCACGTTTCATTGCTAATGATTGACAGTTCCTTATGAGGCGTTTGACACTGCGGCGTTTGACACTGTGAACCATCAAATCCTCCTCTCCACCCTCGAGGGGATGGGTGTCTCAGGCTCTGCACTCTCCCTGTTTGCATCCTACCTGACAGGTCGATCCTACCAGGTGACCTGGAGGGGGGCCGTGTCGGAACCACGCATGCTGACTACGGGGGTTCCGCAAGGGTCAGTCCTGGGCCCCCTTCTCTTCTCGCTCTACACAACATCTTTGGGTTCTGTTATTCGCTCGCATGACTTCTCCTACCATTGTTATGCCGATGACACCCAGCTGGTCTTGTCATTTCCCCCCGGTGACACCCAAGTGGAGACGCGCATCGCTGTGTGTTTGGCTGACATCTCAAAGTGGATGACGACAAACCACCTCAAGCTCAACCTAGACAAAACTGAGCTACTGTTCCTCCCGGGGAAGGGTTGCCCGCACCTGGACCTGTCCATCACCATTGATGATACCGTGGTGACGCCAACTCGGACTGCGAGGAACCTGGGTGTGACCCTGGATGACCAACTGTCATTCTCGGCAAACATTTCATCCGTTACACGCTCCTGCAGATTCCTGCTCTACAACATCAGGAGGATTCGTCCCTTCCTCACTGACGAGACGGCGCAGGTTCTCATCCAGGCTCTTGTCATCTCCCGCCTGGACTACTGCAACTCTCTACTCGCCGGAGCCCCGGCGTCGGCCATCAGACCTCTGGAGCTTGTCCAGAAAGCCGCAGCTCGCCTGGTGTTCAATCGCCCCATGTTCTCCCACACAACTTCCTTTCTCCGTTCTCTACACTGGCTACCTGTAAGAGCTCGCATCCAGTTTAAGACTCTGGTGCTAGCCTACAGGGCAGTGAAAGGAACAGCTCCTTCGTATCTCCAGGCCATGGTCAAGCCTTACACCCCCGCCCGACCACTTCGCTCTGCTGCCTCGGGGCGATTGGTCGCCCCGTCGCTCAGAGGTCCTGGCGGCCGATCGACCCGGTCACGGCTGTTTTCTGTCCTGGCCCCACAGTGGTGGAATGAACTTCCCACTGACGTCAGGACAGCAGAGTCGCTGCCCATCTTTCGGCGCAGGCTGAAAACCCACTTCTTCAGGAAGTGCTACCCTGAGCCTTCCACTCAGCACTTATTGTATTCATACTAGCTTGTTGCACTTATTGTATTCGTATTACTTATAGCACTAACTGTTTTTCTTGTTTCTGCACTGTACTTTGGCTCTGAGTTATGCTCTGCTTCATGCTCTTAGATGCTAGTTTGGAAAAGGAAATGTACTTATGACTTCTGGTGACTAGTAGTTCTTTTGATTACCAATGTTGAATGCACTTATTGTAAGTCGCTTTGGATAAAAGCGTCTGCTAAATGACTGTAATGTAATGTAATGTTATGAAAAAGATCAAATGAAACAGCTGTTCTGTGTTGTATGCATTGTTCCCATTAAAGTGACCAGACCAGGAAGAGGAGATGAGGGTTTCCACCAGTCAGCTGCAGCAGCTCACCATCTTCACCACCGTGCTGACCGGGGGCGGGATCGGCACCATGTACTATCTGCTGCAGAGTGAGTTCACATGAGCTGTGTGTGTGTGTGTGTGTGTGTGTGTGTGTGTGTGTGTGTGTGTGTGTGTGTACTTAGTAGATATATCGATATGGTAATATGTTTTATTATTTGCAAACTGCCAAATATTTATATTTTTACTAAAACATGCAACGGCTCTAACTTGCTGTATTTGAACGGTTGAAAAGAAGAGACTTAGCTAGGCTACCGTCTTTAGCATAGAGGTTGAGAGGCTCTCTGAGCCCAGGACCTCACGGCTCCAGGAGGGTCCGACTGGAGGTCCCATAAACAACACAATACTACGGTTTATATTTCCACAGCTTTCAACTGGGTCCATACAGCCTGAATGTATACACATCTTGTGTGTGAAATGTCCTCACTACGCTGTATTTTTATAAACTATGATAATCTGGTCATTGGTCACTTCTCTCGCCTGCGTCGAGGCGCCATCTCACTCCCTAGTCCTCTGTGTATAGAAAATGAATACCATTTATAACACAGACACAGTCTTCTTTTACTTATTCGCTAACTTCCTAGCTCACCTATAGTGTGATTAATCGTCGTATCAGTGCTTATTATCTCCAATTAATAAACAACCAGTTCTGCAAGACGTGAACATTGTGGCGCTAAATTGGGCGTGGCACAAAAACACATAAACTGTATAATCGCAGGGAAAACCCTGTTTCTTACAGAATAATAAACAGATTACAAAAAGCAAAGGAAAGGCACTTTCCCACTTACTCAGATTTGCCGCTGGATATGACCTAAAATGATGACATTACATATTGTAACTAATAATGTTTAGAGGAGAAGTAAGTTGACATTTTGCCATGTTGGTTGTTTGTTACAGTAGTTTATTCAGTAGGTAGTCCTTTTATGCTAAATATGTCATATAATAGGATACAGAATATGTCATATCCTATGCTGTATCCTATTGCTGCTTGCAACTAAATAATTTCCCCTCGCGGGATCAATAAAGTTACTATCTATCTATCTATCTATCTATCTATCTATAGGGTTAAATAAGTGCACAATTTATGAATGTTGGTGAACCGTTCAAACTCATAGCAGTTTGTTTTGCTTGAATTAGAAGAAAATCACAACTAAAGAAGTTAGGGTGTCGCAGGGTGAGCTTTAAATTAGAGCGGGTCGTCCTTCAATCAGAGGATCGGCGGATCGATCCCCGGCTCCGCTAGTCCGTGTCCTTGGGCAAGACACTTAAGCCCAAATTGCTCCCGTAGCTGCGGTGTGTGAATGTCAGTCAGTCCTGATGAGCAGGTGGCACCTCGCATGGTAGCGCCTGCCATCAGTGAATAGATTGGTGTGTTTTGGTGAATGGTGTCATGTAATGTTAAAGTGCTCTGAGTGGTCGAGAGACTAGAAAAGTGCAATACAAATACAAGCTTTGAGTTGTTATTCCGACTTGAGGTCGCGCTCACTTCACTTTTTTCAGTCAGGAACTAATGTTTCCGCTGATTCAGAAAATGAATAAATGCAACTCAAATGCCCTATCCCTGTTCTGTTCTGTTAAATGCTCATGAGAGAATTGAAACGTGACTGTTTGGGCTTCTGGTGTTTACACATCAGTGGGCGCTTAAAGGCAGGATTGGTCATAATCTGTAATCTGGCCCAGATGTAATGATTGGACGGATTACCTGCCTGCCTGTGTGTATTCTGCCTCTGCACTCATTGCCCATCACCGGAGACTTCCACAGGCTGCTAGCTTAATAACTGTGACTGCTAACAATAGCCATGTTTGTTATTTACATTCATAATGATATGTTTATGTTCATTATGATCATTTTGGGGGAGTGGCCTGGCGTCTTTCTTGCTAGATTTAGCTCCTTTTATTGGTAAAGAGTTGGCCACACTGGGATGGGCTTTTTAGTTGGATAATTTTTCAAAAATCTAGCGTCCTCTTGCTAGTTTCTGAAGTTTACCAACCTGGCCTTTAAGTACATTTGTTGCTTTTACTTTAATTATAACTGCTTTAACCTCTGGTTCGCACATACTCAACTAGCAGGCTCTCTTATATAGTTGTGTTGCGAGCAGCTGAGCTTCTGTTTCCCGGGGTGAACACAAATAGGATGGAACCACTCCTCTCCAGGTTGTCCCGTAGCAGAGAGTATTAGCCTAAAGATGAACCTTTCTCAGCTTGTCCATGTCGCACCGCAGGGAGCCTTGGCTCAGTGGATGGAGGTGGTAGGCTGCTGTTTGGAGCTTCTTTTCATGGTGAATGTTGTGCCTCTGGTGTTTGAGTCTGGATAAAAGTTACTCTTCAACTTCTGTCAGAGTTGCTACATGTCAACTCACTTTTCAATTCCAGTTCAAAGAGTACTAGTAGAAAGCGGTTAAACTCCTCTGTCATCTGTTTGCAGCACTTTAACATATTATTTTATTTCACTTATTTTTTGTACCTTTCTGTCTACTATCCAATCAGAGAAGTTTGTTGAGTCGGACTACCACCGACTAGCTCTTCAGAAGTTGGAAGCATGTCCGGTCGCCATGGAAAGCCTGGGGGCTCCACCTTTAAAAGTCCACAACATCCATCTGACTGACAGAAACAACCGCATAGATCAACACACTGCACAGGTACACAGGTGTTTAGTGAGTCATCAGAATGATGTGGGCGATGCTGTCTCCTGTGTGTTTGTTTGGTGATCTTGTCCTTGTAATTGTCCTAAACTTCCAAGTTGGATCATTATTACGTAGGAACACGGGTCATGATGTTTGGACTAAGTCAGTGATTCTCAACTGGTGGGTCGCGGACCCGTTTTCAGTGGGTCGTGGACCTTTGCCTGGAAAAAAATTAATTATTGTGCTTTTATTTTGAAGGTTTTTTTTAATGCAGCGGAGTTATTCACACTCCTTAACAGTATTTTGGCATTAATGCCTTGTAATGCTAATACACCCCCGCCATTTCACAGTGTAGAAGAACACCCACAAAGTTTGTTTTCATGCTAAATGAGCGAAGCTCAAGTAGGACACCGACTACATGAGGTTTGGATTTTCTTACATTGAGGACAAAAACCTCAGTGTGTTTTGTGCAGCGAGGTTCTGGCACAAGAAAGCATGAAGCCGTCAAAACTGAAGCGGCGTTTGTTGGGTCAATCTGCAGCGGATAAACTGAAAACTAAACCTCCGTCAAATGACACTGTAATTAGGTGACTGAAGACATGTCGGATGACATCAAACAGACCACAGCTCGATATAAGGCAAGCTGTCATTTTGCATTAGAAATGGATGAAATCTACAGACATAACAAACAAAGCAGTTTTACTCATGTGTGGGACGGGGACTTACAGGAACAATTTCTCTGCACAAAAGAGCTCCCTACTACTATGATGCAGAGGACATTTTCAGCTCAGGTTCAAACTGCACCATCTTTTCATTAAATACATTTGAGAAGTTGAACATTTGGGTCGTGGCTTGTCATTAAGGGGTGATGGTGGGTCCCGCAGCCAGACCAGTTGAGAACCACTGGACTAAGTAACTCCTTTTATTGCTTTTTAATGTAGTGGCTGGGCAGGCCCCCTGCTTTACACTAATATCCTCTTGGAATACGTGTTCATGTTCCTACTATTGTGAGAGTATGTCTTTCATTTGTTGTCCACTGTAAGCTTTTGGACTTGTGTATCTTTTGTTATTGTGCTTGGCTGACCAAACTAGTTTCCACTCTTAGGATTGATAAAGTTATCTGTCTATCTGGCAGTTAAACATGTGATTGGTGTGGGATTCAGGTGATGGGCGGCTGTACCACACAACCATTATGTGAAGAGCTCTGGTACCTGTCTACACACGTGCAGATTGATTTGAATTTGCATTGTGTTGCAGATAAAGATCCCTGTGACTGGTTCACAAACTGGAGGTTATCTGTATACTTCTTCAATTCAAGACCCTGACACGAACAGGTGAGTACATTCTGAGTTAAAAGCAAATCACAATTAAAGGTCACCTATTATGCAAAATGCACTTTTTCATGGCTTTTAAACATGAATATGTCTAGAGACCCTCAGAGTGTCAGAAAAGAACACTTTCAAAAAGAGCTGATCAAAATATGGTCCTGTTTCTACGTTAAAAGAGGTCCCAAAGCGTTGATGTTCAGCTATAACAGTAATAAATACAGAGTGTGAGCATGTTCTGCTCGGACCTAATGTAGAATCTGTGTCCTGTATTGGGCTTTGCAGTCAGCTAAACTCTTCATCATACTCTTCCTCCAAGGAACAGACCAGTGTGTTGTATTTGGACAGGTTTAATACGAAGAAGTGTGAAACTACAAAACAGACAGAAAATATACAAGCACATATTAGTTTTCATCAAACTTAAATACTGTATAGTGATACGAAATAATAGAAACGTACATTGCTGTGCCATCTGCCTATATTCAAATCAGTTACATGTTGCACATGTCATTATATTTACAACAAACTAACAAAATAAACCCTCAGAAATACCTAAAGCTATAAACATAAATCATACTCACTGGCATTGCCACTCAGAAGGCCAGAAAATGCAGGATGGATAAAGATATTGGTGTACAGTCACTCTAGTACAACGGGGCCATGTTGTCACAAAATCAGGAAGAGGAATACAACGTTACTTCCTGTCACATGTCACACATATCGCAGGTGAACACTGCATTAGCTACACTTAACACTAGGCGGCAGTATTTGCACAGTGTGGGCGAAAACTGGCGAAAAACGTAAGACCTTATTTAAACACTAGGTGGCATTAATTCCTTAGAACAAAATACAAGTCATTACAGAGCACATAACATTTATCTTTGAGTCAAACTTAATTTGAGTACAATATGAATTGTATAATATACTATATATAATATTCTTTACAGTATTGTGGAATTGTTTACCGTTGAAACATTTCACATCATATTTGGCAATAACTGTCTGACAAGTAAAACCGTGTCACGTTTACATGAGATCAGTGATTCCACCTTCGATCAATATACCATTAACATGATCACTTTCGTACGTTTATCAAGTGTGTTCTTACCAGAAATAATCACCTGACTGCTGTTTCACATTCATTCTCCACCGCCACACTGATCACTCTGTTTACAATGCAGTTAGCTACATGCTAACATGTTACCTCGGTAACTCACTTGGATGTATAAAGACAAATAATCTCCTCACATCACATGCTGTCTCCTTCACTGGACTCTGTCGATCATTTCTCACAAATGTACCCGTAAAGACAAACGTGAAGCGAGAGAGTATGTCCACTGAGTTTATGCATAACATAAATATCAAGTTAATGTGAAAGAGAGATATGAATAGCATTATTTACCTGGGAAAAATATCAGAGAAAGCTTGGCTCAGAAGCGCTGACCAATCAGAACAGACTGGGCTTTTTTGTGAGTCTGGCTTAAAGAGAGAGATGCTAAACCAGAACTTTTTTGACAGAGGGTAAATACAGGCATACAGTCTGAGAAGAATGAAAGTGATTTTTGAACATCACAGCATGCAAACATGTTTTAGTAGAAAATAAGAATACAACTATGAACCTAACAATTTGATGAAGTCAAAAAAAGAAAAGCAGGAACATAATTAAATCCGTCTGCAGTGATCTCTGAATGAGTATAAATGACTTGCATTATGTGTTCTCCATAGCTGCTTTATACAGTTTGAAAAGCGTCTCCTTCAGTTAAATCTCTGCAGTCATCTTAAGGCAGCAGAACACATGTGGTGATGAATCTACAGCCTTTTATTTGAGAATAACTTGATACGGGTCAGTTATAACTTGATACGGGTCGGTTATAACTTGATACGGGTCGGTTATAACTTGATACTGGTCGGTTATAACTTGATACGGGTCGGTTATAACTTGATACGGGTCGGTTATAACTTGATACGGGTCGGTTATAACTTGATACGGGTCGGTTATAACTTGATACTGGTCGGTTATAACTTGATACGGGTCGGTTATAACTTGATACGGGCCGGTTATATCTTGATACGGGTCGGTTATATCTTGATACTGGTTGGTTATATCTTGATACGGGCCGGTTATAACTTGATACGGGCCGGTTATATCTTGATATGGGCCGGTTATATCTTGATACGGGTCGGTTATAACTTGATACTGGTCGGTTATAACTTGATACGGGTCGGTTATATCTTGATACTGGTCGGTTATATCTTGATACTGGTCGGTTATAACTTGATACGGGTCGGTTATAACTTGATACGGGTCGGTTATAACTTGATACGGGTCGGTTATATCTTGATACTGGTCGGTTATAACTTGATACTGGTCGGTTATAACTTGATACGGGTCAGTTATATCTTGATACTGGTCGGTTATAACTTGATACGGGTCAGTTATATCTTGATACTGGTCGGTTATAACTTGATACGGGTCGGTTATATCTTGATACTGGTCGGTTATAACTTGATACTGGTCGGTTATAACTTGATACGGGTCGGTTATAACTTGATACGGGTCGGTTATAACTTGATACGGGTCGGTTATAACTTGATACGGGTCGGTTATAACTTGATACTGGTCGGTTATAACTTGATACGGGTCAGTTATATCTTGATACGGGTCAGTTATATCTTGATACGGGTCGGTTATAACTTGATACGGGTCGGTTATATCTTGATACTGGTCGGTTATAACTTGATACGGGTCAGTTATATCTTGATACGGGTCGGTTATAACTTGATACGGGTCGGTTATATCTTGATACTGGTCGGTTATATCTTGATACTGGTCGGTTATAACTTGATACGGGTCGGTTATATCTTGATACTGGTCGGTTATAACTTGATACTGGTCGGTTATAACTTGATACGGGTCGGTTATATCTTGATACGGGTCGGTTATAACTTGATACGGGTCAGTTATATCTTGATACTGGTCGGTTATAACTTGATACGGGTCGGTTATATCTTGATACTGGTCGGTTATAACTTGATACGGGTCGGTTATAACTTGATACTGGTCGGTTATAACTTGATACGGGTCGGTTATAACTTGATACTGGTCGGTTATATCTTGATACTGGTCGGTTATAACTTGATACGGGTCGGTTATAACTTGATACGGGTCGGTTATAACTTGATACGGGTCGGTTATAACTTGATACTGGTCGGTTATAACTTGATACGGGTCGGTTATAACTTGATACGGGTCGGTTATAACTTGATACTGGTCGGTTATAACTTGATACGGGTCAGTTATATCTTGATACGGGTCGGTTATATCTTGATACGGGTCGGTTATATCTTGATACGGGTCAGTTATATCTTGATACGGGTCAGTTATATCTTGATACTGGTCGGTTATAACTTGATACGGGTCAGTTATATCTTGATACGGGTCGGTTATAACTTGATACGGGTCGGTTATAACTTGATACTGGTCGGTTATAACTTGATACGGGTCGGTTATAACTTGATACGGGTCAGTTATATCTTGATACGGGTCGGTTATAACTTGATACGGGTCAGTTATATCTTGATACTGGTCGGTTATAACTTGATACGGGTCGGTTATAACTTGATACTGGTCGGTTATAACTTGATACGGGTCGGTTATATCTTGATACTGGTCGGTTATATCTTGATACGGGTCAGTTATATCTTGATACTGGTCGGTTATATCTTGATACTGGTCGGTTATAACTTGATACGGGTCAGTTATATCTTGATACTGGTCGGTTATAACTTGATACGGGTCGGTTATATCTTGATACTGGTCGGTTATATCTTGATACGGGTCGGTTATATCTTGATACTGGTCGGTTATATCTTGATACTGGTCGGTTATAACTTGATACGGGTCAGTTATATCTTGATACTGGTCGGTTATAACTTGATACGGGTCGGTTATAACTTGATACTTTGCCTGTTTCTCATTGGCTCATTAATCATGCATCACTGCATCTTTTCCAACCTTTAAGCTAAAGTGGCGTTTCATATTTGATTCTATCCAGAAATATAGAATGATGCAAACACTGTATCACATCAGTTATGATATATTGTGACCAATTACACATGAGCATTGGCTCAGGTGTTTCAGAGCTAGAAGACCTGTGATGTGACTAGGTGAGAGTGTATTTAGGAATCACTACATCCTCTGATCTATTTCCACTTTTTTCATTTAAATTGTATTAATTTAAACAACTTGTGTGGTGACATAAGGGGAATCATGCAAACTGATGATGCTTGTAAAGTGACCTACAGATTTGAATGACAATTATGTGACAATTATATGTGACATTGGGAGTTTTATGCAAAGCATGCGTTTTGTGCATATTTGATTCCACAAAACCTTTAGGTCGTATGAAACAAAAACAGAATCTATCCAGTAATCCAGATATGTGGAAATCGAACAGACTCAACTCCTTCTGTCTATCTTTTGAAGATCAAAGTTTATGTCACATTGTCAATTTAGCATTTTAAGTGCTTTGTACCCACCATCCCTGACCTGTGTTTTTCCCTGCAGGTGGAGTCTGACGCAGGCAGTTCTGAAGCTCCGGGAAGGACAGACCATCGACCTGCTGAACCCTCCTCCAGCTTCAACAGAGCTCACAGAGGGGCTCGACACCGGCGGCTGGCACTGACCAACTCCATTTAATGACGGCAATGCTCCCACAGCTGTTGAGTAGTAACCAAAATATTAGTATATTTACCAAATGGCAAATCCTCAGCGTCAAACAGCGGTTACCCATGATGCACCGCTCTGTGAGTGTCACTGTGCTTCTAACCAACTGCTCTAGATTGTTCTGTTTCCTCCAGGATTGGTTTTGATTAAATAACATGATGCAGGCATGTTGTTGCACTGACTTATGTCGAGACTTTTCTTTTGTTTATCCTTTCAAAGTATGATGTGCCACAGGTCCAGACATGCAAACCAGGAGAATAAAAGTCAGATCACAGTTGAACATGCATGTACTGTATCAAGGAGTATTTCACCTTCTAACATTATGAATTACCCTCTAGCCATCTATCAGTACACTTTTCAAACAGATTGCCCTTACATGCAATATGACACAAACATGTAGGTTCACTGACTTAATTTACCCCTTGCTTCCTGCAGATGTAGATAAGAGAAATCTAGTCACCTAACCCACATAGAAGATGTTTGTGGCCTTCTCTCTAGTAGATAGAGACTCTCCTGTGAGCTTCTTGTTTTCAAAAAGCAGGTTATTTCTTGGTGATAGAAAGCTCAGTTTCTGTGTTGGACTTTTTCTCCTGGTATCCGTCTTACTTAAACATTTGCAAAGCAGCAAAAGCAAACACAGCATGCTCTGTGTGTTTTGTGTTCTTGAAACTTTTCATACAGTTAAGATATCTTGAAGAAAATATGTTTCTCCCTAACCCTTCAATGAAAAGAGTCAAAATACAAAAAAAAACAACCACATTTAAAACCAGGATTTTACCAGACTTCTAAGAGAATGTGAGCAGGCATGCTTATGGAAGACTTTAGATGCTTAACAGCAAAGCAGTTGTCATTATTAAAAGAACATATTTTGAAAAGTAAAAAGAGGTAGAAACAAGAAACGTCAGAGCACTATGTCCTTACAAACTAATATTTTGATACTTGAATAGCTGTCGGTATGCAGAACTAGTGAAGAGTCGAAAAAACGTACGGAAGAAATAGAGGAATAGAAATTTGGATCTCAGTAGCTCATTGGAATATATAAGGCTTCCAGCCTTGTTGCTAGCAGGCACACTGAATACATGTGTGCTGCTTTATTAGCATTCACATAAAGATTAAACTCTCACCCTGAAACATGCATTTGTAGACATCTTTTACCTTTCTCCGCTCAAAGAGGTTGACGTAAAGCTAATGGTGGCTATACCTACTATATTAGCTGAATCTGTTTATCCAGCCGATTGAAAGTTATTTCAAAAGTTATGTGATTTTCAGAGTTATTACAACTTGTTAGAAATTGTCAAGTTGATGTCACGCTGATGGTCATTTCATGTCATCTCCCAACACTATGCATGAATCTTCAAAATGTACAAATGTAGCTCCTACTGCCTTTGCTTCGCTTAAAGAATTTCAGAAAAGAGAGAAGGGCTTTGATTATTCAAAGTGATCAGCTGAGAACACAGCTGGATCAGCTGTTGGATCCATCCGCAATAGTTTAGGGGGGGGGGAAGTGGAATAAGCAACATACAACATGTGAAGGACCAGGGTACTCAAAGCTGGGAGAACAGGTAAAGTGGGAAAAATAAGGATTGTATTCACCCAAAATATGTACAATAATTAGGATGGGTGAAAAAATCAAGCAAACGTGACAAATTAGAAGAACTGTACAAACTTAACATAATTACACCAGTGGCGGGCCGTGCATTTTATACCTGGGCCTTCTGTGCTGTCCTACTACAGTTGAATAACTTAATTATGAGCCACAGCTACGGTTATTATTTGTTTCTAGGGGTGTAACAATACACGTATTCGTATTAAACCGATCGGTACGAGGCTTACGAACCGAACAATACGTTTGAATAATACTAGTGCGTTTGGAAAATGCAGAAGCTTAAATTGTGGGAAATATGATGTTTTCGGTGGACTGCGCTCACGGAAGAGACAACGGGCTGTGACATCTGAACCCAGAACAGAAAAAAGCACAACAAAAAACAGCTGAGGCACCGCTAAACTAGCTTAACGGGAAAACTACTGTGGCAAACCCCGCGATGACCGGATGCTTCGTCATTAACGGACAATGCATCAATGTAATTAACGCAACAAGAACAAACTCACAAGAACCAGTCACATATATTTATATGACAACAAAGCATGACACATCAATCCAGCGCTAACACGCTAACACACTGCGGTCAAGTGAGCCGGCATCCGCGGAAAGTCGGTCACGTCAGCCGGCGTTTGAAATGTAATGCTCGTCTATTCGTGGCGCTACGGTACGGGTGCTTAGATAGCCCAAAAAGCCCGGAAATAGACCTATATTTAATCAATCATTTGCCCAATTTGTTAAAAAACAACCTAATTTTGTACATTAAATGAAATCCAACAATAATAAAATCTGAAGTTACACTACTGTACTATCTTAAATTGAAGCTTAAATGGAATTCATATTCATAATATCCCCATATTTGACAGGTTATAAAATCAAATCTATAAAAGGTTATATTACACTTTCACTGCATTGTTGTTCATGAGGTCCTCTACTATGTCCATGTCTAATTTCATGACATTTTACTGTACAATCGTTGAGATAATTAAAGGCAAAGTTAGCTCAAATGGAATTCATATTCATAATGTCCCCATATTTGACAGGTTATAAAATCAAATCCATAAGAGGTTATATTACACTTTCACTGGATTGTTGTTCATGAGGTCCTCTACTATGCCCATGTCTAATTTCATGACATTTTACTGTACAATCTCTGAGATAAATGAGGGCAAAGTCAGCTGGAATGACATTTTGATATTAATAATTTCCCCATATTTGACAGGTTATACAATCAAATTTATAAAAGGTTATATTACACTTTCACTGCATTGTTGTTTATGAGGTCCTCTACTATGCCCATGTCTAATTTCATGACATTTTACTGTACAATCTCTGAGATAATTGAGGGCAAAGTCAGCTGAAATTACATTTTGATATTAATAATTTCACCATATTTGACATGTTATAAAATCAAATCTATAAAAGGTTATATTACACTTTCACTGCATTGTTGTTCATGAGGTCCTCTATTATGCCCATGTCTAATTTCATGACATTTTACTGTACAATCTTTGAGATAATTAAAGGCAAAGTTAGCTCAAATGGAATTCATATTCATAATTTCCCCATATTTGACAGTTTATAACATCAAATCCATAAGAGGTTATATTACACTTTCACTGCATTGTTGTTTATGAGGTCCTCTACTATGTCCATGTCTAATTCCATGAGATTTTACTGTACAATCTTTGAGATAACTGAGGGCAAAGTCAGCTGAAATGACATTTTGATATTCATAATATCCCCATATTTGACAGGTTATAAAATCAAATGCATAAGAGGTTATATTACGCTTTCACTGCATTGTTGTTTATGAGGTCCTCTACTATGCCCATGTCTAATTTCATGACATTTTACTGTACAATCTCTGAGATAATTGAGGGCAAAGTCAGCTGAAATGACATTTTGATATTAATAATGTCCTCATATTTGAACTGTTAAATAAACAGTTCCTAAAGAGGTTATATTACAGTTTCAATAGATTCTTGTTCATGATCACTCCGATTATGTCCATTAATGTAATTTTACTGTAATGTTTCGATTGTCTATATTGAAAATCTAGACATTAAGCTTAGTAAAAGCCTTGGTCTTTTGTATCATTTAGGACATATATAGCTCTACCTCCCTCCTTAGTGTAGTGGTGTTTAAAGGCATTGTTGTAAAACTAATGGATTTGGATTTGGATTCAGTTGGAACACATGCACATTAATTGCTTTCTAATTGTCAAGTTTCAAAGAAAAACTTTTAAAGATAAAAACACAACATGAAATGCAAAACATATCTCACCACCCTCTTCACACAGACAGATATAGCAAGAGGGCATATACAAAGAGACAAAAAACATAACAAATACTGTATGTGGATTTAATTGTTGCACAAACAGCATTTCCAGTCAGTATTCTTTATTTTTAAAAGCAGGGATATTTTTCCATCGGCATGGAACCACCTGTTACAGCTGTCACACTGAATCTGAAAAATTTAAACAACTTAGTTTGAGAAAGACAGACTTTCCTTCAAACAGGAATTCACCTCAAAAGCAAATTTTATTCAAATTTGAAATAGTTTTCATTATTTAATCAAATGGGACATTGTTATTGTCATGGTCACAGCTTGTAAAATGTTATTTTGATTGATTGACAATCAACAATAAGACAGGTCCTATTTAATCTGAATTTGCCAGCTGCCATGGTGCAAATGCAAGGAAAACAGCAAGGCAGAGTATATGGACATAGAGGCTTCATTGTCCATCACAGTCTCAAAGAACATTTGCTATCATCTGCACCAAGACACTCTGATATGTCCATATACTCTGCCTTGCTCTTTTCCTTGCATTTGCACCATGGCAGCTGGCAAATTCAGATTAAATGAATAAAAGAATACTGACTGGAAATGCTGTTTGTGCAACAATTAAATCCACATACAGTATTTGTTATGTTTTTTGTCTCTTTGTATATGCCCTCTTGCTATATCTGTCTGTGTGAAGAGGGTGGTGAGATATGTTTTGCATTTCATGTTGTGTTTTTATCTTTAAAAGTTTTTCTTTGAAACTTGACAATTAGAAAGCAATTAATGTGCATGTGTTCCAACTGAATCCAAATCCAAATCCATTAGTTTTACAACAATGCCTTTAAACACCACTACACTAAGGAGGGAGGTAGAGCTATATATGTCCTAAATGATACAAAAGACCAAGGCTTTTACTAAGCTTAATGTCTAGATTTTCAATATAGACAATCGAAACATTACAGTAAAATTACATTAATGGACATAATCGGAGTGATCATGAACAAGAATCTATTGAAACTGTAATATAACCTCTTTAGGAACTGTTTAACAGTTCAAATATGAGGACATTATTAATATCAAAATGTCATTTCAGCTGATTTTGCCTTCAATTATCTCAGAGATTGTACAGTAAAATGTCATGAAATTAGACATGGGCATAGTAGAGGACCTCATGAACAACAATGCAGTAAAAGTGTAATATAACCTATGGATTTGATTTTATAACCTGTCAAATATGGGGAAATTATTAATATCAAAATGTCATTTCAGCTGACTTTGCCTTTAATTTTCTCAAAGATTGTACAGTAAAATCTCATGAAATTAGACATGAACATAGTAGAGGACCTCATGAACAACAATGCAGTGAAAGTGTAATATAACCTTTTATAGATTTGATTTTATAACCTGTCAAATATGGGGATATTATGAATATGAATTCCATTTAAGCTTCAATTTAAGATAGTACAGTAGTGTAACTTCAGATTTTATTATTGTTGGATTTCATTTAATGTACAAAATTAGGTTGTTTTTTTAACAAATTGGGCAAATGATTGATTAAATATAGGTCTATTTCCGGTCTTTTAGGGCTATCAAAGCACCCGTACCGTAGTACCACTAATAGACAAGCATTACATTTCAAACGCCGGCTGACGTGACCGACTTTCCGCGGATGCCGGCTCACTTGACCGCAGTGCTAACACGTGTATTCCGCCGCACACTGAAGAGCACGAGCCATTCAAATATTAATCACATCAGAGGGAACAATATTAACCATATCATAAAAACGACACCATATGTAAGGATAACAGGTACGAGAACCCAAAAGCACAACTCTGAGACAAAACACAAGTAAAGTTCCTTTTACTTAGTTCAAGTAGGGTCAAAACCGGGAGGTCCGTCAAACAGCCAAACAAATCCAATAAGGGGCAGACAGAATCCAAGGTCGAATAACAGGCAGACAGGGTCGGAACAGACTGATCAGGAACGATAGCTCAGGTACGCTGGAGAGCTTGGCAATAGCACACAAGACAATCTGGCAGGGAACAAGTGCAAGTGAAGGGACCTAAATAGTGAGGGCTAATGAGGGAATGGGCTGCAGGTGAGATGGGGTGTGGAGGACCAGGTGAGGGGAATGAGAGGCGTTTGGGTGTGAATGGTAGGATCTGAAATGACAGGAGAGTTAATTAAACAAGCAGACAGGATGAAAACAAACTAATATGAAGGGGAATTCGTGACACCATAGACAAATGAACACGGTAGTAATGCTACTGCAGATGTAAAAACAAAGCAGTTCACATGCTGTTCACTTAAAGACAAAGTCCATCCTCCTTTCTTTGATTACAAAGAGTTTAATAAAAAATAGAATCTACACCAAGCAAAACGCTAAAAATGTATGTCATATAAACATGTCAAACTAAAGATCTGATTGGTTGAATACTATGACAATCAACAGTATCGTCTCCATTTACTTTAATCTGCAAAGTCTACCTAGAGGACATCGGGCCTCTCTCCTTACATAGAGACATAGAGGCTGAATCTGATTGGATAAGAGCTCTACTTAAAACAAGCTGCACTGGAAGCAGAGCTGCAGGCTGGAAGCAGAGCAACAGAGGAAGACAGTAGCTATGCAATGAGAAAATAAGATAATGGAAAAAAAAGAATGTAGTGTATTTATGAAATATTATAAAATAGCTATAAATTCACAATTCTATTTAGGCCAGCAGAGAAGGCTTTGCTGGCCCTGACGGCCCACTACTGAATTACACTAAAATATAAGAAAAACTCTAAAACAGTCTCTTTCAAGAAATCATGAGCCGGTTACTCAAGATAATCCTGACCCCATCCTAGTTTTAGCGTAGTTCATACTTGCCGTTGTAAAGCCGGCGTGAGGCGCATATAGGCTCCACACAGGAACAAGGCAATGCAAAATGGCGGAAGGGCTTATTCCAAGCTTACTAAAACAATTCTTAGTTTAAGGCAATTATACACTAATGACAATATAGTTATGAATATTATATTCCATTTCTGATAATATATCTCCCTAAATCATATACATTGGACCTTTATGTCATGTCTACCAGTTTGTACCTTTTGCTTGTGTGTAAAACCTTGTTTGGGATGTAAGCCTGTAGTTTATTTCTCATACATCTGCCACTCATGCTTGCTCACTCATTATTTCCTTGATGTCATTGTTCGGGGCTGTCAATCATGATATCAGCTGTTTAGATCAGCTGGTCTCTTCTATCCAATAGCACAACAAAACAAAGACATGGTTAGCCTATCATCTTGCTGCTGTCTCTTTAAATATGATTGTCTCTCTACCTTCAATACGTTCATGCTGCTTTTATGCACCCCTCCACCTCCCCATCTCCTCCCAGTCTTCATCAGATTCATCATCTTCATCAACTCATCATTCTATCAGCCTCATCAGCCTCCACCAGTGTCTGGACTCCATGAGGAGGTTTATCTTCTGCTGCTCAGGGCAGACGGCCCTCCATTACAAATCTCCCTGTAGGACTTCCCCTTCAGCAGAGGCCTCTGTCACTAAAACTGTTGAGCTTAGTCAGCTGCAGTGAACGCTCCGGAGTCATTCAGTTCTTCCTCATTGTCCTCCTCTGACTGCACTACCACCAAGCTGCACTGGTGAGTTCAATCAGCCTTCCTCACACTGATATCAAGAGGGGGTTTGTTTGCTTGATTGATTTTTTTTTTTTTTCCACTATAATCTTTATTTAATACTATGTGCTTCTTTATGTAATGCATATATGCATACTTTGCTGGTTCATTCTGTTTTGAAACTGGCATATTTATGGTCTTTATTAAATATCACATGACCGTGGAGTTTTCATCAGATCAACCTCATACAAGTTACTGAAATGACATGAAAACTACTTCTTCATAGTCTGTCACAGAGACAAGCAACAGTTTGATTCAAACTAACTTTACAGTCTTAACAGCTAATGTAAAGCTGCAGAAAGGCAGCTTTCTACTTTGATGTTAAAAGTAAAAGTAAAACTATAATATCACATTCATAGGTCCTTGAGAATAACTATAAAACACATTATGAACATTATTTAATGTAAAATAGGCAAAACTGCTGAGTAGTGAATAAGGCACAAGCCCTAACAAGATATGCTAGTTAATGGCATAATACTACACATATTATACATTTCTTAGATATTTTACTCATAAGGATTACATTTGATTGTTAATACTGCCATTGTCTGGATATTTGTTCCTGATGATACTGGAGGTAATAGAAATGAAGGATAATTAACTTTAACAGTTATGTATACATACAGCATTAACCAACCACACATTATGATAATAGATTAAAAAAAATGTGTTATAATTTTATTTATATACTTATCAATAAAAACTGTAAGATCTTCGAAAAATGCGTAAATAACATTGATAACTACAGATTGTATTGCTAATTATCAATGAGATTTTACCAATCTTAATAAGCAGTGTCAAACAAGTGTACAATAAAATAAACTCTAAACCACAAATAAATGGATATCTTATCATGAGCTCTACATTGCTCTGCTTGCACTACTTGCGCTATGCACAAACTGCCAAGAGGAAGTTGAAGAACCACTTCCTGTTTTATGTAACTATAGTTGATGCAGATCTTAAAGTAAGACTGGTCACTTCAGGAAAGTAGCAACTATTTGTGGCGCAATCAATTCTCCCAATGGAATCGTCGCGATTAAAGGATCCACTTGAGGTGCAATCTTCACAAATGTCCCGCATAAGGTTCAACACTGGTTCATTTTGACATGCAAATGTTTGCAGTTGAGAAATGGCAAAAGGTGGGGAGGGGACAGACAGAGAGGAAATAGAAGGAAATAGATAAAGCTATCATAGATTATTAGGGTTGTTGTGACATTCACTTTTAGCTAACCTGTCAAAGTACTTTTTTAATGATTTTATTGCAAGACAAAACATTAACAGAACAACATGAGAAGGTGTGTGTGTGTGTGTGTGTGTGTGTGTGTGTGTGTGTGTGTGTGTGTGTGTGTGTGTGTGTGTGTGTGCGTGTGCGTGCGTGCGTGCGTGCGTGCATGCTTCCCATTTCTGGGAAGAAGTATTGCACACCAGTTCAGAGAGACAGGATTTTTTTTACTGCTCAATCGGCAATTTCTGTTCTCCATTTTGAGAGAGTAGAATAAGGAATCAACGTAAGAAGACGCATTAGTCATTGGTCAGTTATTTCAAAACACAACTGTACTTGTATCTTTGAAAGCTGTTATTCCGTTATTATACGTTTCTTGGATCCTCATTAGTATTCACAGCTGCTCTTCCTAATTTCTACAGGTGAAAATAAATTGTAAAATACATGTAGTCAATAATAAGAAGCATAGTTATAACCCAGTAAAACACCATCTATCCACATCTAATTCAGCTCTATAAAATAGAAAAGCAGTTTACCTGATGATTGTGTTTGTGTAATACATGGGCCCTGTTCTTTTTGGATATTAAACTCCATCTTGGCCAATAAAGTTGATCCAAAAAAAATTGTTCAGTATACTATGTTATTCCCCGCTTGAGTCTTCTACTCAAGTGGGGAAGGAGCAGGTGAAGCTCTGCTTATTGACTCCTGCTCTGTAGAAGTACCATTGTTAAGGACCAATGATAAGTTTGGCCTCCTTGCAAATTAGCTTCACTTTTTATTTGATTTATCTACTCCAGACTGATCAGTGTGCCACTGTAGAACAGGATAGTAAGGGTAGGATGAATATATAGGATGGTCCTCGTGCTTTAGTGTCGATCAAAACATAGGAAGTCAGATTGTAAAGTCAATAACATACAGCACAGCAAAGCAAGCCCATAGCCGTACGTTTTATTAGTACAGGAGGGAAATATGGAAGAACACATATTAACAATGCAGTCAAAACTCTTGAAATTGCTTATTGTACAGAGCTGCCCTACTCATGCCTGAGAATGATTTGTTTGTGTATAGATAAGGGGACCTTCAGGTGGGCAAATATACCTTGCAGTGATATAAAATGGCCTGTCAGTACATATAGCGCTGTCCACAATAAAATCATAACCTTCACTGTCTAACTAGGCTGCTAATCACCTCCAAATCTATCATCAACCAATCACTATAGCACAGATAACAGCATATCAGCTCAACAACAATATTAACAGGATTGACAAACACATGGCTTTGGTAAGGCACTAGAATGTGTTTTAAACTGGAAATATAACTGAACAGCAAGCTTAGCGCCAGAGAAAAGTCAATACTGATGTTCTGTTTGATGAGTGAGTTTAAACACTTGCCATTTCCTGACACCTAACACATTTGCACTGCGGTGGGAGCAGAGGGGCAGATGAGATTATGTTTGTGCTGATTAGGTGGCACAATGCCAATTTTGGTGCTCGTTTTAGCATGAAATTAGAACCTCAGATAGCTCATTGCAGACGCAGGATCATTTCCTCGGCTTTAATTGACACCTGCACACAGACTTCTCTAACATGCATGTTTAAGCAACTGATCAGGATCATGTCAGGATCATTTCTTGTCAAGTCAGAAACCTCCACGCTGCTGAATGCAGCTTTGCTTTTGGTAGTTGAGCTGCTTCCCTCTGTTGTTCAACGGTTGCTTGCAGCTAGGTTTTTAGTTTCTTACTTTAGCTTGGTATTTTTTTAGATTTTTCTTTAGGTTGTTTTGGGGGATGAACCTGGTGCGACAGCCCACTGCTTGGCTAACTCCTGGCTTCCCCCATCTTTTATTCTTTTTGGATGAGATCTCCAACACTTTGAGTATGGTAACATTTCTCCAGACCATAATAACCCTATTGTTTGTTTGACAAGAAGTCCAGAATGCAGTGGTATAAAGACACAAATGTGCGAGCGTATTGATCAGCCTTTACAGAATGTTGAATGATATAATCTTAAAAGGAACATGTGTACCAAAATATTTAAATATTTAGCAAAGGTCAGGTTCATTTACTATTTAGAGTTAACTTACATGACATTTTAACATGCAGCCACTTACATTTGGCCACCCATCTTACAGGAGAGAAAAAACTGGCTTCTATGTTGTGTCTGAGAGTGTAGCTGAAGTCCAGTACATCTTATGTGATAAGGACCAGCAGTGTTTTATCAGAAATGTATTCAACTACCAGCCAACAGACTAACCTTTATATCTTTATTGTCTCACAGGTGAAACCCCAGCCATGAACTATGAAGACCAATATGAGATGTTCAAGGGTCTTTTCGATGACGCCTATAACATGACTGATCTTACCTATGTGGTCCCTGGATTTGTCCGGTTATGTGAAAAGCAGGCTATCAACAAGTTTGGTGCGAGTTTCATCCCAGTTTTCTACTATGCCAACTTCCTCCTGAGTTACCTTGGTAATGGGCTCATCCTCTTCATTATCTACAAGTTTGAGAAGCTCTGCACAGTGACAAACATCTTCCTCCTGAATTTGGTCCTCTCCAACCTTCTCTTTGCTGCCAGTCTCCCCTTCTGGGCAACCTACCATATGTCTGAGTGGATTTTTGGGATGGTTCTGTGTAAGATGGTCAGCAGTGCCTACTTCATCGGCTTCTACAGCTCCATCCTCTTCCTCACACTCATGACATTTGACCGATACCTTGCAGTGGTTCATGCAGTGTCAGCTGCTAAGAGCAGGAAAAAGGCATATGCCATCGTTGCCTCAGTGGCAGTTTGGTGCATTAGTATTGTAGCGAGTGTGAAAGAGCTGGTTCTCCGAAATGTGTCAAAGAGTCCGTTGAATGGCCTGATATGTGAGGAGTCAGGATACACTGAGAGCATCATGGAGCGCTGGCGTCTGGTCAGTTACTACCAACAATTCCTGCTCTTCTTCCTCCTCCCTCTGGCCATGGTGATGTACTGCTACATCAGCATCACTGTCCGCATCCTATCCACCCGCATGAAGGAGAAGTGTCGCGCCATCAAACTCATTTTTGTCATCATCTTCACCTTCTTCGCCTGCTGGACACCCTACAATGTTGTGATCCTCCTTCGAGCTATTCAAATCTCTCGCTCCAGTGACGGTGACGACTCGTGTTCGGATGAAGAAAGCCTGGACTATGCACTGTACGTGACCCGGAACGTAGCCTATTTGTATTGTTGCATTAGTCCCGTGTTTTACACATTTGTGGGAAAGAAGTTCCAGAGCCACTTCAAAAGGCTGATGGCTAAGAGGATCCCCTGTCTGAAGAGACACATGAGCATCAGCAGCCAGAGCACCAGAACCACATCCCAGAGGACCCCGCACTCTGCTTATGAGTACTAGACAGACAGGCAGACACCAAATTTCACTCCAAACATGGAGTTCACTCTTCAACGCTGTAAAATCTAATTTTCAGTTAGAAACAATCAAGCAACCTATATTCTATGTAAATATATAGGGGAGCAGAGAATGAAGTTGCTCTCTCTCTCTCTCTCTCTCTCTCTCTCTCTCTCTCTCTCTCTCTCTCTCTCTCTGTTGTAATCCGAGCTTCTCTCTGCTCTGTTGACAAAGCCGGGCTGGCCTCATGGGCTTTTAGTGCATGTTCGTGCACGTGAGCGTGCCGCACTAGCTTGCACATGACGGTTACAGCTGATAATGTTCCGGTAGCGTAGCGCCCACCCCCTCAGGTAAACACTGTTAGCTCTGTCATCACTTTTAACATAGTTTGCACTGCTAGCACTGTTAACACTGTTCGCACCGTTAGCTGTAAACTGCTGGCTCAGCCGTTGCCATGTTGAGAGCCGTCAATAGAAATTCTCCCAATCTTGTATATAGCACCTTTAACTTCCTTGGGTAAGTTAATCAGTTTCAAGACTGCAAAACTACGGACTGCTTAACATCTACTTCTTACATTCAAGTTGTTAGCTTTTATCATACTTTTCTTTTTTTAGCATGTTTGTGTTTGTGCAAAATTTCTCAAGAAAGCCTTTTGAAAAAGGTTACATGATGACGGTTTCTTATGCTTCTTATGAGACTCATACTGCTGTTAAATAAAATTCAAGAAAAAGATACAACAAAAGAAATATGGTTTTCTCAGGTGGCTGATAGGTGACTCTTATCTGACACGATAAGGGTCTTAAAGTCTAAGACTAACTTATATATTTTTCTTCTGTCAAAGAATCCAACACAAAAAGCATGTGTTAGACTGTCTCTCACTACATTCTGGCTCTGTACCCTAACTGTGGCCCTCATTCCCAAACATACATACAACTCACAAATGAATATGTTCTCTTTTAAAAGGGCTTAAAGGATCTGTGTAGGATGCAGTGGCATCTCACAGTGAGGTCAAAAATTGCAACCAACTGAACACCCCTCTGGTCACACCTTAGCAAGCGTTATTTGAACACCTGCCCCCCATACCAGGATTTGTCCAGGAACCTTAATGTCAGTGTGAGTTGAGGCAGACCTCCAGCAACCCAGTGAAGGACATAGAATGTTGTGCAAAGTAATTGTTAAACATTGATTTTCTTGAGGAAATTTAGTCCATGATTTTAAGCATCTGCCTCCGATCTGCTCTTGGTCTGGTTCTTAAATGAGTGTTTCAATCTTGTTGAGTCAATGTTGAATGCAAAGTGTATGTTTGTAGTGTGATGTATTTGACACATATTGTATAAGTGCTTTCAAATAAACTTAACCCTTAAATAAATATGCCAGTCAATGACATCTGTTGTTTTATGGGAACTATTTTTTTTCTAATTTGAGTGAATGTTTAGATCAGTTCCCTTTTATGACAGAACATCTGGAGCAGTTTCCTGTCAGCTAAGCACATTCCTCTGAGTCAGTGTAGTCAAGTCTGAGCAAACAACATAAATGTATGATAACTTAAAGGTGATTTGGTTTGAGGCATTACACTAAAATCACATCTTAGAAATTAATATTAGTTTAAGTTACAGTGTCACAAATCGACATAATAGAATTACAACACAGTCAATGCATATGATATAAATGATTCATGTAATGACAGTAGTAAGCAGAATAATAATGGGAAAATTACGACTACTAATAAATACAGCAGC
Source organism: Cebidichthys violaceus (assembly GCF_023349555.1). Lineage (NCBI taxonomy): Eukaryota > Metazoa > Chordata > Actinopteri > Perciformes > Stichaeidae > Cebidichthys > Cebidichthys violaceus. The sequence continues at coordinate 2,091,095 of NW_027176964.1, forward strand.
AGTTGATATAATATAATAATAAAGATGATACAAGCAATAATGGCAGCAGTGATAGTAATAGAAATGTGACTAACAATAATGGTAGCAGAGGGTGTCAGCAGGGCCTGGACAGGAGGCACGCCCACGGTCCAGACATAACCACCATCCATGGAAACAATGGCATTTTAAGGGGTAGCTTATTCAAAAACATCAGATGCTGAGGTATCCTGACCTTTTGTCCCTAGTATGGGTCAAGCTCCAAACACACTGGATCATACACTTCCAATAATGCAACTAGATAGTGTTTTGTTTGCCCCACCCCCACCTGACATTTGCCAAAACTGAGATTACCTTGGTGACGCTACTATGACATCATCAGGGTTATTTTCTCAGACTTGTCAAAGCATTTGTGTGCTTTCATTGGGTTTTTCCTTTTTATCTCAGTTATTGTTTTTAGATATTCTCTGTTTTTTTTGTTTCTCATTTTGTTTTTCTTTCATTCAGTATGTACACTGAAAAGGTACATTTAGAGAAAAGACCTCAAATGTAGCTCCCCATAGCAGCCTCCATGACAAGTATTTATCACAAGGCTCTGTCAAATGAAGCTTCAACCACACCTCTAATCACCTGTGAAGCCTTAGTTTGTCTCAGATTTCTCTGAAATGAGACCGTGCTTTGTGCTTTGTAAAGAAGTTTGACTAACGCCGTCTTTGATTACATCCAATATTCAACTCACTTGGATTCCAAACTGCAGATCAATCCGTCTGAGTCAGGTGATGATCTCCCTCCGCAACCACAGTCTACATCCCGACAGAGCCACTTACACTCGGGAGTGCACATACCTCGGCCTTGTGGGCACTTACACTTAAGCCTATACATTAGATTACATCTCCCCAACTCCTGATAGATCTCAGTCCTCTTCTCCTCAAACGGACATGAGCAAAGCCTCCCTCACACACAGTTCTTAACCAGCTGCCATGGTGCTCTCCCAGTGTGCTCTTCTCCTTGCATTGGCTGACTTCATATCCACAATCAGAATCCATGAGATACATTAGAGACTGGACTATAGCCCATCTCCAGTCAGCCCTTAAAGGTAAAGGCATTCCCTGCAAACACAGTGACAAAAAGCTAGTTTGTTTCACCTTTACCCAGCTTCCATCAATACTCCAACAAACACCAGGCTTACTGTGCTTAGAACATCCTCGCCATCCTTTCATCCCAGTGTTTGTCCACGTTTGTCTTATGTATACATTTATTTGCCAGCTTAATGACTTTGAAAATGAAATCTTCTTGGTTTTATCCAACATAAGGTTTAGTAGCACACGCTACCAGTCCCAGCTGTGGAGACATTGGTACAGCTCTCTCTTTGTAAGGCATTGCTAGGCCTATGTACTTGTATTGTTCTTTTGTATGTAAATGTATCTATTTGTCTTATCTGGACCCTGAGTCTGAAATAAAGTTTGATTGATTGATTGATTGATTGATTGATTGATTGATTGATTGATTGATTATCCATCTTCTTGACAATTTTCTCATCATCATTCCTCCATCCTCACGCCTCCGATTACTCTCACAAAAGCAGATTCACCAAATGCCAGCAGCTGGCCCTTATCGGCCACCTGAAATGATACCACACACATCATGTTTTCAAGGGAAAGCCTGTCCAACCTTCCAACCATATATTATAGTCATTCAACACATGCAAAATGGAAATGTGGCTTTGACAACACTTCCAGTCTTCTTGAAATTAAATTTCCTTCTTCTACAATTACTTAAACCAAAGACATCCTACTTCACACTGATGCAGCTCCTTTCATAGGTTTCAGTGGCTACTACGGAGGAAGATGTAACGCTTCCATATAGCCCTTAGAGTTCATATCTCTTGAAACAGAGTCCTGCTCTCTGTCGTCTGCGCTCCATGAGCTGTACCCATCATAATAGCTGTCAATCTTGAGCCACGTCTAGGAAGTCCATATTTAATCTCTTATAATACGACAGTCGTAGAAATCTTAAACAAAGGCTGATCTCATTCTCTATCCATCGTTCACATGAAGACTCACATTAATATCTACCCAATACAAGTTAATTCTGGATGGGATTGTTTCAATGCATATCATGCCACGTAGCAACGGCCCTTTCCATAGACATTTAGTCTATCTGTAGTATTATCTGCAGGCTCATTCCTTTCTGAAAACCCACCACCCAGACCCACCTATCATAAGCTTTTTCATCAAAGTAGTAGAGCTCAATTCTCCATCTATATTTTCTGTCTGGATTCCTACCATAGCTACCTACCATATATATATATAAAAAACATATCTACCATCTGTTATTATGGGAAACATCAGATCTCTCCCTAATAAGATGGAGGAGCTGACAGCGTCAACCAGGCTGCAGAGAGGGTAACGGGAGTGTAGCATCATGTGCTTCACAGAGACTTGGCTGAACGAGCTCACTTCAGACTCACTAGTAACTTTAGATGGTTTTCAACTTGTGAGATCGGACTGGAGAGCAAGACAGAATGGGTGGGTGGGTGAATAGCAATGTTTGTGGATGACAGATGGTGCTACCCTGGGCAAATCTGTGTTAAAGACCAACGCTGCACGAGGGACGTTGACCTGCCGGGGAACCAGCATTTCTTGACTGGTTCTAGAACATTGGCCCCTGTAGCACCTTAAGGCGGGGAGTAGAGAAAACAGTCTGTAGTTGGGGTTGGATTTGTTGATTTAAAGCTTTGATCATTTCATGTGGGGAACGGTAGTATTTCTGGTCTTATCGTACTGTGATGTACAGCATCACCATGGATGAGACTGAACTCAACTTAACTCGACTGGATATTTGTTATTTGACACTGGTGCTTGTCAGAAGTATGAAGAAGAAAATAAAAGGAAGTAATTAAATGTTTGAAATGTATATTTTTGGAATATTTTTGTTTTATTTTGGTAGTTTATAAAAGAAAGTAACCCCTGCTTCCACTCAGTGAATGGACTGACCAACCCGTTCTCACTCCAGAGCGTCATTTATTGGTCAGGGCTCCTCAGCGCCTGACACCAACATACGGAGGCACTGCGTCTGTGCGATGCATTGGGCTTGGAACTCACTCCATTGTAGAAGCTCAAAGCAAGTGACGTAGTATAGTGCAAGATAGCAGATGGGTCGAACAAACACAGGATCTTTGTCCAGGAGGCCGCTGTTTGTGCCCCGTGCAAAACTAAAAGTAAACTTTGACTTTTGCACTAGTCGCTAGTGACATGAGTCGTTAGTGTCATTAGGCATGTGACTCTTATGAGTCACTTGTGATGTCATCGTTAGTCACTCGGTAGTCAAGTGAGATGTTAGTCAGTTAAGTTACCGTCAACCATGCTCTTTTCCTAAACCTAACCTAACTTCCTGTGAAGAAGGAAGTTGATTTTGAAAAGACCTTACCATGTATTGAGTGTATATGGACAATCCTTCCCGATGTTACGCATTGGGTGAGAATGTGTTGGAACTGACGCAACAAGAATTGTGTGGAGAGAACCACAAACCATTACAGATACTCTAACAGGCATTCTGTGGACAGCTCCTGGTGCTGAAATGAGGTCTCATAAACCTACTGGATGAATACATGCTGAAAATCTGGATCTAGAGTGAAAGAGATGCGTGCAACTAGCTGTTCATCAACAAACATACCCTGTTTAGTTGCAAATTGGACAACATTTGTACAAAGTTATCTGGAGTGGCTGCAAACAAAAGAAAGCGAAATTGCAGAAAAAGTTGTAGAAAAATATGACCTAAAAGACGGATTCAGATATCCCAGCTCAGTAAGGAGGGGGCTGATAGACAGTGGATGCTATAGTTGTTTAAATGATTGATCCCCAGTGTATTTAAAAAAAAATGTACACTACCGTTCAAAAGTTTGGGGTCACCCAGACAATTTTGTGTTTTCCATGAAAACTCACACTTTTATTTGTCAAATGAGTTGCAAAATGAATAGAAAATATAGTCAAGACATTGACAAGGTTAGAAATAATGATTTTTATTTGAAATATTAATTTTGTTTTTCAAACTTTGCTTTTGTCAAAGAATGCTCCATTTGCAGCAATTACAGCATTGCAGACCTTTGGCACTCTAGCTGTTAATTTGTTGAGGTAATCTGTAGAAATTTCACCCCACGCTTTCTGAAGCACCTCCCACAAGTTGGATTGGCTTGATGGGCACTTCTTACGTCCCATACGGTCAAGCTGCTCCCATAACAGCTCAATGGGGTTGAGATCTGGTGACTGCGCTAGCCACTCCATTACAGACAGCATACCAGCTGCCTGCTTCTTCCCTAAATAGTGCTTGCATAACTTGGAGGTGTGCTTTGGGTCATTGTCCTGTTGTAGGAGGAAATTGGCTCCAATCAAGCGCTGTCCACAGGGTATGGCATGGCGTTGCAAAATGGAGTGATAGCCTTCCTTATTTAAAATCCCTTTTACCTTGTATAAATCTCCCACTTTACCAGCACCAAAGCAGCCCCAGACCATCACATTACCTCCACCATGCTTGACAGATGGCGTCAGGCACTCTTCCAGCATCTTTTCACCTGTTCTGTGTCTCACAAATGTTCTTCTGTGTGATCCTCAAACTTTGATTCGTCTGTCCATAACACTTTTTTCCAATCTTCCTCTGTCCAATGTCTGTGTTCTTTTGCCCATTTCAATCTTTTCTTTTTATTGGTCTCAGATATGGCTTTTTCTTTGTCACTCTGCCTAGAAGGCCAGCATCCCGGAGTCGCCTCTTCACTGTAGACGTTGACACTGGCGTTTTGCGGGTACCATTTAAAGAAGCTGCCAGTTGAGGACCTGTGAGGCGTCTATTTCTCAAACTAGAGACTCTAATATACTTGTCTTCTTGCTGAGTTGTGCACCGGGGCCTCCCACTTCTCTTTCTACTCTGGTTAGAGCCCGTTTGTGCTGTTCACGGAAGGGAGTAGTACACACCGTTGTAGGACATTTTCAGTTTCTTCGCAATTTCTCGCATGGAATAGCCTTCATTTCTAAGAACAACAATAGACTGGCGAGTTTCACATGAAAGTTCTCTTTTTCTGGTCATTTTGAGAGTATAATCGAACCCACAAATGTGATGCTCCAGATACTCAACTAGCTCAAAGGAAGGCCAGTTTTATAGCTTCTCTCACCAGCATAACTGTTTTCAGCTGTGCTAACATAATTGCACAAGGGTTTTCAAGGGTTTTCTAATCATCCTTCAGTCTTCTAAGGCGATTAGCAAACACAATGTACCATTATAACACTGGAGTGATAGTTGCTGGAAATGGACCTCTATACACCTATGTAGATATTTCATTAAAAACCAGACGTTTCCACCTAGAATAGTCATTTACCACATTAACAATTTATAGAGTGTATTTCTGATTAATTTAATGTTCTCTTCATTGAAAAAAAAGGTGCTTTTCTTTGAAAAATAAGGAAATTTCTAAGTGACCCCAAACTTTTGAACGGTAGTGTACATGAACTAAAAAGAACACGTTTCTGTTTGTTGGTAGTCTCAAGTGTATCATAGTTCTATGAAAACTAAAGTGAAGTTTAATACGCTGATAAGGAAAAGACTAGAGTACTATAGCGTAAACCTAAAACCTGTTCTGGCGTCACCTGAAGTCTGCTGATGATACTCATTCAAATACGAAGAAAGTAAAAGTAAATATGCTGTCAGGTAATGTGTTCAATTTCATATTCAAATTCATATTGTCTTTTCAACTTTTGAGTTTGTTTTCCCAGGTAAGCACCCTGCTATCAGACATCTTCGACCTGACCTGACACATCTGTTAAGCTCAAACAATAATAATAAAAGTAATATTGCAGCATTGACAATGTTAGCCAACATGCACCTATGGCTCACTCTCACTTTGGGGAGCCCCGTGTTGTGCTCCCTATCGGACCGTACCAAGTGTGGGAGAGAGTGGGGGTGTATTGATAGGTTCGGCGGCTCGGCGGTTGGATAGCCCCCGTCTGTCTGACCATGCACCTGGAGCGCGAGGCACGGCCCGCAGCACAATCGCGTTCGGTTCACAGGCTGGTTCCGGAGGTAGTTGGTCAAACCCCGCCGCAGTGCCTCTGGGCAGGTTGGTAAGAGAGGATAAAGAAGACAAAAGGCGCAGAGCGCAAGCGGGCGGAAAGGGCCATTTGCTCGTTTCCTTCGCTGCTAATAAAGAAAGCAGCGGTCGGAACAACGGAGAGCCGAGCGGAGGGAACGCCGCACCGAGACCCGCCTGGACCCGCTTCATTGTCTCTGACCGTGTGGATTATCTGTGAGCATGTCTTGTGTGACCGTGCTGTGGTTGCTGCCAGTCCTGTGTAGCATCACAAGCACCTGCAGCGCTGCATCCTCAGCATCCCGTAAGTAGCTAATACACACACACACACACACACACACACACACACACACACACACGCACACACGCGCAGATCGTGGCTAATTTGGTAGCTAGCTGTTGTTGGGGCCGGTGCAGGTCTCTGTGCAGTCAGTGATGTGGACTACAGCCAGGACTCAGCATGAGACCAAACCGCCAGTATATAAAGAGCCAGGCTGGGGATCATTGTATAATGATGATGATTATTATTAATATTATTATTATCATCTCTCTTATTAAAGGAAGTCATCATGTTAAAGCAGGACAGGAGTCAGCCTGATATGTATTCATGAGCCTTCAGTTCAAGCAGAACATAATCTAAATGCTGAACTAGAAAGCAAATGTGTGCTGGAAGCATATCAATAACATATCAATAGCATATCAATATCAGTTGTACAGAATACAAAGTAACATATCATCTCCATTCTCAGCATTTTATTCATAGGTGCTCCACAAATATATAACCAAAAATAGAAGGAGCCCTTTACACTTACTATCCCGTATTTAGCAGGTCTAATCAGTGTACACACACTCATGAATTATTCATAGCGCATTACAGTGTAAGCGAATGCAGTGTTTATTATTGTACTTGTTGGTGCGTTAACAGTTGATAGCTCAAACTCAAACTGCTTAACACGGGGGCCACTTTTGCAAAATTACAAGAGGCCAGGGACTAGTGAATTGATAAACAAGCTTTATATATATATATATATATATATATATATATATATATATATATATATATATATATATATATATATATATATATTTGTTAGTTATTCTCAGCCTGTAAAAGCATTGTCTTCTGATGATGTGATGACAGACATGTCATCAGGATTATTTTGGCTTGGGTTTATTGATCACACATAGGGAAATTCAGTTAATCTACAGCTGGAGTACGGAACCTTTGACTCCTCCCTTTTGGCAGTGAGAGTAATTACCATTTGGGAGAGGCTAATCCAGTAATTCTCATTAAACACTACACAGTTTCATAATAAACCTTACATATTTTCATTCTTCTCAACGGGTGGACTCAGTGCCGTCAATTCCTCTACCCGGTGCTGGTTGGCCCTCACTGGGGTCATTTCCTCCATGTGCGTCGCAACCGGCTTAAGTAGATTGGCTTTGAAAGGCCTGGGGTGAAGGCGGCTCACAGCTCAGACGGTGACCTTTAAAGCACCCCTCGCCCAGACATCGCTGCCCTCTCTCCCTGCTGGGATACACGGGCCTCCCTCATATTGAGGGGCCTGCAGCGATGTCAGAAACCCACCTGACCCGTCTTGAAACAATGCTTTGTGGATGTGACTTTTTGTCATTATCCCCATTCATATCTATGCAACCAATGTGATTAAATTATTTTTTAGAGCACAAAAGTGTTCTTGAAGTGTACCAGATTGATGCATTTAATTCTGAAATGTTGCATACAAAAGTTAGGTTGAATATTCCTGTTTTTTCTTTCATGTTGCAGTATATACCAATGTTTTTTTGCAATGTCAATTTTTTACAATATGGTGCAGCCCCAGCCTACAGGACGGTGTGTGATATATCCTACATAACCTCGCACGAGAGTGGTGAGACTGTGGTTTCTAGCCTCCACTGCAGACAGCTGTACCATTACACCGTTTGGCAGGTACTGTTTCAAATGCCTACCTTTTGGGATTTCCAGCATGCCTGAGATCTTCCAGAGAAAGATGATGGATGACTTGAGTCAGCTGGCTTGAGACTCAACAAGGAGAAATTCTCCCTCAGGCAGAGCCCGCTGTGGTTCCTGGGTTGTCTCATCAACCAGTCAGGGACCAGGCCTGACCCCGACATGGTAGAGGCCAGTCAGAAGTGAAGAGAATCCTGGGCATGGTGTGGGAGGCACATCCACAGCCTCTCAATCATAGGTCAACTGCTTTATGAGCTTCTGAACAGAACGCTTGTATGAAATGCCCTGCAGAATGGATCTTGACCCGGTGGAGCCTCGAGATGCACAGATGGATCGGTTGTTGACATGAGCTACACAGTTACCAAGATCTCTGCATGTAAAAGGTTACACCTTACAAACACGTAATACAGACAAACCATTTTTGTGTGATGGTTTTCTTGTTTATTTGTTTGTGTGAACACATGTTTCAGCAGTAGCTTGGTCCCTATGAGCCTTGCTGTTTACATTTCAACTGAAGAGTCACAGATCGAGCTCTTCCAACAGAACGGTACCCACATCCTATTCCTGCCTTACAATCTTTCTTAGTTAGATGTTTGAGATTAGGAGATTCTCTTTCATTTGTTATGTCCCAGCCTGTCTTCATTACAGTAGTCTGACCTGGAGATATCAGAATAAGAGAAGGCTATGCGTGTTTTCATAATAGTAGACTGAGCTCTATGCACTGAGAGTTAATCTATAAAATGACTGCTAAGAACATCAAACTGCTTTTATACAGTTCAGCATTCTAGAATGTGATTAGGTGTTATTTATCAATTTAATGTTATTTTATTAGCATGATGGGAAACTCATCTAAGAGCTATTTGATATCTTGCTGCCGGATGACACCATGACGTTCTATAGTCTTATTTTTTTGTTTAATTGTAAGCCTTTTTATTTTATTTTTTTCCCAGTAATGGAAAAAAGGGATATTTCACCCCAAATCCCACCCTGTAGCTCTGAAAGGTGGCTGTAGAAGTTCTATAGTTCGCTCCATCATGGAGCACAGAGGGCTGTGGTCAGCTTGAATTGATGTCAGTTAAAATTGATTTAATAGTGACACGTTTTCGTAGTGGAAAAGAAGTACCAATGAAAGTTCTTCTACCATCTCAGCAGAATCCCTTTATTATCCCCACAGCAGACTGCTGCAGTCACAGTCCCAATGCCCCGTAACGCTTTTGAACTGCTGCGTCAGCACGTTCTTAATTATATTTTTTTATTTAATGACGAAGAAAGTAAAAGTTCAAAAACGACCTCACTTACAAATATCATGAAATTCATATTATTTTAAACAACTAGAAAGTCCCCTCTCGATATGATTTGGATGTAATAGGAATAAATGATCATCATTAAATGTAATATGGGGTTTTGCAGAATTGTCCGATACTAGCAGCAGAGTGTTGAGCAGATGATCTCCTCCTTGTTTCTTTTAAACTGCTTGAGACGTGCTTGGCTTGTTGTTTTGTAATGCATATTAGGAAGCTCATTGCCATACCCCGCACCTGTCCACACACAGAGCTGGGACCCCTCCCCCACCCAAAACTCCCATCTGATATCCATTCTGGTGAACGTGTCGAGAACAAAGACAGACACGCGCGGCGTGCACACACACACACACACCCTTATGCTAAGAATATGTCCAATTTATAGGTAAAAAAAGCAATTTGTGTCAGAAATATGTCGGAGAAGTGACAACATACTGTATATTCACTATAGTGAAAAGAACCCTTTTGTGGTTGTACACATGTAGAGAACATTTACAGTAAACATGAATTGGATGTACAGTATTTTTATTCTGTTAAGTTGCTCTTTTATTTCTTGAGAACTTGGGACTTTGTGACAACTCCTCTCAGATTTATAGAAATGTATTTACAACATGTACACATACAGTGTAATGAGCACAGATAGAAGATGCAGTGCATAGTCACAAAAGGATACTGACAAAGATAACCATGTTCAATAAAAGAAAGAGGTTTCTTCAATTGTCACATGTTGTCTTGATTAGTCAAGATGAGACCGATTATTAATAATGAAAAGGTGAGAGAACAAGAAAGTGATCAATGAGGGATCCACTTAGAAAATATGCAGGCTATAGACTAAGGAAATGAATTCAAACAAGGAAAATACATGATTAAGTTACATCTAAGGACACATAAGATATGTGTAATGGTTCATGGACGCTAGGATGGAAACTATAACTGTTATAGTTTGGGGTTGATGGGATCACAAACAACCAGGGGAGTCTTGGTGCACACCCTGAAGTTCATATCATGCTTATCATAACAAATCTAAATTTGAGAGTAGTTTCCCCAAAACCCTAGACTATGACTGCTCCGTCAGCGGGCCATACCTGGAGCTGAGCAGTTGGGATGAGAAGAGAGCTTCAAGTAGTTTTAGTTGCCTAATCAAACCAAACCTGAACCCTTGAGGGGTCATTTTGTGTAACAGTCATTCAGGCCATATTGGACAGCAGCAGTGACAATGACACAAATGGGCTCAACCTGACAGAGGACTTACAATGAGTTTGATACAACAAAACAAAGAGGAAACAGCTACGCAAGCAGCTCTCTGAGGCTGTACCTGCTCTGAGCTAAAGGCTAACATCACCATGCTATAGTGGTGTAACGGACCACTGGTGATCCGTGATCTGTACCGATCCCCCTCACGATTCACCACGCATGTGAACCGCAGATTAATTACTCAGTTTAACGTTAACCATCACAGTGTGAAATAAAGTTTTTACTGATGATCGTTCAGTAAAATATCTCTGATAATGTTACATTGTAAACAACCAATCCGTGTTGAAATAGAGGAGAGCTAGTAATATTAGCAGCACTGCTAATGAAGAATTTTGCACATTATGACACGTTCAGGCTCTGTTGAAATGAGTATTGGATGAAGGTAAATTATAACGTTATCATGATGTGTTAGTGAGAACCAGCTGTAAAATCAAACAATAAAGGGATCCGCATCTGACAATATGGATCATCAATGATCGGCAATTAGTATCAGAAAATCTAAAAAGTATCTAAAAGTTATATTTGCTCCCTTTTTTCTTTTGTGCTGATCTGATCCGTGATAGTAACACTTATTGTTTATCATGTTCACCATTTTAGATAATGGAGTTAACATGCAAGCATTTGCTAATTAGCACTTAACAAAATGTAAATTTGAGGAATGGCATTTGTTTTTGCCGTTATTTGTAGATTCATTAAACCAAAGTGTTGGACTATTTAAAACTGACCTGCTGGTGGTGCTAGAGGAAACGTCAGTGGACATATGCAGATTGACTTCTTTGCTGATGATCGGCTGAACTCTGTGTGTTTTTTGTCCCTCTGGTTCAGGAAAGTGCGAGGACAGCTTGGCCACTCCTCTCCCCTACAGCTCCTTCACCAGCTCCTCGGTGTATGCCCGAGGATGTGGAGCTGGTTATGCCAAACTCAACAGGAAACAAGGTATGCCTTTGTAAATAATTTAGTGCACTTTCACATTTAAATACAGAGCACTGCTTCACTTCCTTGTTGCGCTACATTCCTGCTAATGGACATATATGTGCATCAAAATAACAGAGAGCAGACGGGCACAACGAGTAATAGACTGTATATTACTCTTCTAATCTTCGAATCGCAGGCCGCCGCTGTAGGGTTCACATGTAGCAGCGTGACAGCTCGTCAAAAGTGAAGCCAAAAGACATCAATTGCCCTCTGATGGCTGACTGTTTATGAAGCACTTGATTTGATAAGCTGTGGTGTTTTCTATAAGCGTAGCATGCTAGCTGGATTGGCTAACGGTGACAATATGCCAATCTGGTATCGGATACCATTATTTTAATAAAAAATAATTCAGTACATTTATGTCTATGTATTTATTTGTTGTATTTTGTTTAGCAAATTTGGGAAAGCAGTGCCTGATCCCAGTCTCTTCCACACACGACTAATGAACGAAGCCGTTTATACTGAAGAATCAACAAGACAACGAGTGTAACTCATAGATATTCCCTTAGACTGAAGGTGTAACTGGCAAAAAGCCATAAACTAACCTCCACAATGCTGAGGAGGGATTGTAATCATCTGTAAACTCATACCTCATATTCACAGACTACTTTTATTGCCTTTATACAAGAACTGTAAAGAAAGAAGTCAAGTAATAAATGCGTTTTAAAGAAACAAAGGTTTAATATCCTGTAAAGAATTTGATTTGGCTGCAAAATATTTACTCAAATGAAGATTTTTAAGTCCCCCTGTTTCTAAAGCATTTAGAAGCCAATTGTCCTTCTTTGTAGATTCCCTAGACATAAATAGTATGAAACCACGTTATCACGTGCACCAAGTGGAACAAATTCAGAGGTGCACGACCAAACGCAGCGACCACTTGCCCCACACTGGCCCTGATTTTTTGATTTTCTGGCGTGCGCTATAGCGTGAGCTTTACTATGGCGAGCATAAACTAAAATGCTTCTTCATTTTGCAAACTTTGCTGTCTGAGTTTAGCTGTGAACCAGGGTTTGTTGTTAGAACTCACCCAGGTGCATGATGGTACACAGCTGTCTTCACAGAAGCTGATGTATGACATCACATCCTCTGTGGGGCTCATCCAGATTGTTGGTAACAGTCCTGAAAACATCCCAGTCTGTACAGTCTAAACACGTCCGGAGATCCTCCATAGCTTCACTGGTCCACTGCTTTGATTTCCTGACAACAGGCTTACAGAGCTTTCATTTCTGCCTGTATGCAGGAATCAGATGGACCATGACGTGGTCAGAGAGACCCAGTGCAGCACGAGGGATGCTGTGATAGGTGTAACAGTGATCTAAAGTGTTCTCCTCTCTGGTTGAACATTAAACTGTCTGTATTCGAGGAGTTCATGGCTGAGGTTTCCTTTGTTAAAGTCAATAACTAAAGAGTCCGGGTTGGTCCGCTCCACACACAGTATCTGGAGGCGAGTGTGAGCTCCTGTGGTGGAACGTAAACACCGACCAGAATGAATGAAGTGAACTCACGGGGGAGCAGAAGGGTTTACAGTTCATGATGAAAGATTCCAGATCAGGAGATCAGTGCTGCAGAATCACCGTCACGTCCTTACACCAGCCACTGTTGGTGTACAAACAGATTCCTCCACCTTACGATTTGCCGGAGAGCTCTGTATCACGATCCACTGTGAACAGCTGGAGCGCAGAGTCCGGTATCGGATCTCTGTAAAGCATAAAACAGAGGATGAACAAAAGTCTCTTACTAACTAAACAATGTAGAAATGTATAATGAATGAATGAAACATTGTTCCACCACTAGCTGTGACCAAATCATATGCTGGTGCGACCAACTGAGAGTCCAAAATATTCACAAAGAAAGCTGGTGAATGGAATATTTTGACAAATGCTCGTTGCAGGTTTCTAATGAATAGATTTTGTTCCATTTTGATTTGAAAGACTACAACCAGAGGCTACACATGACTGATGGTAAAGCTAGCGTTGAAGCTAACTAAATTTAGTTTGACATTTTTCTTTTTGGTGAAATTTGAAAATGTTTTTTTTTGTGGAAGCTGTGAACAATTCCTGTACCTGATAATAACAGGAAATTTATGTAAAATAACAGAACGTATATTCCTATTATCAATAATTTATAACTATGTACAGAAGTATTAATCAAATTTTTTAGTGTTAAATAACTTTATTGGAAGTTTATTGGAAAATTACATTAAAAATTACATTATTTTTTAATCATATAAACCTGTAATTTTACAAGCTTTTTACATTCCTTTTTTAACCTCAATAAAGACATGAATATCTTTTTAATTTTGATTTAACTAAAAATCTATATAGAATAACAGAATAACTTTCTATTACTACTACCTTTTGTTCTTTTCATTAATAAAACTGTATTTTAACATTTTACCAATGCTAAAATATATTATACACTGATAAAAACACAATAATTCAATGTTCTTGTTCCATAATTATACAAAACATCCGTCAATTAACAAAGAAATCTATGTCAAATTACAGAAACAGTACTTCTTTTACGGGTCATTTTCACTAATTGTATCTCATTTAAAAAGATATTTACACTATTAAACTTTAATTTAACAGTTATAGCTAATTTTTTCTATTTAATTTTTTTTGTATTTTGTGAAATGAATTCGCAAACACATTAAAAAATATATCTTCTTGAAAAAACATTTTATGTTTTTTCACAGTTACAGGGTTTTTTTAAATGTTATTTTACATTAGACATCTAAATTAACAGTCGATTCTTTTATATTTTCATGTATTTTTACAAAACAGGAACATTCTGTAAAATAAAAAAGTAAAATTCTGTAAAATTACAGACTTCTTTTCAGTGTACCTCAAGCTGAAGACTGAAGAAAATGTTTGTTTTTTTCCAAATGTTTAGATCAACTTTTCTGCTCTTCTTCCTTTTCCCTTCCTCCAATCGGTCATCCGCCCTACAACACCCTTAAAACCAGGTTCTGGAGGCTGGTCCCCCTTGGATGCAGACCGTTACCAGTGGTTACAGGTGGATCTGGGTTCTAGGAAGCAGGTGGTTGCCATAGCGACACAGGGTCGCTACGGCAGCTCTGATTGGACTAGCAAGTATCGGCTGCTTTACAGCGACACACAGAAAAACTGGAGGCCTTATCTACAGGACGGAAACATCTGGGTAAGGAAGAATCCTATGTCATATATTGTTAGGCCATCTCATCTAAACTTTTTACCCCTTTGAAACCATTTGATGTAATTTGCATAAAAGATAGCACAAAGACACTGCAAAAGTATCATCAAAGTAATGATGATAATAGCACGGTGGTATGGCATTAATCACTTACAGTATGTGAAAAGCATTAGTTATGTTTGGGGAATTCCCACTGGATGTTTGATCTCCCCCTTTGTATTAAATCCAAAATCTGGCTCAGTAGCTGAGCCAAGACTGGTTATCAGATATCATAACAACATGTTGCAGTGAAACCTTCAAATGGGATAACCTTGCATTTTTCTCTGCACCTTGAAATACAGAAGTACAGACTTCTCTTTAATTCACTGGAGCGAAATACACTGTCCTTTATACGCTGTGTTTATACAGTCTGCTGTTCAGAGGTGAAGTCTGACCTCAATGTCCCCTCCAGTATCTTTTTCTTAACAGACACAACTGCAGATGATAAATGATATGTTTCCAACTATTTCTCGCTGATATGTAATGAGTAGAGGTATTATAGCTGATCTTATTGAGAAATTGTGTTTATTGTAGTCTATATAGAGTATGTATGCTCCATAGTTACAAAGCACAGATCTCTGTATATTTATATAGAGATATGATTCTTTTCCCAAAACACTCAATCATTTATTATTTTGAATATAAAAATGTTGTAGTGGAATAGAATAGAACAGAGTAGAGTCTTATCAGTTAATTTTTCCAAATCATTACAAAATTGGTAAATTGTATTAAATTGATGAAGTTGTGTTATTGATGCCTACATTAGCATGCCATCAGAGCAAGTTGGGATCAAGTTGTACACAACCAGCATTCATTGTGCTGTGATGGATTCTGCTCTCAAGCCTGTCTCATTGTGTTTGAGAATAATACTATAGTTTAAACTGATAAAACTAGCTTCACTGATACTGAGGCAATGGTTTGCTATAAAAGTCTGAAAAGTGGGATGGCCTTCCAATATGGAAAAAGTGACATATACAGTACAGTTTACAGCATATATACCATATGTCTGTATATTTACATTGGTCTATCTCATGTTTGGGTAGACTAGACTAGGGTACAAGTTGACAGACAAGACAAGTAGCTCAGTGGGGACTTAGCTGTGTGGACTGGTAGCTGGAGAGGTGCCAGTTCTTGTCCTGTGCGCCCTTGAGCAAGACACCAAACCCCAAACTGGGCCCAAGGTGCTGTATAGTAGCAGCACATGCGTCCCAATACTTCAATGGTTTAAATACAGGGCCTAAGTTTCATTATCAAACATTATTTAAAAGTTGATTTGAGTTGGCGGTTATGCCCAAAGTACCTTTAGTAGGAAAGAAACGATGTAACCTAGCTACAGTAATTAGCTATGTAAGTGTCATTACCTGTCAGGACACCAAAGTAATGATTGAAAGTGAAGATGGTGAGATGGACTGCCCAGCCGGCCAGTTAAACACACGTTAAGTTGGGTAACCTAAGGGATGAATAGAAAGTCCATACATTTTCCAGACTATCTAACAGTACATTGAAAGAAAAAAAAAAAATTCCATAGTTGTATTTGATACATTTTTTTCATGTAGAAAATTGAACAGATTTTGATATGAGGACGTGGGGACCTTCCTGCCAGAATTTTGCTGCATGTTTGTTTCTGTGTGTTTCAGACATTTGAGGGGAATGTGAACAGTGAAGGTGTCGTTCGCCATGAGCTGCAGCACTCCATCTTGGCTCACTACATCCGCTTCATCCCAGTGAACTGGAGCAGGGAGGGACGCATCGGAGTACGCCTGGAGCTGTATGGCTGCTCATATTGTAAGTACAAGTGAGAGAGGGAAAACTGGGGGGGGGGGGTATTACTGTTACCCCATACTAAAAGCCCACCGTATCAATATGGGTTTCTGCTGGGGGTTGAGGTTGAAAATTGAAGTTGCATGTAGGTGTGGATATAAATTGGAACTGTCTGGTCGAACCTCAGATTCAGGAAGAGCAATGCAGATTCTGTCCTGGCTGTGGAACAGTGGACCAGCTTTTTACACTTGCAGGTCTGTTGGAGGAGTCATGGGAGTTTGTCCATCCAGTCTACATGTGTTTTGTGGACTTGGAGAAGGCCTACGGCCGTGTCCCTCAGGGAGTGTTGTGGGGGGTACCTGGGTCGTTGCTATGAGCCGTACGGTCTTTGTATGACCAAAGTGAGAGCTGTGTACAGATACTCGGCACAAGGTTGAGCATGTTTCCAGTGTGTGTTGGCCTCCCCCAGGGTTGTCTCTTGTCACCAATCCTGTTTGTGATTTTCATGGACAGGATTTCAAGGCACAGCTGGAGGGAGGAGAGTTTCTGCTTTCGGGACCGCAGAATTGCATCTCTGCTTTTTTGCAGATGATGTGGTTCTATTGGCTCTTTCAGAACGTGACCTTCAGCAGCACTGGGGAGGTTTGCAGCCGAGTGTGATGAGAGTCAGTACCTCCAAGTCTGAGGCCATGGTTCTCTGCCAGAAAATGGTGGATTGCACCCTCCGGGTTGGGAGTGAGTCACTGCCCCAAGCGAGGGAGTTCAAGTATCCTGGGGTCTGGTTCACGAGTGAGGCTAAAATGGAGCATGAGATTGACAGGAGGTTCGTAGCGACATCAGCAGTGCTGCGGGCATTGTACCGAACCGTTGTGGTGAAGAGGGAGCTGAGCCGGAAGGCAAAGCTCTTGATTTACCAGTCCATCTATGTTCTGACGCTCACCTATGGTCATGAGCTTTGGGAAGTGACCGAAATGAGCTTCCTTCGCTTCCTGGACTCAGCCTTAGATGTAGGGTGAGGAGCTCAGACATCCGGAGGGAGCTCAGAGTAGAGCCGCTGCTCCTTCGTGTTGAAAAGGGTCAGCTGAGGTGGTTCGGGCATCTGATCAGAATGCCTCCTGGACGACTCTCTTTAGAGGTTTTCCAGGCAAGTCCAACTGCTAAGAGGCCCTGGGGTAGACCCAGAACACGCTGGAGAGATTACATATCTCGTCTGACCTGGGAATGTGTTGCTCGGGAGAGGGTTGTCTGGAACACCCTCCTAAGCCTGCTACCCCGGTCCTGAAGCACATGGATGGATGGATGTCTGGTCTGTGGTGCTTCCCGCCTCCTGTGAGAGCTCCAGCCCCTGTGACCCAGTCTAAGTAAAGTAGGTATAGATTATTGATAGATTGGTGGATAATTAGGTTTGGGACTTTATTTTAGAGGATGCTCCTCCCTTAGTCAGGACTAAGTGTGAGTGTGGGTCAATTAACTGAAGAGAGGACTCCATTTATGATGGTTACCAGTACAGAAGATGGGTTCTGGCTCACATAGTATTTGTTGCAGTGACACTGCAGAATCCTCTTTCCTTCTCTGTGACGCCTACACTCTATGTAAATAAAGGTATGAGGACACCCCTTTTTTTCAAGGCCAGAGGTCACCAAACTTTGTCTGTAAGCCCCCTTTAGCAGATAACCACAGCCTGCTGCACCGTCACAAACACTTAAAGGAATCATGGTGTTCAGCAGTCAATATAACAACTGAACAATTATTTGAACTGTACATTGAACTAAACATCAGAACATTTCTTTTTATGACAATTATCCACAATTTTGTCACTGCAGTGTATCTTTCTGGGCTTCTGGAAGAACATTTCCAGAGCCTCTTGATATTTATTTATGTATATATGTAATGTATGTAATGTATGCCCCCCTAATATAATGGTAGGGGAAACACTGGGGCGTAGTCACCGTAACTTCACCCATTGGTTTGTGGACTGCATTTTAAAGCCTCCAGTTTTGCATTTTGGCCATTGTCATCTTGGTGATTTGTAACCAGAAGTAACACGAGAGGGTGGAGATAAGTACAACCAAACTCTGAATAAGACATTTTTAGACCAAAGCAGTTACAATTCACTTTCATGAAGTGAAAACACACTGTGAAAGGAATAAAGTTGGAATCCGAAAACAGCTAGACTGTAAATCGCTGTGGTAGCGATCTATAATTCACAACACAGTCATGCCCTAAACATACACCGCTTTATCTTCTATTTTACTCTAAATGGATACATTTAAATTATCCAAAGCAAAATTCCTGATATCCAGGAAATTCAAAATGGCCACCCCATGTCCAAGTGACAATGATCATGTCATATTTAAAAGGGTTACAACCACAGATGGGCAGTATTACTTTTACTTTTATTTTAATAAAAAATAGATGTCATCATTACTAAAATTCATGACATGTTTCTATCCAGCTTAATAATCTGCTTCAACCCATATTTGTTGGAGTGTAACTTTGCAAAAAACACTTGTCATCACTGTCATCAGAAAACTGTTTGCTCTTCTGCTTGGTGGCACACTCCTGTATTAACTGGACACCTGGTAGAAATAAATTACATTTGTATTACCACAATAACATCAAATCTTTTTTTTTTGGGTGATGGCGTCATAAAATATGACCTCAAATATTCAAAGCTTCATTCGTAAACATCGATAGAAGATTTGCAATATATATATATATATTTTTTTTTTTTTTTATTCTAACAATAATTGCTGAATAATTTTCATTCTTGTTGTCTATTAAACCGTTTTTAATGAATGTGGTTTCAGTATGAGATGCGTGTTTACATTGGGAGGTCGAGCGGGTCGTCCCCTAATCTGAAAATTGCGGTCAGATCCTCTGCTCCTCCAGTCCTCGTGTCGAAGTATCCTTCGGAAAGATACTGAACCCCAAATTGCTCCCAAAGACTGTGCCGTTGAGCCAACCAGCTACTCACAATGTGTGACTGATTTAGGCCTACGCTCTTTTGGATGGAAAACAACACCGTACAAGACCAAGCATTTCATGCACTGCTTACAGCTGTGATGAGTACATAAAACATTTAGGACATAAAGCAACTCATTTCACAGCAAGCAGGCACAGCCACCACATTTGACGGTCCTGGATCCCAGATCTGTTCTATTGACTTCTTTAATACCCTTTTCTTTTTGTCTTCCAGGGGCAGATGTGATCAGTTTTGACGGCCATGGTGTCATCTCCTACCGCTTCAGGAGTAAGAAGATAAAGATTGTGAAGGATGTCATCTCTCTTAAGTTTAGAACCACAGCTGGAGATGGGGTCCTGGTCCACGGAGAGGGACAACAAGGAGACTACATTTCCGTGGAGCTCCGCAGGGCAAGACTGCAGCTCAGCATCAACTTAGGTAGCTCTCTATAAAGTCTGTGTGGTTTCAAGGACAACAAAAGTGTTTTTTAGAGAAAGCCTATTATATTCCATTGGAATTATAAGGACTCTATTATCTGTGTATGTGACATGACAAACATGTATAACCTGCTCCTGTCCATGTGATTTGCTCACTTCTCTCCAGGCAGTAACCAGTACGGTTCCATTCAGGGTCACACCTCTGTGACCAGTGGGAGCTTACTGGATGATGACCACTGGCACTCTGTTGTCATAGAGCGGTACCGGAGGAATGTCAACTTCACTCTGGACCATCACACTCAGCAGTTCAGAACCAATGGAGAGTTTGACCACCTGGACCTGGACCATGAGGTAAAGACTCCCTTTCGGTCACTTTCGGACTTTGCTCCTAGTTCAAAGGCCTCTAAGTTATACTGGTCCTTTAAGATGAAAACGAATGTGAAAACTAGTCTGACTAAGTAGTCTTTGTAAAAGATGTCCGTTTACATCGGACCATCTGAACAGTAGGAACATGTGATCTCCTCTTTTTTAATTCTGTTTGTCAGGTCTGTCATTGCTTTCATTACCCTGAGTTTTTCCACTAGAAACTTTTCAGCTGTGTGAGAAAACTTCTTCTTCTTGGATGGGGGACCATCAATAGAGAGAAAAAAAATGTATCCAACTTTATGTGGATGTATTCTTTTAGTCAGTAGAGCAGAGTTCAGTAGAGTTTGGGTCAGTCAATAAATAGTGTCATGGTAGCCATGGAATTTGATAATAGCAAATCACTACCTTTGAAAATACAGCTGCCTCAGTTACTGCTGTTGTTGCTTCAGTGTGTGCGAGAAGAAGATGATGGAGACAGTCTGCCTGTCTGTTGATGAGTATCTTGTTTCTGCTATCTCCTCAATCCCCA
This sequence comes from Cebidichthys violaceus, assembly GCF_023349555.1. Classification (NCBI taxonomy): domain Eukaryota; kingdom Metazoa; phylum Chordata; class Actinopteri; order Perciformes; family Stichaeidae; genus Cebidichthys; species Cebidichthys violaceus. The sequence goes on from NW_027176964.1 coordinate 2,111,917, forward strand.
TTACCCCAGGCAGAAACCTCCAGGTCTGAAAAGAGAAGTCAATGTGAAAGTGCCTTAAACTTGTATTCTTTCTGATAGCCATCATCCTCTGGTTGTATAGAAGTCTATGAGAAAATGACTCTACTTCTCTCTTGATTTATTCCCTCAGTAAACATTGTAAACATGAGTTTATGGTCTCAATCTCTAGTTTCAAGTCTTCTTCAATACAGCATGATGTTCATTTAGTACATTATGGTCCATTTAGAGTCAAACAGACCATAAAGCAGGGTGTGCTTTAGGGCGGGGCTACCTTGTGGTTGTCCGGTCTGGGAGTTGTCCGTGTTTTCATTAACTCTTTCACAGTGTGATTTCAGTTGAAAGTTAATTGTTACCTTTTTGGTTGCCAACCTCAGCTAAGAAGGTTGTCGTCCCTCTTCTGCCGAACATCACCCCTTAGCTTTGATAAAATCACAACATTATATCAAAGCTATATACTGTGTATACTGTATACAATTAAGCTATTGATTAATTATATACAGTATACGATGCTCTTGGGGGTTCTATATCGTTAGAAACCATTTTTTCTTTTAAAATAGATAAGAAAACCCATCAGAGTTGCTGGATATTATGAACTTAAACTCCAAAGTGTTTCATGTTTGGCTGTAGCCTTAAAGGTGGAAACTTGAGGCAGATTTACTGTCCCTCTCGCTACCACTGCATTTCTTTTCATGCTGTTCATCCATGGCCTTTCCTCTGTCTCCTGTTGCTGATTGGCTGAAATACTGTTGTGTGGCTTGATCCGAGCCACTTTGTTTGTTTCTCATTCACAGTACCTGGCAATATGATATCATATAATTTCAGTTTTTTAACCAGTGTTTTATTTTCTTGCAATGTTCCTTTTTCTGAATTGAAAGTGAATGATCTGATTTCCTGACAGTAAGTGTGTGTTGGTCACAGTAGTGCTATAAACATCACGGTACAGTCGGATCATTCAGTCATTCAGTCCATATCGCTCTGCTCTGTCCTCAGATCAATTTTGGAGGGCTGCCTTTATCAGCGAAGCCGAGCTCAGGAGGCAGAGGGAACTTTGTGGGCTGCATGGAGGGAATCACCTACAACGGAGACAACATCACGAACCTGGTCCGCAGGAAGAAGGTGGACACCTCCAGCTTTGTAAGACAACTGTTTCTTGCTGGAGTGTGTGTGTGTGTGTGTGTGTGTGTGTGTGTGTGTGTGTGTGTCTGTGTGTGTCTGTGTGTGTGTGTGTGTGTGTGTTTAACAGAGACCTGGGGCCGTATTCATGAAGCTTCCTAGTGCAAAGAGTTGCTCCTAGGGTCAAAATTCTAAGAAAAATCACAGAATTATGACGTCTTAAAAGAAATTCCCAGACAGTTAAGATCCTGGGAGAGATGAACTTTATTCACAAAGCCTCTTTGGCCTTAAGAGAGCTCCTAAGGTAACAAACTGGAGAAGAGAGGAGGACTTTAAAGCCGCTCTAGAATTTCTGAAGCAGAGGAGAAAATAGTGGAAAGACAAAGAAGGAGAACTCTGTTGAGTGAGTTAATGAAACACTACAGATCAGATCATCCAAGGATGATGTCTGTGGTCCATCTCATTAGAGATAACACTATAATGACAGATATTAAAGTGATCACAACACTAAGATATCATGCAACTGAATGTTTGCCGGTTTATAGATTTACAAGCTGATCAATGCGGCAAGTTTATTTGTATAGCACATTTCAACAACAAGGTAATTCAAAGTGCTTCACATAAAACCATTAAAAGCATCAAAACACAAGGCAAAACTTAAAAGACTGGTCAACAATCATAGCAACTGATGAAAGCTGAGTCATTCTCCACTCTTAATATCAAATAGATTAAGTACCAAAATCACCAGCATGATTAATAAACGTAAGCAAATAAATCTGATCAACTGTCAGCATGTAGTTCATGGAGACATGGCTGCATAGAAATGTACCGGACAGCCTGCTTGAACAGAGCAGTAAGAAGAGAGGAGGAGGTCTTGTTGTCTTTGTTAACTCTAAATAGTGTAATCCTGAGCATGTGACTGCGAAGGAATATATTTGCACTCCTGACATTAAACTGATGGTGGTAGAATTTAAACATCACTACCTGCCACGTGAGTTCTCACACGCCATAGCTGTTACTGTTTACATTCCACTAGGGCGATATGACCTGAAAATAAGCCTACAAAGATCAAATGAACTAGTCCAAAGTTATTGACAAAAGCAAACTGCTATTTGCTGCTGAGCAGGTAGTGTACAATGGTTTTTTCACTGTTGGAAATGATGTTAATGAGAGTGAAAGTGATGGCTGGAAAACCAAAACAATGAGCTGAAAGAAGCTAAAAGACACAGCTAAGGACAACTGCACAGTTTAGGTATCGGTTGGTTTGTCACTCCAGCACGAGTTTTGCCTTTCACATTACACATAATGATTTGACCCATTGTTAATTAAAAAAAAAAAAGAAAGAAGATTAGTACTCCTATGAAAGTTAAATAAGAGATTTGCAGGTGTAATCTCTGTGTGGTGGTTTAAATATAATACAAAACATTTTCCTTACTGAACTCAAGACTTGTGAGACTGGATACACTTACTACTCATGATTAAGGCTTTGGTGAAATAGTGCTCCTGAAGAAGAAGAAGCGCATAAAGGGCAGGTCAAATATTTTCTCTCTCTTCCTCTGCCGACGTAGCGTAACCTGACATTTTCGTGCGCTGAGTCCAACTCCTTCTCCGTCTTCTTCAACTCTACGTCCTTCCTGCGGCTGCCGGGTCAGAGCGACAGCGACACGCTGTCAGTCAGTCTGTCTTTCAGGACGTGGAACCCCAACGGGCTGCTGATGTTCACGCCCCTGGCTGACGGCTGGGTGGAGGTGGGACTGACGGAGGGCAAGGTCACGGTCTACATGAATGTGACACAAAAGAAGAACACACGTATTGACATTTCATCAGGTGAGCTCTGCTCAATGCACTTCACAATGGAAGTTCAGGAGCCCTCAGTTAGTTCAATTTGTCGCCACTTCAAGCTCCATTTTTATTTTGCTGCTTTCCTCAGTTGTTGTTGTTGTTGTTGTGTGTGTTTTCCCTTGCAGGTTCAGGTTTGAATGATGGCCAGTGGCACAATGTCCATCTGAACGCATTGGAGAACTATGCTATGCTGACAGTGGATGGAGACGAGGCCTCCACAGTCAGAACAGCCATCCCCATCCAGATTCAGACTGGAGGAACCTACTACTTTGGAGGTGATTCTTCAAAGAGATCACTAACCTTCCAAAGAAAGGTTTATGTTTAATGATAAGATGGCACCGAGGATACTTTTTATTTTTCATGCGGTGAATCATGGAATCCAATTACCTTTGTTAGTATCAAGTGTTTAACCGTCATCCTAAATTATTTAACGTACAAGGACTGGGGTCTCTGGGCACCCCAAGAATACAGTGCTATAAAAAACAACCAGCATAGAAATATTGAACTTGGTTCTTCTCAAAACATTATTAGTTATGTAGTTAATATCATCTGAAGAAAATACATTATTAGTATTATACAGTCAAATTGCATATTGTGTAAATCAAAAATAGACAGTGAAGGACTCCTGAAATCCTGTTATGTCAGTGTGTGGTGGCTAACTTTTTTCTGAGGTGGGAGGTCTTGGGCTTGGATTCATGACCTTTGTTAAATCCTGACTACGGCCATGGGGGTGACAGGGAGTGAGTGAAAAGCAGCATAGACAAACTGTTCACTGTCAAGAACAGCAAAGAGTTCTTTCTGTGATCATGTCTCCAGCGGTTGGGATCATCACCTCTGCCCTACTGCGCTTGTCTCCAGGTAACTTCCTGCACACCAACACCCGATCACTTCAGCGCTCATTCCAGGGATGCATGCAGATGATCCACATCGATGACCATCTAGCTGACCTCAGGGCTTTGGAACAGGGCCTCATTGGAACCTTTGAAAATATCAGCCTGGATATGTGTGCCATTATAGACAGGTACACAACTCGGTCAGAATAATAAACTTAAGATGTTCGTAAAATAAGAGAAAGCTCAGGCTCAGTGGCTAGTTATGGTGCCTTACAGCTAATATTGTGGGTTGGAAACTGGTCCCTGCTGTGTTCACGTGAGTTGTCTTCCACTGTGTGTCAGGTGTGTTCCTAATCACTGTGAGCACGGTGGTCGCTGTTCTCAGACGTGGGACACATTCAGCTGCAACTGTAGCGGCACTGGATACACTGGAGCTACCTGTCATACATGTAAGTGTGCTAACACACACACACACACACACACACACACACACACACACTGCTTTGTGTCTGCTAAGCTGTGTGTCTCCTCTGTAGCGATGTATCAGCAGTCCTGTGAGGAGTATAGGCACCAGGGGAAGAGTTCAGGGAGCTACTGGATTGACCCAGACGGCAGTGGACCGATCACCCCCTTCAGAGTCAGCTGTGACATGACAGGTGAGAGGTCACTGTGGAAAGGGTGTAGGGTTAATCCCTTTCATTTTCACATTCATTCAATTTATTTCACAAGCCAGTCTGGGTACGATTTATTCAACGCTTGTACCATCATTTTGCACAAACTTTAGTTCAACTTAAAAGTTTTGCAGTTTTTGCTGCTGTGCTTGTCACACTCCACAACATAACCGCAGCCCAAAGGTTGTGTGAGGCAGCAGAGAGAGCCTCTTGCTGACTATGGAGCAGGAGGGAAGAGTTGAGCTGAAGGTAAGGAGGAGATGGGCAGTGATTGGGCCTCCACTTCCAACCCGCCAACAAGGGGGTGTTACAGTTCAGGGTCAAAAACACCTGATGAAAATGTTAAAGCAATGAAGTAGCATGATGATCGAGAATGAGGTAACCAACAAATTCCAGCTGCAAAGCTGGAATTTGTTGGTTACCTTATTCTCGATCCATAGACGAGAGGCCGTTCATATTCCTTGGGAGGTGGTTCTGCAATTCCTGTCTGACAGGAATAACTAAATATCCTCACCAGCACTGAAAAGTAGACATTGGAGTGGTTGAGGAGGACTTGAAAAAATCCGGACTACCAGGGAAATTCAAGGCATGTCTGTATCAGCATGGTCTGCTGCCCAGACTGGTGTGGCTGTGACAGTTTATGAAGTTCCTATGTCATGTGCATAAGGAGTGGAGAGGAAAATCAACAAGCACCTTCTTAGGGACTGGGAATACTTCCAAGCTTCACATCAGTAGGACTGAACATACAGTCTGACCAGCTACAACTCCCACTATCATCTGTGGGAGTTCAAGGTGGCAAAGTGCAGGGTCATGTTGACCTACAGAGACTGGACCAGGACGAGCAAGACAGAGATACAGGCATCTCAACAAGAATAAGGCGTGGGCAGCCACTTCATCAGTGGCCCAAGCAGAGAGCATGTTGAAGCTTCGGGACATTATCGGAAGTCCATGCACTGGAAGACCAGGCCTTGGGAAAAACATTTCCAGCAGTGAGGAAAAGCAGACACAAAGGGGTGGAGAGCCATGATCCAGACTGAAGTGTGGCATTTAGAGGATGACCAACGGAGGTCAATGGCTGTCGAGCTCACGTCCCACGGAGCCTCGACGAAACGTCACAATGCAAGCTGGAAGCCTTCCACATCTCCTTCCTACTGCAGTCAGTGTACGACACACTTCTAACTCCAACGCACCTGCATAAGTGCGGCGTGAGGGAGGATCCGCAGTGCAAGCAGCGGGAAAGGATGGCAAGCAGGGCCGTTCACAGTCGAGGTCGAGTGCAAAGGATTGCCGGCACAGTCGATTGTGGAGAATGCGAACAGCCATCGGAAGGACAAGAAAGGAATGAAGGAAAACAGCAGCCAGCAGGTTAGGTGAGGCAGCACAAAGAGCTTCTTGCTGGTTATGGAACATTAGGGAAGAGTTGAGCTGGAAGCCACCACCGTCGACCCGCCAACGACTGGGATGTGGTTCAGGGTCGAAACAGTCGATGAATGTTTGACATTGTCTGCCAGCATCCCCTCCTGGTCAAGGCTGCAGTCACCTGACAGTTAATCTCTTAATTGAGAAAAGTGGAAGCCTCTTCATGCTATTTTTCCCTGTATATTGTACGAGTTCTTATGCATCTGCTAACGTATTGTATAGTGCAAATGAATCTTTGCTGAAAACGGTGTGGAGAATAATAAGGGCATTTCTTCTGGTCTTTCAGAGGAAAGGGTTTGGACCACGCTAAAGAACAACCTATCTCCTCAGACTTCAGTCACCAGGGCAGACCAGGAAGGGAAGGCAGTCCTGCAGATCACTTACAATGTGACTGATGAGCAGGTAAACAAGGACGACGCACTCACTTTGACCTAGTTCACCTGCTGCACACTTTGTATTGTTTTACAGTGGATCACATTCGTGTATTGCATTGGTACTAATAGTAAAAGGATACTGTCACAAGTTGAAGTAAAGTAAAGTTAAAATATTTAAGTAAAAATCTGTGAATACAGATTCTATAGGCATGTTTAACTGGTAATTCTACATTATAAAATATGCATGGGATTACTGTAAATTCTTGAATAAAAGCCAATATAAAATAATAATAATAATATATAGAAGTCACAAAAGCCTGGCACGTTGCCATAACGTGCCAGGCTGCCACGTGCCACATGACCATAAACTCATGTTAAGAATGTTTACTGACATCAAATTTAGATTAGATGGATCTCCAGTGGATTTCTACTCTCTGATAAAATCATAATATCTGCATTGTTTGACTTGAATTGATAAGTAATATATATATTGACCATATCATAACCTTTTTTTGATTTCTGGCAAGAGGCTTCTCACATTCATATGCGCAAAACAAAAAGATCTATTTAAGGAGTCAGCAAACATTTTGTGTTAGTGATAGGCCCTGGATTAGGCTGCACATTTCCAGATAACAGTAACAACTACATCAAGTGTAATAATGCATTTCAGCGTGTGTGTGTGTGTGTGTGTGTGTGTGTGTGTGTGTGTGTGTGTGTGTGTGTGTGTGTGTGTGTGGTTTGCACTTTTCTTAGAATCTCTTGAATACAGTCCAAAAGTTCTCAGATAGAATGAAACTTATTCAGGAGGAGTACGCTTCAAAGATGGTTGTGAGTTGAGAGGTTAGATGCTGTGCACTGGTCTCCCTTGTTAGGAACGACTTGTGCACTGTGTGCCAACTTTTTCCATTTACTTATATATAGATATATATATATAGATATATAGATCCTTTAATAAAGAAAAATATGACGCTACAACATGAAAATGAACAGGATCTTGTTATATCAACAGAAGTGCTGATAGGTCTTTGTGGTATTCACATACAGCTCTTTGGATCCTTCAGGTGTAACATGGCTGTTTATTCGTATGACTGGGCTATTGTCTCAATAAAGTATAAAGTGCATGTCTCCTTAAAAAAAAGAATGTATTGCACACTGGTACAATGCCTTATTCGTACATGACAAAATGTATTTAAAATGACCATGAGACCAATGAGCATTGGTCTTCATCAGGGTCATTGTCAGCAGTAGCTTGCACACCTTTATTGTGTCAGATTGATCGGTAGAGTTGGAGGTTTTCTATCAATGTGGAAGCCTATTAGTACAAAGAAAGGAAGTGACACATCATCAACGGAGAGGAGAAAAAGAGGAAAGAGAGGAGATGATGGCATAATGTGACTCAATCTACAACCATAACCAGGTCCACGTTTTTTTTTTTTTTAAACATTTAATAGTTCCTTATGTTACAGTTTTTATGGTATTCTTCAAGTGAGGAGAAAATCGATCTCATCATTGAGATCGGAGCATTTCGTTGTGCAATCCAAAAGGTGTCGCATTGGAAAAGTCTTTTTTAGGTGGTCGCCTCCTCTGATGTTCTTTTCAACAACACTATGACTTTCAGTGTGTTAGGATGGCAAAGTCCCGTTTCCACGTATCAAAATCAACATGCTTTGTGCGGATGCCACTCCGTCTTTTAGTCTTCTTAATGCTCGTCCAATACAGAAACACCCACAGAGACACTCCAGTCTGTAAACCACATGCTATGTGGTGTTGCAAATAGCAAAGTGTCTCAGTTGAAATGTGTGAGATGTGTTTTCTTTGTGTTTCCAGGTGTTGTCGGTCACCAGCAGTGCAGAGTACTGTGACCAGTATGTAGCCTACGCCTGCCGAATGTCTCGTCTGCTCAACACTCCCGGTAAAGTTTCCCTCAGAACTATCATCTGAAGCTTCATCTGCAACTTCTCAGTCACTAACAAAGGATCTTTTGGAGCTTCTTTGTGTCTGCTCCTTGTTAGCTTTGGTTGACCATTAGCCTCTACTGTTACAACGTTCAAGTGTCTAACTGACTCCAAGCTGTTGCTTTGACTCCCAGATGGCGTCCCATTTACCTGGTGGGTAGGAAGAGCCAATGAGAGGCACTCTTACTGGGGGGGTTCAGGACCAGGCATACAGAAGTGTTCCTGTGGTATCGACCACAACTGTACTGACCCCAAGCACTACTGCAACTGTGACGCTGACCTGCGCACCTGGTGAGTGGAGCACTGCTCAGCTGAGCAGCTTCTTATATTTTGCTAGTTAAAGTTACAGTTTGTATATTTTCCTGAACTAAAGCAGCTGTGACAGACAGCAGTAATGCTCTTGCTAATGCTGTAGCTAGTAGCACTAATACTACATGACTGCCGTTACCAGGATGTCTGTAGACTCTGTTTCATTTCTTTCCATTGTATGTTGTATCCATTCTACTATATGTAACCCTATTCTTATAGTTACAGGTACAAACTGTTGCACTGGGGCTTACAGTCTACATTTACACAAGTCTGCTTTTGCAACCTTGCTCAATTTTGACACACTTCTTAAATTGAAGTTGGACATTCAACATGAGACAGAGATGTTTTACTTCTGAAACCTGTTTATTAAGTTTTGTCAGAGAAGTAAAATGTGGAAAGTTTATGAAGGGAAATATTATGGTTCAACCATATGTCAAATGCCCAGAAAAAGCAATGAGCGCTCTCTTTGATGGAAAACAAACTATAATATATGCAAACAAAACGTACTTACCTACAATAATTATTTCTGTGCAGTTTAATGGTAAAGTAGACAATTTTAGCACATAGGTCAGCTGAGTTTACTTTCAAAACTGTGGTTATAGTTATGAATATAGTTTTTTATAGAAATCAGTTTGATCTTTGTGTTGCTGCTCTACTGGACTCTACTATAAAGCTGTGTCTACTGGTGTTGCTGCATGCCTAGCTCATTTTGGCTAAATCATTGTAATAAGTAAAAGTCATAACAGACTAAGCTGTAAAAATGTTTTTTTTTACTTGGAAATCTCATGCAATATGATTCAGACTTGATTGATTGGTGTTTGTCTCCCTGTGTGTGTGTGTGTGTGTGTGTGTGTGTGTGTGTGTGTGTGTGTGTGTGTGTGTGTGTGTGTGTGTGTGTGTGTGTGTGTGTGTGTGTGTGTGTGTGTGTGTGCAGGAGGGAGGATGCAGGCCTGTTGGTGTATAAAGACCATTTGCCAGTCAGTCAGGTTGTGGTTGGTGATACAAGCAGGGCTGGATCTGAGGCCAAACTGACAATAGGGCCGCTCAAATGCCAGGGGGACCGTGAGTGCCTCTCTCTCTCTCTCTCTCTCTCTCTCTCTCACAAACACACACATCAATCTAGAGACTATGAGATTTTTCATATCATCAGAGAAACATTCATATTTTGTATCCATGTCCTGCTGTTGTTATCTGAAGGGAACTTCTGGAATGCAGCGTCCTTCACCAGCCCTGCCTCACACCTCCACTTCCCTTCCTTCAGAGGAGACACCAGCACCGACATCTCCTTCTACTTTAAGACTTCGTCCACTCATGGCGTCTTTCTGGAGAACTTGGGAACCACTGACTTCCTTCACATTGAACTCAGAGGTGTGTCCGTGTGTGTGTGCATTGCACCAGGTTTTAGAATCTTCTTGAGGTCAATTAAACACTCCTCGCTGAGATAAGAGTCAAATGTTTTTAAACCCAATAAATGCAGATACATGTTAAGCACCACAATGAAGGTGTGTTGTGCTCTGTGATATTTGTGGCAGTGTCTTCTTGAATATTACCCCTAGGAGTTGTGCTTAGAAATGTCCAAAAGCAACACCTAAGTAGCTTTAGTCAATATTGTACACCTAACACTAACGTTTATGGTAAGAGGTTCTAATTAGACCCCATTCAGATTTTAAGTTTTTACTTTAAGGAAGTATTATCAATGAATCATTTTACATTGATTTACTAAGAAATGTAAACAGTTTAGTTCACTCAGAATAAGGTTTTATTTGGCCAGGTTGTTGAAGAGATTAGTGCTTACTGATGAAAAAAAATATTTTTTCACTTGATATGGTATGATAAGTTACTGTATAAGTGCTTTACAGTAAATATGGAAAAATAAGAGAGAAGCTAATAATAGTAATACAAATAAGAATGAGATAAATATGCTCAGGCCCCTCAGCTTTGAAACTATATATCATATATAGTTTCAAAGCTGAGGGGCCTGGACTGAAAAGGGCATAATACTTAAAGTAAGCAAAGTACATATGTTTTCAATAGATATTGGTTGCAGTAATACCAAACAAATGAGAAATCATGGATGGACTTCATGTTTAGGGCAAATCTTATCCTGAAGTCTTAAAGTCTTGTTTGAATTTGATTCCTTGGCTCCCAGGAGGCTCGGTGGTCTTCTTCTCTTTCGATGTGGGCAGCGAGCGAGTGGAGCTCAGTGTCCGCTCGCCGGTGCCTCTGAACGATGACCAATGGCATCGTGTGGAGGCTGAAAAGAACATCAAGGAAGCGGTGCTGCAGCTGAACGGACAGTACAAAGAGGTCAGACCCACGCCCCCACAGGGACACACAAAGCTGGAGTTCTACAGCGAGCTTTATGTTGGTAAGACACACACATGCACCTCATGTACTGACCTGTTCTCCACAGCTGTCACATGTGATGTCATGCAAAGGAAACATCAGCAGACTTCAGTGCTCTGCCTAAACTAATGCTATGCTTCTTGTTTCCAAGGTGCCTCGAGTGGTCAGAGGGGTTTTCTGGGCTGCATGCGGGCTCTGAAGATAAATGGTGTGACCTTTGACCTGGAGGAGAGGGCACAGGTAACTCCAGGGGTGAATCCAGGCTGCCAGGGCCACTGCAACAGCTACGGGATGCACTGCATGAATGGAGGGAAGTGTGTGGAGCAGTACAACGGATACTCCTGTGACTGTTCCCTCACTGCGTACGACGGACCCTTCTGCAATGATGGTACGGCCTCCAACGCTGAAGGGGGTTTAGAGTAGATGACATCATTTTTAGATTAGATGATGCCATCTTTCATGAAATTAGATAAGATGCGGCAAAATAGAGTGATCAACACTTTTAATGTAATACAGATGTTTTAATTACCCTTCTCTCTGCTGCGTGTTTTAGATGTAGGTGGCTACTTTGAGACAGGAACCCTGGTGCGTTATGACTTCTTGCCAGAAGGGGGAAGTTTTGCGTTGCAGGAGGTGAAGAGCACATCAGGCGTAGGTCTTCCTAGTGAAGCCAACCTGACTCAAGAGGAGCTGGTGTTCAGCTTCAGCACCTCCAGTGCTCCCAGCATCCTGGTCTACATTAGCTCCAGAACTCAGGACTACCTAGCTGTGGTGCTCCGACACAACGGTGGGCTCATCAACGTCATACCCGATCAATTTGTTTTTGTTTATTTATTAATTAACTTAAAATATGTATTTTATAAACTGCTGTTAACATTATAATCATCTGTGTGTCCAGGCACTCTCCAAATCCGCTACAGTCTCGGTGGGCTATCAGAGCCCTACACCATCGATGTTGACCATCGTAACATGGCCAACGGGCAGCCCCACTCTGTCAACATCACCAGGAACTTAAGGGAGATAAGACTCCAGGTCAGTGCTTCTGCCACAGCATACAGTATGCTGCACATTAGTGGAAAAACAGGTCAGCCTGCATTAAAGGAACAGTGAGTAACATTTAGGGGGATTTATTGGCAGAAATGGAACTATGTTTTCATTTTAGACTTTTTTACATTATGATATTAATGACTTCATATGGTGAGTTTGCTGTTGTAAATATTGCTTTTGCTGCTTGTATATTTGGAATAGAAATCAATTCTATAATTTTCTGAATTTATTTGTTTCAAAAAAATAAAAATAAAAACAACCCGACAAGAGTAGCTCCTCATGGTAATAAAATCCTAAAGATACCCATCCCTACCTGAATGCCCCCGTAGTTCTCCTACACACTGGGGGGGGGGGGGGGTCAAATGTCCTTTTAAAGACCAGACTGGAAGAAGAACAGGTAGTAGTGTTGATGAAAACAGAGCAGGTTACAGTTTGAATATTCACTTTTTTCCTCTGTCCATATTCTCCAGCTGGACCACTACTCAGTGTCCACATACACCCTACCTGAGACCTCCGACACCCAGTTCAACTTGATAAAAAGCATCTTTCTCGGAAAGGTCTTTGGTAAGTGTGAAGATGAGTAGAAGTGTGTTTGTGCAGATTTCTTAGAGCTGTTGGGTGAGCTTCTGTGATTTTAATGATGTGAGCGACTTCATTCTCTGCTCGAGTAGACATTACTCCTCTATCTGTACATATACACATATATATATATATATATATATGTGTATATGTATAGATAACAGCTGTTTGCTGCTGTACTAATGTTCTGAATGTTAAAAACAGCTCCTTTAACGTTGATAACAACGTGTACAAGCTAGCTTGCTGGTTAGATCATTTAGTTCTATTACAGAAAGATTTTGTATGTGACACAAGAACAATGTTAGCAGCAATACATGCTGACAACTATAATATAGGACAAGTGTGTATGGATTTATCAGTAATTATTATTTCACACTACAACTGGAATCAGGGAGAACCAGGACTGACTGGAAATGAAAATGAAACTACACTTAAGAGTAGCTACATAAAATGTAAAAGACCAGCAGTAAGTGTGTTGAATTACTTTAGTATGTATTTACTATTATGTACTGTATGCAGTATGCAGTATTCTGAAGTAGGCTTTATGGAATACATGTGATAAATACTTAATGCACTTTTACAAAGCTTTCTTTAACTCTTAACCAACAAAACCAGTATTAATGCTGGGGTCACACCAAAGAGGAGGCGGATTTTTGCATTGCGTGTATTCGTGTCACTCGCGCCGGAGAGGAGTGGGGGTTCCCTCCATGAAGACAATTTTTCATCAGTCTGGGCTGAAATGAGTACTAGTGCTGCTTAGTACATGTTGTGGAAGTCCCAGATATCCTGGGAAACTAAACACCATTGTTGCTGGGTTCATAACATCATCCGGAGACGTTTCATGAATTTCATGGAGGTGTATTCTCTGTATCTAGCGAGCCACACGTCGGCTGGTTTACTACAGCTGGATGAAACCAAAATAAACAATTTTATTACAAAACAGAAAAAAAAGCAAAAATGAACTACGTGATGATGGCGTTTTGTAAAAAGTTAGATTTCATGCGTTACTAGGTCTATCCACAAGACGACAAACAAACAACTTTTTAAATGCTAGTTTTCAGAATGGCGCTCGGATCGATTGGTGCTAGGCTATGCTAACGTTGTCGTTGAAATATTTCAGCTCGAGGTGAACGGCGAATTTCGCCTGTTCGCCTTATTCGTGTCACGCCATTCGCCTCATTCGCGCTGCCCCGATTGAATTTGCGTCTACTCTCTTCCATTCCCTACTTTGCATAGACTTTGTATGTAATCCTGTCCGTTTGGTGTGAACACAGCATAAAGTTTGACTAGAGATATACATTTTTTTTTTATAAGGCAACATTGAGCCCTGAAAAGAGTTTCACTTGTGTTGCTTGGTTAGTTTTGTAATGGCCTAAACGTGTTGTTGTGTCTTTCTTGTAGAAACGGGACAGATTGACCCCATCCTGATCGAGCGCTACAACACGCCGGGCTTTGTGGGCTGTCTGTCAAGAGTTCAGTGGAACAGTGTGGCACCGTTGAAAGCTGCGCTGCGCTCAGGCCTGACTGCACCCGTCAGCACCCATGGGATTCTGGTCCCATCCAACTGTGGAGCCTCTCCCTTGACCATCTCGCCCATGGCTTCAGCTAGTGACCCCTGGCACGTAGAAGCAGGTAGAGACAGATAATTCATCTATCGTATTCTAAATAAAGAAATAGTGATGAACACACCAGCTTGAGTACAAATCTAGTTGGCCCCTCTCTCAAAACACCGGACCACCAACCAATGTATATATCTGTAGTGGCCATTTGTCGAATAAATCTAAATAAAACAAACAATAATCAAAGGCCACTGCACCGTGGTTGGTATTTTACGCAGGCAGAAAAGAGCTGAATGTCCATACAGGATTCCGATTTTTCTTATATATTTAAGTAAACCAAACAAAAACAAGCAAACAAACAAAAAGAACAAAGACAACTCCTGTCGTACGCTGTCTCTCCTGTGCTACCTACCTACTCCTACATATAGCCACAGGTGCACACAGTGTTACCCAAAGAACTAACAAACAAACTAACCCAAAACTAAGTATACTTAAACAACAAAAAATAATATAACTTGACTTAAAATGACTATTAAAGAGAAAAAGCAATCTTAATATATCAAAATACTAACATAAAATAAATAGCTCCTACAATAACCTTCACATTTGAATGAAGCGCCACGTACACCGTACATTTTAAGAATCTATTTGCCATAAAGGGCTCTATTACATACTTATTACTTATTACATACTTCTACATTGTGGTATATAGGAGGCAAAATGTATGATCTGGTTTAATCAATGAATTTAGGAAGGAAGTGTGCTGTTAAAACTGGAGGCAAACTAACTGAATCCTTCACTATCTAATGTGTATGTTAATGAACTTGCTGTTCAGTTGGATCAATGTGCTGCTCCTGGCCTCTCCCTCCTAGACAGAAAGAATCCTTGACTCCCCCGTGACACCCTCCACTCCAAAGCCCTCCAAACACAGAGCTGAGCCCAGAGGAGAGTCCCCTGTGTCACTTGGTGCTGAGGCTAGCTGGTCCCTCAGACACAGTGACACAGTCTCACCAGTCCCACAGCAACACTGCTGCAGACGATCAGAGGAAACCAAGATATAACGCAATGTAAAGGAAACTATTTACAACATTAATATTATCTGGCCGTAAAGAAATCTCTCTCAGAATATCTCTGGAATATCTAAGTAGAGACAGATCCTAATCAAGCACAGGCTCAGTGACCACAAAGGAAAGCATGGCAACCAAAAGAAAACACAATATGTGGTCACTGTTTGTGACAGGTGAGGCTGAGACGTCCTCTTAAAATGTAAAACATTCATGAAATAAGGAGCATTTGTTTTGACAAATTCAACTCTGTAATCCATGATTTCAAAGAGTTTAATGACCTCAACATGAAAAAGACTCCTCGGAGAAGTAGACAAGGCGTATCATGCTGCCCAACATGCCACAACCTTAGGGACAGTGAATGGCCGAGACACACACACACACACACACACATATGTAATTAAATCACTGTATATATATATATCATTATTGTATAACAATTGTAATGTTGTGTTAATATTGATTTTTATATTATTGTGTACTTTTGTATTTTGATGCTTTGGCAACATGTTTTACTTTCATGCTAATGAAGCCACTTTGAATTGAATTAAATGAATACAGTTTAATGGAACATTAAAAATCCAAAAGTCTGGGGAGGATATTCAAACAGATAACAAATGTTTTCTCCACAGCTGGAGCTGTTTTCCCCTTTAACGAGGACAAGGCCGGTGGTGATGGAGTGGATCGCAACTCTGCCATAATTGGAGGTAAATCTCATTTGGCTTCCAGCTACCTGAGAGCTGCAGCTGGGACCAATCCTTAAAGGACCGGTCCTTAAAACTGTTGAAACCCCAAATGCAACAGAAGACAGATGTTTTGTCTTAACAGTCAGACAGGAGCAATCATAAAAGTAAACATAGAAATACATAGTATTGAAATACACTTGACAGACATCTGAGCAACATCCCAATTCCCACGAGAATGCATCAATGTCACGTTGCTGTATCCAGACAGAAACGGACCTCCATCAAAAGCAGTTTGCTTTGTCTGTTTATGTTGCTGCTTTGTTGGCAAAGCAAATGAACCAGAACCGATCAGAATCAGAAGTATGGTACACATGCAACAGATTTGGCTCAGTGACTGGTGCAACAGTAAAACATGACAGCATTTAAAATCGAAAATATGAAAATTTACAATAAAATATGGTAAACCAACAAATAAGAGTATGTTAAAGCAATTATATTATAAAGTGTCACTTGTATATTCAAATAGAAAAGATATGCAAAAGTAAGAAGTTGTCTGAGTCAGTGGGGCTTTATTGATGAAAAACAACCCAGAACAATGCGCACCAACACACCGAGGCAGCCTCCGCTGTTTGAAATACCAGGAGGACAGACAACAGGGAAAACGCAAAACTGCACTCTTTACAACTGCAGTTTGTAGCTCGAGAGAAAGCGTTTTAGAATGAATGCTGTACTCTGATATGAAGATCCAGCTGCTGTGTCAAAGTTTACTAGTCGTGAGGAGCAACACTGATGGCTGTGTCTCAGGTGAGTGGTATCAATGACATGCTCATTTCTTCTGTTTCCAGGTATCATTTCCATGGTGATCTTCACCGTCCTCTGTATTATGGTGTTTGTGATCCGTCACATGTTTCGTCATAAAGGCTCCTACCACACCAATGAGGCCAAGGGAGCCGAGTCGGCGGACTGTGCTGACGCGGCAATTATCGTCAACGACCCGGCCTTCACCGAAACCATCGACGAGAGCAAGAAGGAGTGGTTTATCTGAGCCCCTCTCAGCAACGTGGACACATGACGTTAGGATGTATGTAGTTTTCTAAGCATAGGGAGTAGTAGTGAGGTCACTGCCTGTGGAACCCCGACGAGTGCCGAGTGGTTTATTTCAAAACTTTATGGACAATAGACAACCATGGCATTACAGCGTTGGTATTAAAGCACAGGGCACAGTGCTGCCTGGCAGAGCCTGTGTGGAAAGGTGGAGCAGTTTATTTTAACTTTATTTACAAGGAACAGTGGGGACAGGACGACGGCCTTCAGATGGTGTAGAGAACGGCGCCATGAGGTGGCAGGCTTCAGATGAGTGAGTGTGTTAATTAGCCTTTATTTAAGCTTTTATTTATATATTTTAAAGTGTTAATTATTTCATTTGTTATTCATTTATTTATTTATATTTAAGTCATATATTTTTTCATGAAAGTTCTTACTTTGTATACGTTTATTTATTTTTATAGATTCATATTTTAATGCCTTTGTGCTTTGTGCTGGTTTCAGAAAATGATGGAAATGTATCATTGATCCATTAATCCTCCACGTCCGAAGCAATGCTCATGAATTATTTTTTTTAATATTAAATCTCATGTTTAGTTATTTGCCTTAGTTTAAAGTTTTGTGTGTGTGCGTGTGCGTGTGCTCGTGCACGTGTGTGTGTGCGTGCGTGTGTGTGTGTGTGTGTGCGCACACTGACTGGCTTGCTGGTCTGTGAAGGAGATGTAGCCATGACTTTGTCCGCATCATTTGGACTAAGGCTGGAAAATGTATGTCACACTTTTGTTTTTGCATCTACGTGACTGACAAGTATCTCTTGATGACTTTTGAGCATTGATTGCGGAAACTCTTAATAATTGCATATTTTATTTGACTGTTTTTGATGCCAAATGAGTTCAGGGGGAGGTTCAGCTTTTGAAGAATAAATTGAGTCCTATCAGTCCACAAGAGCTTGACTCACTGGTTTGTTTTGCTTTTTCAGATTTCAGATTTCTGAGATTGTCTTATGTTAACAATGCTAGTGTGCAAAAACATATCTATTATCTAAAAGGGATGCCACGGGCCGTAAGGTTTCTATTACAACACTTTGGAAATCCTCTTGTGTGCCATCTGACTCGAGGACAAGAGTCCATGAGATGAAGTTTATCTTGGTTCAGTATGGAGACAGTTGAGGGATGGCTTTAGCCTTGGTTAGCACAAAGATTTGGATGCTAGCCTAGCTCAATCACAAGTGAACCGATGCACCTTCCAACAACTGTTTGGCTGGCAAGTTCCATCCAAGAGCCCTCTTTGTTGACAGCAGAGATAAGACAGAGCCCAGACCTGACGTCCCACTCTGAGGACAGGACTTTAACAAGCGTCCTTAAGGAGCTGTGTCCACCAAAGCTGAAAATGACGCCCAGGTGGAGGCGCTTGAAAGCGCTTTAGGGGTTCAGCGCTTTTTCAGCTGAGACGCTTGGGTTGCCTGAACATTTGGCATTTGTAGTGGAAGAAGACCTGTAGTCAGGGCCACTCATGTCAAGGGTTAACTTCATCAAAAAATATGTAACTACATAAGTATAAAAATATTCTTGCACAGTGTTACAAGCTATCTTTAAAACCTTGGTTTTCAGTGGAACATTATCAGTATCTGCACTTGTAAACTCAGAATAGTATAAGAAATAAAGGGATCTGGCCGCTCTCCTGAGATAGTAGCCAGCCATGCTGTCCATAAAAATATAAAACCTAACTGATCTTGGGACAGGATTAGACTGAGATCAAGACAAGTCCAAGTCAAAACATCCACACGAGTGGAACAAGTCTGAGGTGATAGAGAACTTGAGTACAGCTGTGTTTGGAAGGTGTATTGTTGTCATTTGTGATGGACCTAGACTAGAAGTTTCCCTCTGCATCCAGTCTTTGTTCTACGGTGGAAACACGTCCTCGACTTACTTCTGTGCTGGATGAGATATGATGAAATGGGAGATGAAACCAAGACGGCAAGTAACAAGCGAAACAAGTGACTTGCCAAAACGCTTGTGCGCTATTACACTTAGGAATCAGCCTCTACTGGCGGCATGTTAGCAATTACAATTACCCCCAAAACTGAGAGTCTTTCTTATTTTCACATAACATAGTGTTTTGAAAGGATTCCCCAGTGTTAATGACATTGGTTTAGTATGTGTGGGACCACGTTGAGGACTGAAGCCAGACTCTTCCTTCAGGGGGGCGGCTACTCTTCGGATGGACTGAAAGGACTGTCTTTGATTTTAGTAGGATGACGTTTCTGGAAAAGAATGTGGTACCCACATACAAAACTATGGCATACATCCTGACATTTGATTGTATTGCATTTGTATTCCTTTGACTGCACTGCTGTGTAATGGCATGCTGTTTGACACTGAATGACACGCATATTTCCGTTTGATAACCCACTGTAGCATCATGTTTTTTCTTCATGTTATAAAACTTTGCGTAAATGTTCTCATTCTTTGTGCTTTTCTAATTATCTTGAAAAAAATGGGTGCTTTGCAAAGAGCTGTACGAGAATTGAAAGACAAATGTGTTTGCCCAATTTGTTGCCTCAATCTCATCGCCCTAGACGCCAACTGATTATAAGTTGCCAAGACTTTCCTAATGGGATGACCAGTAAAGTATAAGCACAGATCTTACACTGGCTAATGTAAGTTTACTGACCAAACAGTTGGATCTGGAAGAAGACTAACCTGATGTTTGCCCCCAGCTTTAGACAGAAAATGACACTATACTTCAGAATATATATTATTAATACATGGAAATGTTGGCTACACACAACATCTGAAAACATGAACACATTTTTAAAAGAAAACACTTTCCAAACCAACCTAGAAAGAGCACAGGGAGCAGACCAAGACACCAGGGTTCATGATACCAAAATCTACACCCAGGATGAGTACTTATTTACTTCTTAGTACTTAGTTATTTGTTGTCAGCAGATACAAGCAAATTAAGAACACATCTTCACCAATTTGACAACTGGGATTCTGGGTAGTGGTTTTGCCAATATGTCAAATTGGCTACAGAGCACTGTGGGCATTCTTGTGATTTGATGCTAGTTGTGAGTGAGGTAAGCTCTTGCATCCTTGCTTGAAATGGGTGTCTGAACGGGGTTATAATTACAAGGCTTATTGAAGGCCTCATGCTGCGCCAGATGTCCAAATCCTCGGCCAACTTCCTCCAAGGCGTTAGGACTGGGGAAGAAGATGAACTTACAACATCAACAAACATCAACAAAAATCTCCTTGGCAATCCTGTGCACAACTCTAAAAATGGTGGACTTTGGCACGTCAAAAGCCTGTGCCGTCCCCCGGTAAGACACCCCATGGGCCTCTAAAGGATGTCCCCAGCCATGATCCCTCTCCTGGGGCAAAATGTTTAGAGGACCATTGACGGCCTCTCTTGAAACCCTAAAGACAATCCTCATGTCTCGTTCTACATTCATGTACATCCTGAGACACACTGCTGTTCAGCCTGGCAACTACATTAACAAGGATTTCAAATGGGACACAAATCACATGAGATTAGACCTCATTTTGGTGATTTCTGGTTCGGACCTAATACAGGAAGTTCTGGCAGGCCATTGTCATTTTATGAGAGTAGCGTAGCTCCTTTAAGAAGTAGCTCAGTGTGTTGTGCGAGGGGGGAGGAAGGGAGGAAGGAAGGTAGGAAGGAAGGAAGGAAGGGAGAGAGCGAGAGAGACTGAGGCCAAATCCCAATGTCCTCCCTAAACCCTAAACCCTGAACCCTCAAGGACTTAATTGATGTCACCTGGTAGGTGGTTGAGTGTGAGAGGCTGCAAGGGCTCGAAATGGTGTAAATAGGAATGGGACAGCACTTTGCTGCAACATATGACTTTACCATGAAAACGACAAAAAATAAGATGTATAATTGTGGGTATTTATTTTATACTTTGTACTCCCTGATTTGAACGTCTTCAGGCTCTTTCCTCACAATATGAAGTCATTTCATATAATCTATTTAATTGTTTTTGTCAAAACATCTTCGATGACAAAATCAAATATTTGATGAATAAATAAATAAATATCCTCTGATTTCAAGTTTATTTTTTGTTCCATCTTTAACCCTTAATGTTTCTGTGTAAATATAATATTCCAGGCTGAACACACGTGAGCCGTCCTCTTTGTTTACCTTTTTTTTTGTTTTAAGTCTCCATGCATCCACTGGTTACCCCGTGTTTAACGTCACGTTGCAATGATTTGTGGGTAAATCCCTGAGGCTAAGTCAGCGTACCATGCTGACTTACGGAAAGGGTTCATAAAGGGCTCAAAATGTCTGCGAGAGAGCCCTCAAACACTCGATGATTTGACAGTGGGACATCCCTAAACCCTCACGCGCGCCTCAAAGTCCGTGAGTCCGTAAGGGGGGACATTGGGATTTGGCCTGAGACTGTCAATGGAGTTTGGTTTATGTATTATAGAAAGTATTGTTGCAGCTTGTGAATGTGCATCATCATGACACAGTTGCAGAGACCAAGAGAAGGAAAACCGTTTCAAACTGGTTAATTATGATATAATTTATTAACATGAAATATCCATCAAAATATTGTTTGAGAAATCCTTGCCAAGTGCTCCGTGGACGTTTCACCCTGGTGTGACATGTGAACATATGTACTGTGGACACGTCCTACACCAGCACAGTTCAGCTCTCATCTGGTTTATTTATTTGGTCTGTGTCAAAGCTGAAGGGCTTGTCGTAGCCCATCAGGTGGTTGTAGTCATGCGGAACGGGGAACATGTCCGGGTTCACCAGGAGCCCCATTTTACCAGCATAGAAGCTGGTGAACATCTGGCTGACAGCTGGGATCCTGACCTGCCTCTGGTGGAACACGCTCTTCTTTTCTGTGAGGAAGACGCTGTAGGTGACGGCTGTGTAGGTGTCTCTGTCCGGGTTGTGGTACAGGCGGATCACGTAGCCCTTGGTGACGAGGTGGAGGAGGACGGGGGTGAGGAAGGTGAAGAATCCAATGACTCCACAGAAAGTGGCCTTCATGGCAAAGCTCTGGACCACTAGTCCGGTCTTCAGGAGGGTGTGGGGCACGAGGAAGAGGCTGGCCCCGCTGGTGCTGTAGGAAAACAGTTTCACCCCTGACGAGAGAGAAAACCTGTATGTTACTTACACTTTCTGTTCAGCAAGAAAAGCTTCACAAATGAACATTACTTTTATGATTTAATGCATGAATGCAATTGCCAGAAATAAAAAGCTAACATTAAGCTAGAAATAAAATACAACAGTCTCATGAGCCATAACGAGGCGTTAAAAGGCGGAGCAGCGGCTGTAATGAGGTCTTCTTATGTGCTGCCTTCTTTAAGACTCAAATCTACAGAATTCATCAGAAGAGTATTTACTGATGTATTTTACATGATAAAACGAAGCATGAAATTCTCTAAAATTTGTGTTAACCACAACCTATTTCCAGGCATCTAACCAAAAATACATTTTTAGAACTCCTTCCTGCAGCACTCTAATATTTGCATGTTCAGCATTAAGTTGATCCGTCACTCACTGCAGAGTAAAATATCCCCAAACCTGCAGCCTGAAGCAGAAACAGAAGGTTTGCCAAACTGCAAATTAGGTTATAATGTATGAAATGTACATTTAAAGTTGTTGCTATGACTCTAAAAGTAGAACTATATTTGTGTCACCGTAGTCCCACTGGGTGCTTCTCGTTTAGAAACTGATAATATTGCTCTTGTTTTTTAATTATTGGGTCTTTTTCGTCCTTTTTGGCTGCTCCAAGCACCCGTACCGAAACACCACGAATACATAATACTCAAAGTCCAAGCAGCGCTCGGTTTCACCGGGTTTTTTCAAACAAAGTTTCACTTGAATGCAGTTTACCGAACGAGACAACAGACTCAGAGTAATGAACTTCATTACCATTCAGCTTGTATCACCACAAACATAATGCATTTTAAATTGACCCGATAATAAATGTATTATAGGTGAGGTTTTGGTACCGGCATCTGTTCTGGCCAGTGGACTAATAATGGAAGTCATGGTATACCAGGTACTATGAGGGAAAGACTAGCAAGCTCTCTCATGTCAGACACAGTTGTGAGAGGCTGCAAGGGCTCGAAATGGTGTAAATAGGAATGGGACAGCACTTTGCTGCAACATATGACTTTACCATGAAAACGACAAAAAATAAGATGTATAATTGTGGGTATTTATTTTATACTTTGTACTCCCTGATTTGAACGTCTTCAGGCTCTTTCCTCACAATATGAAGTCATTTCATATAATCTATTTAATTGTTTTTGTCAAAACATCTTCGATGACAAAATCAAATATTTGATGGATAAATAAATAAATATCCTCTGATTTCAAGTTTATTTTTTGTTCCATCTTTAACCCTTAATGTTTCTGTGTAAATATAATATTCCAGGCTGAACACACGTGAGCCGTCCTCTTTGTTTACCTTTTTTTTTGTTTTAAGTCTCCATGCATCCACTGGTTACCCCGTGTTTAACGTCACGTTGCAATGATTTGTGGGTAAATCCCTGAGGCTAAGTCAGCGTACCATGCTGACTTACGGAAAGGGTTCATAAAGGGCTCAAAATGTCTGCGAGAGAGCCCTCAAACACTCGATGATTTGACAGTGGGACATCCCTAAACCCTCACGCGCGCCTCAAAGTCCGTGAGTCCGTAAGGGGGGACATTGGGATTTGGCCTGAGACTGTCAATGGAGTTTGGTTTATGTATTATAGAAAGTATTGTTGCAGCTTGTGAATGTGCATCATCATGACACAGTTGCAGAGACCAAGAGAAGGAAAACCGTTTCAAACTGGTTAATTATGATATAATTTATTAACATGAAATATCCATCAAAATATTGTTTGAGAAATCCTTGCCAAGTGCTCCGTGGACGTTTCACCCTGGTGTGACGTGTGAACATATGTACTGTGGACACGTCCTACACCAGCACAGTTCAGCTCTCATCTGGTTTATTTATTTGGTCTGTGTCAAAGCTGAAGGGCTTGTCGTAGCCCATCAGGTGGTTGTAGTCATGCGGAACGGGGAACATGTCCGGGTTCACCAGGAGCCCCATTTTACCAGCATAGAAGCTGGTGAACATCTGGCTGACAGCTGGGATCCTGACCTGCCTCTGGTGGAACACGCTCTTCTTTTCTGTGAGGAAGACGCTGTAGGTGACGGCTGTGTAGGTGTCTCTGTCCGGGTTGTGGTACAGGCGGATCACGTAGCCCTTGGTGACGAGGTGGAGGAGGACGGGGGTGAGGAAGGTGAAGAATCCAATGACTCCACAGAAAGTGGCCTTCATGGCAAAGCTCTGGACCACTAGTCCGGTCTTCAGGAGGGTGTGGGGCACGAGGAAGAGGCTGGCCCCGCTGGTGCTGTAGGAAAACAGTTTCACCCCTGACGAGAGAGAAAACCTGTATGTTACTTACACTTTCTGTTCAGCAAGAAAAGCTTCACAAATGAACATTACTTTTATGATTTAATGCATGAATGCAATTGCCAGAAATAAAAAGCTAACATTAAGCTAGAAATAAAATACAACAGTCTCATGAGCCATAACGAGGCGTTAAAGGCGGAGCAGCGGCTGTAATGAGGTCTTCTTATGTGCTGCCTTCTTTAAGACTCAAATCTACAGAATTCATCAGAAGAGTATTTACTGATGTATTTTACATGATAAAACGAAGCATGAAATTCTCTAAAATTTGTGTTAACCACAACCTATTTCCAGGCATCTAACCAAAAATACATTTTTAGAACTCCTTCCTGCAGCACTCTAATGTTTGCATGTTCAGCATTAAGTTGATCCGTCACTCACTGCAGAGTAAAATATCCCCAAACCTGCAGCCTGAAGCAGAAACAGAAGGTTTGCCAAACTGCAAATTAGGTTATAATGTATGAAATGTACATTTAAAGTTGTTGCTATGACTCTAAAAGTAGAACTATATTTGTGTCACCGTAGTCCCACTGGGTGCTTCTCGTTTAGAAACTGATAATATTGCTCTTGTTTTTTAATTATTGGGTCTTTTTCGTCCTTTTTGGCTGCTCCAAGCACCCGTACCGAAACACCACGAATACATAATACTCAAAGTCCAAGCAGCGCTCGGTTTCACCGGGTTTTTTCAAACAAAGTTTCACTTGAATGCAGTTTACCGAACGAGACAACAGACTCAGAGTAATGAACTTCATTACCATTCAGCTTGTATCACCACAAACATAATGCATTTTAAATTGACCCGATAATAAATGTATTATAGGTGAGGTTTTGGTACCGGCATCTGTTCTGGCCAGTGGACTAATAATGGAAGTCATGGTATACCAGGTACTATGAGGGAAAGACTAGCAAGCTCTCTCATGTCAGACACAGTTGTGAGAGGCTGCAAGGGCTCGAAATGGTGTAAATAGGAATGGGACAGCACTTTGCTGCAACATATGACTTTACCATGAAAACGACAAAAAATAAGATGTATAATTGTGGGTATTTATTTTATACTTTGTACTCCCTGATTTGAACGTCTTCAGGCTCTTTCCTCACAAGATGAGGTCATTTCATATAATCTATTTAATTGTTTTTGTCAAAACATCTTCGATGACAAAATCAAATATTTGATGAATAAATAAATAAATATCCTCTGATTTCAAGTTTATTTTTTGTTCCATCTTTAACCCTTAATGTTTCTGTGTAAATATAATATTCCAGGCTGAACACACGTGAGTCGTCCTCTTTGTTTACCTTTTTTTTTTGTTTTAAGTCTCCATGCATCCACTGGTTACCCCGTGTTTAACGTCACGTTGCAATGATTTGTGGGTAAATCCCTGAGGCTAAGTCAGCGTACCATGCTGACTTACGGAAAGGGTTCATAAAGGGCTCAAAATGTCTGCGAGAGAGCCCTCAAACACTCGATGATTTGACAGTGGGACATCCCTAAACCCTCACGCGCGCCTCAAAGTCCGTGAGTCCGTAAGGGGGGACATTGGGATTTGGCCTGAGACTGTCAATGGAGTTTGGTTTATGTATTATAGAAAGTATTGTTGCAGCTTGTGAATGTGCATCATCATGACACAGTTGCAGAGACCAAGAGAAGGAAAACCGTTTCAAACTGGTTAATTATGATATAATTTATTAACATGAAATATCCATCAAAATATTGTTTGAGAAATCCTTGCCAAGTGCTCCGTGGACGTTTCACCCTGGTGTGACGTGTGAACATATGTACTGTGGACACGTCCTACACCAGCACAGTTCAGCTCTCATCTGGTTTATTTATTTGGTCTGTGTCAAAGCTGAAGGGCTTGTCGTAGCCCATCAGGTGGTTGTAGTCATGCGGAACGGGGAACATGTCCGGGTTCACCAGGAGCCCCATTTTACCAGCATAGAAGCTGGTGAACATCTGGCTGACAGCTGGGATCCTGACCTGCCTCTGGTGGAACATGCTCTTCTTTTCTGTGAGGAAGACGCTGTAGGTGACGGCTGTGTAGGTGTCTCTGTCCGGGTTGTGGTACAGGCGGATCACGTAGCCCTTGGTGACGAGGTGGAGGAGGATGGGGGTGAGGAAGGTGAAGAATCCAATGACTCCACAGAAAGTGGCCTTCATGGCAAAGCTCTGGACCACTAGTCCGGTCTTCAGGAGGGTGTGGGGCACGAGGAAGAGGCTGGCCCCGCTGGTGCTGTAGGAAAACAGTTTCACCCCTGACGAGAGAGAAAACCTGTATGTTACTTACACTTTCTGTTCAGCAAGAAAAGCTTCACAAATGAACATTACTTTTATGATTTAATGCATGAATGCAATTGCCAGAAATAAAAAGCTAACATTAAGCTAGAAATAAAATACAACAGTCTCATGAGCCATAACGAGGCGTTAAAGGCGGAGCAGCGGCTGTAATGAGGTCTTCTTATGTGCTGCCTTCTTTAAGAGTCAAATCTACAGAATTCATCAGAAGAGTATTTACTGATGTATTTTACATGATAGAACGAAGCATGAAATTCTCTAAAATTTGTGTTAACCACAACCTATTTCCAGGCATCTAACCAAAAATACATTTTTAGAACTCCTTCCTGCAGCACTCTAATGTTTGCATGTTCAGCATTAAGTTGATCCGTCACTCACTGCAGAGTAAAATATCCCCAAACCTGCAGTCTGAAGCAGAAACAGAAGGTTTGCCAAACTTCATCAGAAGAGTATTTACTGATGTATTTTACATGATAAAACGAAGCATGAAATTCTCTAAAGTTTGTGTTAACCACAACCTATTTTTAAGCATCTAACCAAAAATAGTGACTCACCTCGAACAGCACCGCCCAGGCTGCCGGTGTAAATGAGGTTCCCGTCCTCGGAGTGGGTCGCGGTGGAGAGACAGCGGGTGGACAGACACTGGGACTGCACCTACCAAAGACACAGAACACAACACACAATGAAAGCTTTTAGGACTCTGTTAGGACTCTTGAGTCTGTTGTGATGTCCTGAAAGGTGTTCATGTGGTACACATGATCATTCTGAATGGCTTCCTTAAAGTCTCCCCTTGATATACGGGACAATGAGAACCACAAGGACACAGTGTTTGCTTTTCTTTGTCTGCATTATGGGTTAGTGAAGTGTTAATATTATATGATGTGCTGTGTTGTCATAAAGTCTATTACACCTATAATGTTCTTGTGCAATCAATAGATATAAGGCAGCATTTATATGCAGAAAGGAATGTCTGCAAGTGATCTTGCAGTGATCTCAGTCTCACATTTTTTTTTACACAATTAAAAAATGCCAAATACCGATAGCTCATGTTCTCATCATAATAAAGTCGTGTGATCCGATGTGTATTGCAGCCACAGGTTGTTGCGGTGTAAGTGAGCCCCTGTGATGACAGTGCTGATGCTCGGTGGAAATGGACGAGCAACTCAAACCTGATGAAAGGATTGTTTTATGCAACGCTGCCTAAGCAAGATCAGAAAACATGAAAACCATTTTAAATTGATTTTTGTGACGTTTCAGTATTATCATTACCTGAAAAAAGCGCATCAGTGTAACCTAACATTACTTTGGTGTACATGTTAGTCTGGGCATGCTTTAGGCCTAGACTCCCGGTGGGACGTCCTGAGACACACCGAGCTCCTCTCTCCTTCTTCTCCTCCTCTCTCCTCCTCTCTCTTCTCCTCCTCCTCCTCTCTTGTCTCTCCTCCTCCTCTCTCTCTCCTCCTCCTCTCTCTCCTCCTCCTCCTCTCTCCTCCTCTCTCTTCTCCTCCTCCTCCTCTCTCGTCTCTCCTCCTCCTCTCTCTCTCCTCCTCCTCTCTCTCACCACCTCCTCCTCCTCCTCCTCCTCCTCCTCCTCTCTCTTCTCTCCTCCTCCTCCTCCTCTTCCTCTCTTCTCTCCTCCTCCTCCTCTCTCTTCTCTCCTCCTCCTCTCTCTCTCTCCTCCTCCTCCTCCTCTCTCTCACCTCCTCCTCTCTCTCTCTCTCTCTCTCTCTCTCTGCATGCCTTCATGAGCCATCACTAACATTGTGAGTCTCTGTTTTCTGTCCTCACAGGTTTCCATGTAATGGATCGTGGTCCTGCCTAACACACACTGCTACTATCTTTATTGTTATTAGTCACATTAATATTTCTATTGGTGCTATTACTACTGCTTTTATTGTCAATTAGTATAAATAATTATTGATTATATATTTATGTATTATTATTCTACCATATCCACTGCTGCTGTTATCAGTTGTAATCATTCTTACTGTTATTATGCTATTATTACTACTGCCATTACGGTCTCGTGACATGATGTGAGGCTTCAAGGACATAAGATGTCGCGTGTGTACAGAGTGTAAAACCCTCTGAGGCAAAGATTTGTGATTTGTGATTTTGTCCTACAAAATCAATTGAATTGAAAAAAATAGAATGTCATTTAGCAGGGAATACTTTGGGGTATAAATATGAAGGTGTACCTGTTGGTTGAGGTCGAGGAAGCCGCTTCTGTGAGCGTGGAGCTGGCTCCTCCTTCTCTCTCCTCTGAGACAGGACACGGGGAGCGGAGCAGCGTGTCGCGCGGCCCTACGGAGCGTGTTACTGAGCGACTGAGAAACTACGCACTGTCCTAATCTACGCACGATATTCACTGAAGACATAGTTATTTTGTTAGCGACCCTGACTGACATAGTTCATTACACACCCACCCACACACACACGCTGAAGTACTTCCGCTTCCGCTCTTTTTCTTCTTCTTTGATATTTTACGGCAGTTGGCATCCACGATGTTGCATTACTGCCACCCTCAGGTTTATTTTCCCGCAGTTTCCTGACGTTTGTCAGACCAGTCGCCCTAAAAAGTCCCACAGCTGGGACTGTGTGTTACTAAACCTTATGTTGATAAAACCAAGATTTAATTTTCAGAGTCATTAAGCCAGCAAATAAATTTATACATAAGATTTCTTAAAACACTTTGGAAAGTATTGACTCCTGCAGCCACAAACATTTCACCCTGACTACTCCATCTCTGTCTCTAGTAATATTCTCATGGTGTCATTATAAGCTACTTGTAGTCTCTGGAAGCTTGTTTTTTTGTAGTTTGACCACAAGTGTGCATCGTAGAGTGGTGTATAATATACTCTAAACGGAGACATGTTAATGTAAGGGAGTCTGTAGCTGTTAGGCAAACGTGGACAAACACTGGGATGAAAGGATGGCGAGGATGTTCTAAGCACAGTAAGCCTGGTGTTTGTTGGAGTATTGATGGAAGCTGGGTAAAGGTGAAACAAACTAGCTTTTTGTCACTGTGTTTGCAGGGAATGCCTTTACCTTTAAGGGCTGACTGGAGATGGGCTATAGTCCAGTCTCTAATGTATCTCATGGATTCTGATTGTGGATATGAAGTCAGCCAATGCAAGGAGAAGAGCACACTGGGAGAGCACCATGGCAGCTGGTTAAGAACTGTGTGTGAGGGAGGCTTTGCTCATGTCCGTTTGAGGAGAAGAGGACTGAGATCTATCAGGAGTTGGGGAGATGTAATCTAATGTATAGGCTTAAGTGTAAGTGCCCACAAGGCCGAGGTATGTGCACTCCCGAGTGTAAGTGGCTCTGTCGGGATGTAGACTGTGGTTGCGGAGGGAGATCATCACCTGACTCAGACGGATTGATCTGCAGTTTGGAATCCAAGTGAGTTGAATATTGGATGTAATCAAAGACGGCGTTAGTCAAACTTCTTTACAAAGCACAAAGCACGGTCTCATTTCAGAGAAATCTGAGACAAACTAAGGCTTCACAGGTGATTAGAGGTGTGGTTGAAGCTTCATTTGACAGAGCCTTGTGATAAATACTTGTCATGGAGGCTGCTATGGGGAGCTACATTTGAGGTCTTTTCTCTAAATGTACCTTTTCAGTGTACATACTGAATGAAAGAAAAACAAAATGAGAAACAAAAAAAACAGAGAATATCTAAAAACAATAACTGAGATAAAAAGGAAAAACCCAATGAAAGCACACAAATGCTTTGACAAGTCTGAGAAAATAACCCTGATGATGTCATAGTAGCGTCACCAAGGTAATCTCAGTTTTGGCAAATGTCAGGTGGGGGTGGGGCAAACAAAACACTATCTAGTTGCATTATTGGAAGTGTATGATCCAGTGTGTTTGGAGCTTGACCCATACTAGGGACAAAAGGTCAGGATACCTCAGCATCTGATGTTTTTGAATAAGCTACCCCTTAAAATGCCATTGTTTCCATGGATGGTGGTTATGTCTGGACCGTGGGCGTGCCTCCTGTCCAGGCCCTGCTGACACCCTCTGCTACCATTATTGTTAGTCACATTTCTATTACTATCACTGCTGCCATTATTGCTTGTATCATCTTTATTATTATATTATATCAACTGCTGCTGTAATTATTAGTAGTCGTAATTTTCCCATTATTATTCTGCTTACTACTGTCATTACATGAATCATTTATATCATATGCATTGACTGTGTTGTAATTCTATTATGTCGATTTGTGACACTGTAACTTAAACTAATATTAATTTCTAAGATGTGATTTTAGTGTAATGCCTCAAACCAAATCACCTTTAAGTTATCATACATTTATGTTGTTTGCTCAGACTTGACTACACTGACTCAGAGGAATGTGCTTAGCTGACAGGAAACTGCTCCAGATGTTCTGTCATAAAAGGGAACTGATCTAAACATTCACTCAAATTAGAAAAAAAATAGTTCCCATAAAACAACAGATGTCATTGACTGGCATATTTATTTAAGGGTTAAGTTTATTTGAAAGCACTTATACAATATGTGTCAAATACATCACACTACAAACATACACTTTGCATTCAACATTGACTCAACAAGATTGAAACACTCATTTAAGAACCAACAACATTCTATGTCCTTCACTGGGTTGCTGGAGGTCTGCCTCAACTCACACTGACATTAAGGTTCCTGGACAAATCCTGGTATGGGGGGCAGGTGTTCAAATAACGCTTGCTAAGGTGTGACCAGAGGGGTGTTCAGTTGGTTGCAATTTTTGACCTCACTGTGAGATGCCACTGCATCCTACACAGATCCTTTAAGCCCTTTTAAAAGAGAACATATTCATTTGTGAGTTGTATGTATGTTTGGGAATGAGGGCCACAGTTAGGGTACAGAGCCAGAATGTAGTGAGAGACAGTCTAACACATGCTTTTTGTGTTGGATTCTTTGACAGAAGAAAAATATATAAGTTAGTCTTAGACTTTAAGACCCTTATCGTGTCAGATAAGAGTCACCTATCAGCCACCTGAGAAAACCATATTTCTTTTGTTGTATCTTTTTCTTGAATTTTATTTAACAGCAGTATGAGTCTCATAAGAAGCATAAGAAACCGTCATCATGTAACCTTTTTCAAAAGGCTTTCTTGAGAAATTTTGCACAAACACAAACATGCTAAAAAAAGAAAAGTATGATAAAAGCTAACAACTTGAATGTAAGAAGTAGATGTTAAGCAGTCCGTAGTTTTGCAGTCTTGAAACTGATGAACTTATCCAAGGAAGTTAAAGGTGCTATATACAAGATTGGGAGAATTTCTATTGACGGCTCTCAACATGGCAACGGCTGAGCCAGCAGTTTACAGCTAACGGTGCGAACAGTGTTAACAGTGCTAGCAGTGCAAACTATGTTAAAAGTGATGACAGAGCTAACAGTGTTTACCTGAGGGGGTGGGCGCTACGCTACCGGAACATTATCAGCTGTAACCGTCATGTGCAAGCTAGTGCGGCACGCTCACGTGCACGAACATGCACTAAAAGCCCATGAGGCCAGCCCGGCTTTGTCAACAGAGCAGAGAGAAGCTCGGATTACAACAGAGAGAGAGAGAGAGAGAGAGAGAGAGAGAGAGAGAGAGAGAGAGCAACTTCATTCTCTGCTCCCCTATATATTTACATAGAATATAGGTTGCTTGATTGTTTCTAACTGAAAATTAGATTTTACAGCGTTGAAGAGTGAACTCCATGTTTGGAGTGAAATTTGGTGTCTGCCTGTCTGTCTAGTACTCATAAGCAGAGTGCGGGGTCCTCTGGGATGTGGTTCTGGTGCTCTGGCTGCTGATGCTCATGTGTCTCTTCAGACAGGGGATCCTCTTAGCCATCAGCCTTTTGAAGTGGCTCTGGAACTTCTTTCCCACAAATGTGTAAAACACGGGACTAATGCAACAATACAAATAGGCTACGTTCCGGGTCACGTACAGTGCATAGTCCAGGCTTTCTTCATCCGAACACGAGTCGTCACCGTCACTGGAGCGAGAGCTCTGAATAGCTCGAAGGAGGATCACAACATTGTAGGGTGTCCAGCAGGCGAAGAAGGTGAAGATGATGACAAAAATGAGTTTGATGGCGCGACACTTCTCCTTCATGCGGGTGGATAGGATGCGGACAGTGATGCTGATGTAGCAGTACATCACCATGGCCAGAGGGAGGAGGAAGAAGAGCAGGAATTGTTGGTAGTAACTGACCAGACGCCAGTGCTCCATGATGCTCTCAGTGTATCCTGACTCCTCACATATCAGGCCATTCAACGGACTCTTTGACACATTTCGGAGAACCAGCTCTTTCACACTCGCTACAATACTAATGCACCAAACTGCCACTGAGGCAACGATGGCATATGCCTTTTTCCTGCTCTTAGCAGCTGACACTGCATGAACCACTGCAAGGTATCGGTCAAATGTCATGAGTGTGAGGAAGAGGATGGAGCTGTAGAAGCCGATGAAGTAGGCACTGCTGACCATCTTACACAGAACCATCCCAAAAATCCACTCAGACATATGGTAGGTTGCCCAGAAGGGGAGACTGGCGGCAAAGAGAAGGTTGGAGAGGACCAAATTCAGGAGGAAGATGTTTGTCACTGTGCAGAGCTTCTCAAACTTGTAGATAATGAAGAGGACGAGCCCATTACCAAGGTAACTCAGGAGGAAGTTGGCATAGTAGAAAACTGGGATGAAACTCGCACCAAACTTGTTGATAGCCTGCTTTTCACATAACAGGACAGTTTCATTGACCACATACGTAAGATCATTTGTGTTATTGGTGTCATTTAAAAGATCCATGAACACGTCATATTGGTCTTCATAGTTCATGGCTGGGGTTTCACCTGTGAGACAATAAAGATATAAAGGTTAGTCTGTTGGCTGGTAGTTGAAGAATATTTCTGATAAAACACTGCTGGTCCTTATCACATAAGATGTACTGGACTTCAGCTACACTCTCAGACACAACACAGAAGCCAGTTTTTTCTCTCCTGTAAGATGGGTGGCCAAATGTAAGTGGCTGCATGTTAGAATGTCATGTAAGTTAACTCTAAATAGTAAATTAACCTGACCTTTGCTAAATATTTTAATATTTTGGTACACATGTTCTTTTTAAGATTATATTGTTCAACATTCTGTAAAGGCTGATCAATACACTCAAACACTTGTGTCTTTATACCACTGCATTTTTTTGTGTTTTAATGACTGATTTTAATGTTTCTTAATTGTTTTTAAATCTCCTTTCTTTTGCATTATGTTTTGATGCTTTTAATGGTTTTATGTGAAGCACTTTGAATTGCCTTGTTGTTGAAATGTGCTATACAAATAAACTTGCCTTGCCTTGCCTTGCCTTGCATTCTGGACTTCTTGTCAAACAAACAATAGGGTTATTACAGTCTGGAGAAATGTTACCATTCTCAAAGTGTCTCAAAGCCAGGGGTCAGCCAAGCAGTGGGCTGTCGCACCAGGTTCATCCCCCAAAACAACCTAAAGAAAAATCTAAAAAAATACCAAGCTAAAGTAAGAAACTAAAAACCTAGCTGCAAGCAACCGTTGAACAACAGAGGGAAGCAGCTCAACTACCAAAAGCAAAGCTGCATTCAGCAGCGTGGAGGTTTCTGACTTGACAAGAAATGATCCTGACATGATCCTGATCAGTTGCTTAAACATGCATGTTAGAGAAGTCTGTGTGCAGGTGTCAATTAAAGCCGAGGAAATGATCCTGCGTCTGCAATGAGCTATCTGAGGTTCTAATTTCATGCTAAAACGAGCACCAAAATTGGCATTGTGCCACCTAATCAGCACAAACATAATCTCATCTGCCCCTCTGCTCCCACCGCAGTGCAAATGTGTTAGGTGTCAGGAAATGGCATGTGTTTAAACTCACTCATCAAACAGAACATCAGTATTGACTTTTCTCTGGCGCTAAGCTTGCTGTTCAGTTATATTTCCAGTTTAAAACACATTCTAGTGCCTTACCAAAGCCATGTGTTTGTCAATCCTGTTAATATTGTTGTTGAGCTGATATGCTGCAATATTCAGATCTTCACCTGCTCCTTCCCCACTTGAGCAGAAGGCCTTATAGTTTAACATAGTATACGGAACTTTGGATCAACTTTATTGGCAAAGATGGAATTTAATATCCAAAAAGAACAGGGCCCATGTATTACACAAACACAATCTTCAGGTAAACTGCTTTTCTATTTTATAGAGCTGAGTTAGATGTGGATAGATGGTGTTTTACTGGGTTATAACTATGCATCTTATTATTGACTACATGTAATTTATAATTTATTTTCACCTGTAGAAATTAGGAAGAGCAGCTGTGAATACTAATGAGGATCCAAGAAACGTATAATAACGGAGTAACAGCTTTCAAAGATAAAAGTACAGAGTTGTGTTTTGAAATAACTGACCAATGACTAATGCAGTATGTCTCAAACTGTGGGGCGCGCCCCTCTAGTATTACAGGTATTACAAAATTGCATAATTTTTTTATTTCAAGAACTTTATTGAGAACATCACATATTACAAAAGTACAAAGTACACGGACATAAAACTAAGTTATTAATAAATACATGGCGAAACGCGACGGCCAAGATCCTTGGCCACTCACATGTGAGCTCCACTCATCGGACAGCGGGCTGTGAGCTTTTCTGCTGTTACCAAATACAGATCTAAGCTCAACATTGAGCATGAATTGAGAGTAGCCGTATCTAGTCTGCAACCCCATTTCAAAGAGATGTGTAGTGGAAAGCAGGCTCATTGCAGCTTCTAATACTGATAAAACTTGATGGCTCACACATATCTGCACTCATTTTGTTTTGTTTTGCACAGGTTGCACGTTACTGTTTTTTTGTAAAGATATGCAGTGTAAAACTCTAAATATTAGTTACTTTTTGCACAAAGTGATTGTACATTTCATTTGTTTTTGTAAGATGGAGCAATCTGGTTTACTTGAAAGTGATTGCAATTTTCTTTATTCTATTATTTGAAGAAGCACAGATGGAGGACTCACAAAATGTTGTTATTTCAATAAAAATTCAACATGGACCATTTTGTTACAATTTTGTTGGGGCTCCATGGTCATGTGATATTTAATAAAGACCATAAATATGCCAGTTTCAAAACAGAATGAACCAGTAAAGTATGCATATATACATAAAGAAGCACATAGTATTAAATAAAGATAATAATGGAAAGAAAAAAAAATGAATCAAGCAAACTAAAACCCCCTATTGATATCAGTGTGGGGAAGGCTGATTGAACTCACCAGTGCAGCTTGGTGGTAGTGCAGTCAGAGGAGGACAATGAGGAAGAACTGAATGACTCCGGAGGAGTTCACTGCAGCTGACTAAGCTCAACAGTTTTAGTGACAGAGGCCTCTGCTGAAGGGGAAGTCCTACAGGGAGATTTGTAATGGAGGGCCGTCTGCCCTGAGCAGCAGAAGATAAACCTCCTCATGGAGTCCAGACACTGGTGGAGGCTGATGAGGCTGATAGAATGATGAGTTGATGAAGATGATGAATCTGATGAAGACTGGGAGGAGATGGGGAGGTGGAGGGGTGCATAAAAGCAGCATGAACGTATTGAAGGTAGAGAGACAATCATATTTAAAGAGACAGCAGCAAGATGATAGGCTAATCATGTCCTTGTTTTGTTGTGCTATTGGATAGAAGAGACCAGCTGATCTAAACAGCTGATATCATGATTGACAGCCCCGAACAATGACATCAAGGAAATAATGAGTGAGCAAGCATGAGTGGCAGATGTATGAGAAATAAACTACAGGCTTAAGCATAAAAGAGTATAGTCTTCCTGACTGAACTTACGCTAGCGCTTCATAAACCTAACTAAGTATTTCACAATCTCTTTTTGATGCGTAAATCTAACTGAGTTGTTTCCTGGGAAGATGGAAGTTTATTTTGAAAAGACTGTATGCATGTAACAAATGGACATTGACAAGCGTTGGTTTCATAGGAAAATGCACAAAAAAGGAGGAGTAACTTTTTGTGAGATCTCATCAAAGTGTTGTATGAAGATATGTTGCTTAATTCCACTTTCCCCCTCAATCCCAAGTCGTAATGTGAATGCTAATAAAGCAGCACACATGTATTCAGTGTGCCTGCTAGCAACAAGGCTGGAAGCCTTATATATTACAATGAGCTACTGAGATCCAAATTTCTATTCCTCTATTTCTTCCGTACATTTTTTTTCAACTCTTCACTAGTTCTGCATACCGACAGCTATTCAAGTATCAAAATATTCAGTTTGTAAGAACATAGTGCTCTGACGTTTCTTGTTTCTACCTCTTGTTACTTTTTAAAATATGTTTTTTTTGACACTACAAATCCTCTTAAACCTACTCCACTTTGAAATGCTACTGCTACTGCATACTTTAAGCTAAAGACATAATCTAAACTTGGCTTTATACGATTCAATTATAATGCTCTTTTTCATATTCTACATTATCACATTTTGACAGTGGTGGGACATCAGGGCCAACAAAGCCTTCTCTACTGGCCTAAACAGAATCACAAAATTATAGCTATTTTATAATTGTATAATTTTTCATAAATACACTACATGTATTATAATTATTTTTCCATTATCTTATTTTCTCACTGCACAGCTACAGTCTTCCTCAGTTGCTCTGCTTCCACCCTGCAGCTCTGCTTCCAGTGCAACTTGTTTTAAGTAGCGCTTTTATCCAATCAGAAGAGAGGCCTGAGGCCCGCTAGAGAGCTTTTGCAGTTTAAGTAAATAGGGACGATATTGTTGATTGTCATCGTCTTCAACCAATCACATCTTTAGTTTGATATGTTGGGCATATTCTTTAACGTGCAGTGGTAGCGAGGTAGCCTGCTAAGTACGTCAGCATTAAGTGCGCCGTGATTGGTCAGTGGGCCAGCGTGACTTTTGTTCAAGCAGAAAGCTAGCCAGCAGAAGTTCGTATTTAATAAGAGTTCAGGTTGAAACATATGTAAGAGAAGTTATGACATTTTTAGCGTTTTGCTTGGTGCAGATTCTTTTTTTTTTTTTACCTAGCTTTGTTTTTTAACACTCAATGGTTTTGACTCTATGCATTTGCTGCGGGGAGAGTTCGTAGATTGTGTGCTGCTGTTGTTTCCCCGCTAAGCTAGCTTAGCATCCCTGAACACACGTGCAGTGCCTCAGCTGTTTTTTGTTATTGTTCCGGGATCAAAAGATCACACAGCCCGTTGTCTGAATTACGTGAGCACAGTCCACCGAAAACATTATATCTCCCACAATTTAAGCTTCTGCATTTTCCAAATGCACTAGTATTATTCAAACGTATTGTTCAGTTCGTAAGCCTCGTACCGAACGGTGCATTTTGAAGTATTTTGAATCTTACAAGTCAAACTTTACAACAGTGCAAGCGATGCACATAAACATTCCGCAGTTCCCTCTTTTTTCTCTTCTCTGCCTCCGACTCCTATTGACCTTTTTTGGGGACATTCTTTCCACTAGTCTCCATCATGCGGCAGCAGGCTGTGCTGGGGAAAAAGGATTTGGTACCAAAACTGCGTTGAGTGAAGCCGTAGCATGCAGTGAAGACGTGGCATTACATGGAACACGGAGGTTCTGAGACGAGAGAAACCAGGTGATTACATGTTCCCGTGGTCACACTAACATGAGGGACTTAACGTGAATAACGAATGCAGTCACTTCAAAGTGTCTTTGACAATGCAGTTTACCTGTTGAGGTCAATAAAATCACATCACATTTAAAAGTCCGTCTTCTGTGAAATGTCCAGATTTCTTATAGCTTTATGGTCATAATGTACTCTGTAATACACTGTAAAACTTAAATTATCAAGGCAACTTGATGCAAGAGATTTTTAAGTTTTCTCAACTTTTGACTATGGTAGTTGACTTAACTAAGATTTACAAGTTTTAAAAGTTCTGCCAACTTAGATTTTCTTGTTCACAGAATTTCTGTGAGGCTAACAAAATCAGTTTCAATGCCATGTATTTCTGCCTTCAACAAACACAGATATACTAGTTGAATAAACATAATTCTTGCTTCAGTGAGATAGAATTTTTCCTAGACAACTCAATAAAAATGTATGTTACTGTAATTGTATTAAAGGAATTCTCAATACATACATTAATAAATATAATAAAAGGGCTTAAAGTTTGCAAAAACCTTGTTTATTTCATGAGTTAAAACTCATTAGTGAACTGAAACAGACACTTCCACAAATTTCTATTTCACAGGCAAAGTGGACTTGCAGACTTAAAATGTCAATACAATGAACTTGAATAGTTCACTGTATATGTCCTTGAATCTCTATTCCAGAGGCAAAGGTGATTGCCTCATGTAGTCAGTGTCACTGAAAACGGGTCCCACCAGTTGAGAATCACTGCATTAACTTCTTGGATTTGGTACAGTGTGGAGATTCTCATTTCCAGCACTGCAATCTTATCAGCCAGGTGGACGCAGCTGGATGGGGAGGTGAGTGGAGCCATGGTAGATGTGATACTGACACAAGTCCAACAAGTGGACCCATTGCGGGAATTATGCTACAGTTTGCAGATCGTAGCTCAACTTGGCCCAGTCTGCAGCCTTCGATACGTAAGCAACAGGTTAGCACCCAGAGCTAAGAGCAAAAAACAAGCCTCGCTGGGTTGACTTGACTTGTAGCTGTAAAAACTTTAGATCCGAGCGCATGATGACTGAGATCTTTGGTTCTGGTAAAACATCTAGATACAAGTAATCAGGATCTAAAGGTGTAGCGTAAGATGAGGCTAAAATGTCAGTTTTTGACAGTGTTTCAGAGAGACGGTCACAGGACGTGGTTGTATCTCGGCGGCAAAACTCAAAACAGGAAACAGCATCACAGCCACAACAAGATCCCGATGTGTTACTAGTTCCTCAGGATTACAAACCCCATTGTAAACCTCACTGCCGTGTACAATGAATGTACCAAATATATAAAGTCTTTGGTAGTACTAGTTTGCCCTCAGGTCATCTACAGAACCCATCACTGTCTGTTTTGCAGTTTTGTTTTTGCCAGTACGTGCTCTCTTGTTTTGGAGAATTTGTTTGCATGTCTTTTAAAATGTCATTGTCTACGTGCTGATCTTCAAGAGGAAATTGGTCATGTGTTTTTTGTGCAGCCTTTTTTGCTTCTTCATCTGCTTTGCGGTTTCCTGTGGAGATGGGGTCAGTTCCTGTTGTATGGACTGTACATTTACAGACTGCTACCTTTTTATGCAGTTGTACAGCGTCTAGCAAGTGTAAGATCAAATCTCTGTGTGTGAAAGGTTTGTTAGTTGATGTTACCATGCCTCTGTTTTCCACTGTTGAGCAAACACATGTATGCATGAACCAAATTATACCATCTCAGCATAATTTGGAACCGAGTTTCTGCAGAAATTAGTCATTCCTAAAAATGACATAATTTGTCTCTTTGTTTGAGGTTTTGGTGCCTTCAAAATGGCTTCTTTTCTTTTCTTATCTAGTGATCAGCCATTTTTAGATAGATCATAGCCTAGGAATTTAACTTTTTCTTTCCACAGTTGCAGTTTGTTTTTGCTTACTTTATGTCCCACGCGGCTCCCACAAAACTTTTTTCATTCCAATAAAGGTTAGTCATCCTTCATTTTGCTGTTAGTGTTTAAAATAACTTGTTTTCAAACTTCTTATCCGTCCCTGCATACCTGTAGTACATTGTGCAGTGCATGTCTCCTGTGTTTTGCTGTTGAGTGGTAGGGTGAGCCACGTTCTCAGTTGATTGTGGAATCTAAATCTAAACTATAAAAATAGTTTGGTAAACCTACACCCTCCTGTAAGTAACAGTCATTTGTTGATACTCTGATTACTTTCATACCTTTTGGTGTGGGGACTATTCCTAGTCTGCTGAGTTAACAGATTTGCATGCTCCGGAATTACACAAAAAAGTCACTTCACATCCTTCTATCGTTAGAGTTACAAATGGCTTTTCTTCCTGCATTAGACATACAGTAGCTCTACTTGTTCTAACTCTAATATCGCTGTCTCTTCCTCCTCATTGTCTGTGTCTGAGTCTGTGTCAGCGTGTGTGTGTGTGCGTGTGTGTGTGTGTGTGTGTGTGTGTGTGTGTGTGTGTGTGTGTGTATGTGTGTGTGTGTGTGTGTGTGTGTGTGTGTGTGTGTGTGTGTGTGTGTGTGTGTGTGTGTGTGTGCATGACCTGAGTCATCAGCCGTAGCTCTGTCGTTCTCCTCCTCCTCCTGCTCCTCCTCCTTCCCTCCTCTGCCTGCAGTCCCTTGCCCAATGACCCTCTTTTCCGCAACAAAGCAGGCTCCACTTTTCTTTTGCTTTTTGATAAACTGACTGATTCCTGGCTGCAATCCATTTAGGAATGCATTTTTTAACTGTTGGGCATACGGACCATTGTCGGTGTATGGGTCGGGTGCTGGAATGCCACTGTGTGCATCAAATACTATCTTCAGTCTAGAGAAGTAGTTAACGATTGTTTCTCCTGGATTTTGGGTGAAATCAGCAATTTTGGTCCAATCAGCTCTTTCCCTGAAATGATTTCCAACTCTGGTTAAAAGTGCCGTGACACGGACTTGGTCATTTTTGTAATGTTGGTAATGTTTGTTGATGAACAGCTAGTTGCACGCATCTCTTTCACTCCAGATCCAGATTTTCTGCATTTATTCATCCAGTAGGTTTATGAGACCTCATTTCAGCACCAGGAGCTGTCCACAGAATGCCTGTTGGAGTATCTGTAATGGTTTGTGGTTCTCTTCACACAATTCTTGTTGCGTCATTTCCAACACATTCTCACCCCAATGCGTAACACCGGATTGTCCATATACACTCAATACATGCGTAAGGTCTTTTCAAAATCAACTTCCTTCTTCACAGGAAGTTAGGTTAGGTTTAGGAAAAGAGCATGGTTGACGGTAACTTAACTGACTAACATCTCACTTGACTACCGAGTGACTAACGATGACATCACAAGTGACTCATGAGAGTCACATGCCTAATGACACTAACGACTCATGTCACTAGCGACTAGTGCAAAAGTCAAAGTTTACTTTTAGTTTTGCACGGGGCACAAACAGCGGCCTCCTGGACAAAGATCCTGTGTTTGTTCGACCCATCTGCTATCTTGCACTATACTACGTCACTTGCTTTGAGCTTCTACAATGGAGTGAGTTCCAAGCCCGATGCATCGCACAGACGCAGTGCCTCCGTATGTTGGTGTCAGGCGCTGAGAAGCCCTGACCAATATATGACGCTCTGGAGTGAGAACGGGTTGGTCAGTCCATTCACTGAGTGGAAGCAGGGGTTACTTTCTTTTATAAATGTATCCCAAAATATACATTTCCAAACCTTTAATTACTTCCTTTTTATTTTCTTCTTCATACTTCTGACAAGCACCAGTGTCAAATGACAAATATCCAGTCGAGTTAAGTTGAGTTCAGTCTCATCCATGGTGATGCTGTACATCACAGTACAATAAGACCAGAAATACTACCGTTCCCCACATGAAATGATCAAAGCTTTAAATCAACAAATCCAACCCCAACTACAGACTGTGTTCTCTACTCCCCTCACTTCTAACCTATCCCCACTTCCACCCTTTCCTCACTTCCAACCTACCCCTACTTCTACCCTATCCCCACTTCTAGCCTATTTTCACTTCTAACTTCCTTTTCTCCTCCGCGAATCGCCACCTTAACGTGGTGGAGGAGTTTGAGTGGCTCAGTGATCCTGGGAGCCATGTTGTCCGACCCTGGTAGGGGCTACTGCCTTGGACAACATGTCTCAGGGGAGAGCCCAGACTAAGAGCGATTCAAAAATTATGAATAGCAGCCCACGAGCGATCCGGCAGCATAGACTAGCTAGCCTTCCAGCTAGCAAGTCACCAACTAGAGGTCCTGAGATGGCACACGCCACGGCGTTACCTCCGTTGTAAATAGAGCGATCCAGGAGACAGTTTGCTAACTAGCTGTTATATGATAAGGACAATGTTTGATGACCATTTATCAGTTCATATGAGTGGAGGGGATGTAAATGTTTTATATCCAGCCATGTTCTTCTAAAGGAGAATCTTTGTTTTGGTTTATACATGAATGAATGGCTGAGAGGTTTGTATTAATACGAGTACATTGTTTGCATCTTGTAATAAATATTGATGTGTTCCAGATCACTTTGTGTTTTGTCTTTTATGTTGAGAAGATAACAGACTTTTGTGGGTTTTGAGGCACTGGTGGTCTTTCAATGTCATTCATAAATGCTTTGTAAGGCATAGATAGTCCACACTTTAGATGAGGTCACACAAAATACTTAATAAATGACTAGTAACTACCTGAATTAATCATGAAATGCAGTATTAATATGCATTTATAAAGCATATATTAACATAGTTCCTAACCATTAATGCATATCTAAATCATTATATATATAAATGCATGAATAATGCACATCTAAATAAGTTCTTAATCATTTACTAACACTTCATAAAGGATGTTATTAATCATCTACAACTCCTTAATAATTGGTTTGTAATATATATAATACTTAATTTACAAAGTATGAAAAACATAATCACCAAACACATAATAGACGAGCTTATTAATCAAGAATAAAACATTTATAGCTGTTATGAATTGTATACTATTGAGTGTTAATGTAGGAACAATGCTTTATAAATGATTAATTAAGTGTTTACATACTGAACAAATGCTTCATAGC
Source organism: Cebidichthys violaceus (assembly GCF_023349555.1). NCBI lineage: Eukaryota > Metazoa > Chordata > Actinopteri > Perciformes > Stichaeidae > Cebidichthys > Cebidichthys violaceus. Next base: position 2,155,251 of record NW_027176964.1, read on the forward strand.
GTGTAGTTATTATAAAGTGTTACCGTCTCCTCTGCTCTGTTCCTTTTTCCATGGAAATGAAGAGGCTGACACCATACAGGAAAACCCCGTGGCAACACCAGCTCCACAGTGAATACACTCACTTTGATATCAGTTACAGAAAACCAGAGAATAACTAAAAAAAGCATGCAAAGCAACACTTCATCCACACTACAGTTAAAACAAACAATGTAATACCTGACATAAACTTAAATGCTTAATACTGTTTACATTTTGAGCTGCATTCTATGAATTATATATAGGCATCATCTTCCTGTATGACATTATAGTTTTAATTATCAGTATATGGCAGAGGACTGTGACAATAAAGGTGTAAGTGTAACACGAGCACTTCAACTTATTCCACATCCAAATTATGTATCTTAGTTTGTTTAGTATGCAACATATTTTATAGAAGATAATTATTCAGCTTATGTATCATAAAATGTGAAACACACGGAAATACGGATAAAATAAAAAGTTCAGTATCCATTTGAAATCAATATTTCTTAAAAAAGAAAGGACTAATAAAGACACTGGAGTGCCATATTGATCATAATCCATCAGTAATGACAAAGGGAATATATGTTACAATCAAACATTATATATTTATAGAGAGAACTCAAGCACTTTGGTTCGACATATTTCCAAACTGATACTGGTACTGCACAGTTTCTGCCAAACCTTGTTGCGGAATGTGTACCATGATATATAACAGAAAAGGAAATAAGAAAAAGTTGAAAAAGTTTAAGAGGATTTGAAAAGGTTCTCCATAGACATCCCATTCAAAAAAAAAAAGTTGCAAAAAGCTTAATAATTCAAAAAGTTTAAAGATTAGAAATATGAAGAGACATAGCAGGGGTGTCCTTAAAAAGCTGAACATTTAAATAGTTGAACGGTTTCTGTAGCTGAAAAAATTTGGACGTTATTAAGTGCCAAAATACGTGGGATGGAAGAAATAGTTGAAGAATAAAGATTAGGATAACAATACTTGGAATGCTGAATCAACATTCCAACAATAAAGATTTGAAGAACAATACTTGGAATGCTGAATCAGCATTCCAACAATAAACCCGCAGGATTACAGTCAGTGTGCTTTGGCACAGTGCCACAAAGCCACACTGAATGATGACAAGTAGTGTGAGTGGTCGGAAAGACTAGAAAAGTGCTATACAAGTACAGTCCAGTCCATTTGCATGGTGAGCACAACGTGTGCTGTTTCCGGAGGAGAGGGGTTCACGTCTGTCTACTTGAAGGAGGCCTATTTCCATGTTCTCATTGTGCCTTACCACAGACAGTTTCTTTTTTTTGCCTTTCAAGGCCGTCACTTTCAGTTCAGGGTGCTTCCATTCGGACTCTCCCCAGAGCTCTCTGAGCCCCTCTCAGTGCATAACCTTCATTGGTGTACATGGAGCATGGCTTTGTCAGCCACGTATTAGCAAGCGCTCACTGAAAAAAAAAGTTACAATTCAACGCTTCTGGATAAAATATGACACAAGTAACTGATTGATACGCTGAGTATCACCTCCAGTACAGCAGGTGGCGCTGTACACTCTTGACTAATATATTGGCCGCCATTTTAGCAGAAGAAGGAAAAACAACACTGCGCGATAGCATGGCTAGCAGCTAGCTAATGTTTACAGAGCTTAGCATGTAATGGATGCAATTTAAAGTTTGTTTTGCTTTTGTCATTAAAGTCCCGAGCTTTTAAACACATTGTTGCCCCGTCAGCTCACACTGTCACAGTGTGTGTGCCACACTAAATGACTAACGTTAACGTTAGCTATGGAGAAAACGTTCAGTCAGTGGAAGAAGCAGTGTCTGAACAAGCTGGACCTGAGTAAGAAGGGCAGCGTGGATGAGGATATTGCACATGTAGTGTCTCTGCTCAACAGCTGTGAGGAGTACTTCACCACCAGCTCCTGCTCCGGCAGAGTCATCCTCATCGACGGGGTGAGGGAGGCGTTACTCAGGCTAACAAGCTAACAAGCTAACACGCTATCAACTGCAACTTGTGGAACTAGTCAGAGACTGACTTTTGTTAGAGCTAGCTGTAGGGTACAACGGTATTCCTTTTGCATGACAAATACGTAACGATGATATTTTCTATTACCACAGCACTTTGTCTAAGTCTGTTCTTTTTAAATTCCCTGTCCTGTGTCCTCTCTTCTAGGCTCCACAGAGCAGTCATGTCCTCAAACAGAATTGCGTTTGGCTGTTTGTCTCACACCAGAAATGCAGATCTGAGGACCTGGTGAGATATGAGGGACCTCTGCACTACTAATATTTCATCTAATAATGTGGATTTGATATTAGCAAGAGCACATTGTGTTTGTTCCTCAGATGTGTGGTCTGGCCAGGTCCAGTGGAGATGCAGTGTTTAAGTTTGAGCCCTTTGTGCTCCATGTTCAGTGTCGGCGGCTGGATGACGCTCAGCTGATGGTGAGGATGACAGTTTGTGTGTATTGTTGAACGATCACAGTGTTGATTTAATGAACATGGACAACGGACCACTCTGTCATTAACATGTCTTGTCTTTCTAGCACTCAGTGTCCATCAACTCAGGCTTCAGGAACTCTGGTCTCACTGTCAGCAAGACAGGAAAAATCATCACGGTAGGCTCTGTGACATCAATAACATTTCCAGGATGCCGTCACTATCGGTACCATTAGTTTTCATTTAATATTCAGTTGAACTTTGGACAATCCATGCAGTAGAAATCCCCCTTGCTTTGCTGCATGTGGTGCTTGCATATACTGTGTAAAAAGCGTGACTGTAATTTGTCCCTCTAGGCTGTCCGAAGCACCCACGGCCTGGAGGTTCCTCTCAGCCACGAAGGAAAGCTCCTGGTTGAACACGAGTACATCCATTTCCTAACTCAGATAGCCAATCAGAAGATGGAGGAGAACCTTAGACGGATCCACAGGTCGGTCTGCTAATGGCTCTCTCCTACTCAGACTAGTTCTAGACATCAGAATTCAAACATGCTGCAGGCAGCTCTAATTTTTGTATTTATTGATATTTGGTCATCTCTAGGTTCTACCAGAATCTCCAGTCAGCCCTGACTACAGAGAAACTACAAAAACTACAAATCCCAAATCCTCCCATCTCACAGGCACCACAAGACACTAGACTGGAGACAGAGAGGAGGGAAGAAGAAGGAGAAGAAGAACAAAAGGAGGAGAAGAAGAAAACAAGTGTGTACAAACGGAGGCGGAAGAGAGAACAGGGGGCGACTAGCTCACTGGGCTAAGGTTGTCTGGTAACTGGAGGGTTGACGGTTCGTTCCTTGGCTGGGACGTGTTCTGAGTCAAAGTGTCCTTGAGCAAGACAAAGTGTGAGCTACAGCTGAAGCTCCCATGAGGCCTTGACTGTGCTCCTGTGGCTCAGACTCATGGGTATGCTGTTGTGTGTTTGTCTTTGTTAAAATGACACGGTGCATACATTTGACAGTCCAGCACAGAGGCTCACTATAGACCAAATGACAGTATCATAGTAGAGAGATGCACAGTTCCAAACAGGTTTATGTTCCCTGCACTTGTCCAGTCAAGTCTGCATGTCTGCGGAGGAAACAGCTGTTATTGTAGCGATCAGTGAGTGGGGTGAGAGAGAGAGATCAGTGAGCGGAGAGAGAGAGGGAGAGAGAGAGACCCGCAGCGCTGTAACTAACGTTAAGTCTGAAAAATAAAACGTATACAACTTTCCACGAACTGTATCTGTTTGAGTTTATAGAGGAAGATTTGAGAGAAGATCTTAAGTATCAAACACGTACTTACGATCATTAAAGACTACTTTATTACTCTGGTTGCTTAGTTACAAAATACGACAATATACTTCCTGTTTACATCGGCGCATGTCCAGTGTACGTGAAGAGTCACGTGATATTCGTTTCCAGGCATGTGGTGTGGACGGAGATCACTTAGGAAACGATGGCTGAAACGCTGTGTGGACGGAGATCGTTTTCCTTTGAAAACTCCGTTTCCAAACGAAAACGGAGTAATGTGGATGTAGCCTAAGTCCCAGCTACAGTCTGGGTGTTTGATGTTAGGTCATCAAATGCAAGACCAGAATTAGATTGGACTGCTTTTGATTGTACAGGTGTACCTACTAAAGTGGTCACCGAGTGTTTTTCCGTCGAGTTGAGTGTCGTTGAAGGCAGTGAATATGTTCCAACTTGTTCACATTTAATTCCTGTAATATCGACATTTTGAATCCATGTTTCAGGAATATTAGAAAAAAAATCAATCACGGATACTGATGTAGTCAGCAACACACAGGTGATACAAATGTTCTTTTTTCTTCCTGTCTAAAGGTTTGAAGTGTGCTGCTGGGCTGCGTGTATGTGTTGAATGTGTCCACGGGGCAGCAGGACTGTCACTGGGTCTAGTTGGAACCAGTGGTTCTTTTTTTCCACAGTTAATTGGTTTACTGTCACTTTATACTGGGCTTGGTATGTTGATAGAAAAACAGCCTTTGCACCCAGTTCTGTGCCACTCATAGCTTTTTTTAGACATACATCCCAACTGTGTGATCTAATACGTAAGACTCATTGTAGTCCTGTCAGATGTGTGCCTAAGCTTTGACTGAAAGATTATGATGTCATAAGATGCTACTGAGTTCAGGCTGTTTATTGACACTTTCAGTTTTACCACTGGAGGGCAGCAAGAACTCTTAGAACTACAAGGTTTCTCAGTGTATTTATTTTGTATATAGTGACATTCACTGGGATTGAACTATGCTATTGTATGAATCTGATGAATAAATATGATTTTTATCTTATTTTCCAGGAGTGTTTTCATAACCCTAACCCTATACGTTGTTGCCTACAAGTTTCCATCAAGTACAGACTTCATGACAGCGTCATTCTTTTTCTTGTGTAGAAAAGTACTTGAATATATATAAACAACTAAAGGAATTATACAAAGTAAGACAGAGACAGACGACAAAAACAAAGGGGACAAAAGCAAACTGAGGAGTATAACAGTTTGGACTGATGTTAAATGAGGCTAGTAGCTTCTACATATGCCAGGGACCACCAGTACCTCTATTCCTTCAGTATAACATGTGTAACACATTTCACATTTGAAATTAACAACATTATTTAAAGTAATGGATGCAGTGAATCTGGGGCTTTTGGTCCTGAACAGTCAGTCTCATCCAGTAATTTTAAATAAGTTGCTCGTAGTGACAAATCCACATATAACTATCTCACTAACAAATCAAACACTATATGTAAAGTGTTTAAAATGTTATACATAAATAGTGAAACAAGTCCACACCCATGGAATATACAAGACTTTTCTAGAGTGTTCTAAACTGTACTTTAGGCTCCTATTGGCAGACTGACAGGCCATGAACAGAGAAAATAACTCCAATGTCCCATGTCAAGATTTGTCCAAAAATACTTTTATTTTCCCTCTTTCGCAGATTATAAAGCTGATATAAATATATATTATTACCTATAAGGCCATTACATCTACAATGACACTGATCTTTAGCTCCTTATATTCAAAATACATGATGTAATCTTTAACAGCCATCAATCCATTGTCCACATGGCTTTACCTGCTCACTGTAGTGTATCCCAGTTCACATAGGTGAGAGGTGGTGAACACCTGGACTGGTCATCAGTCCGTCGCAAGGTTGTAACACTCAGTACAGTCTCTGACTTGTGTAGTTCACATCTCACTCACATCCACCCCAGTCATTATTTTAACAACCCATGGATGGACTGCAGGGAACCCACACAGACACAGGGAGAACATGCAAATCCACACAGACAGGCCAGAGCCAGACAGTGCTAATCACTAGCTTTTACAGACACATTTCTATGAAAGAAAAGTGACGAGAGTAATGCCGAGTCATTGCTACGAAAAACATCTGAGGTCAGTGACAATGACACCAACACACTGACAGAAAAAAAACAGCAGAATGCATGTGGCCAACTGGTCTAACTTTACTGGAATCTGAGTTTATTATTATTTAATTTATTGCGTAGACCGACTATATATAGTAAAGATACAATTCTTACATGGAGGTTGTCTTTAGTGAGGATTTGAAACAATCCATTTTATCCCAAAACATAGTTTTCTATAGCATCTGCTTAAAATGAGATGATTAAGATAACTTAAGATATTTTTTTACGCAACAGACTTATCGTCAAGATTTAGACATTATCTTGATACTGTATATATCGACTTATCATACTATAAATGGACATGAACTCGACCAGTTTTACGTTAACGACTTATCTTACGATATATGGACATGTTTGTATACATAAGAACATCACCAACATTTTAGCCCACATGATGCCAGAATAAACAGGTAGGATTTCCCCTACCATTCGAAGACTTGGGTGCAGCACCTAAGCATTTTTTCCTCAAACTCGTCAAAACAATGCCAAGACATGTCAGCTTCAGTGTGATGATGTGTGGAATAGGGGAGACTGGGGATGTTTTTTTTTTAACATATATGTTTGTATTTAAGAGCTATTTTAAGCTGAAATGTGATGCAAACTAGTTATACGTGTCTGCTATTAAATGCTGTTAATCTCTCTAACATTAGTCCCTTCTACTCCTGTTTTATTTCTGTGGTTGTATTAACATTATGAAATACAAATTACGATTTAAGATTAGAATTTAAGCCACTGAGAGCTTTTTATTCAACAAATTACCTTTTAACATAATTTGTGTGTGTGGCCCACAGATTTCAGGTCTTACACAAAATTATTGTTTGGGGTAGGTAACATTTTGTTGGTACAACTAACTCTGGCTAACAGCTAAAATATTAGCACTTACAACTTGCATGAAATATAAAGCTATATAGAAAGTTTGATGAATTTAACTACAAAAAAAATAAATACATCATATATTTTTTATACCAACATTCAGTTTTACTTTGCTCCACCCTTTCAAGTCACTTCTGGTTGCAAAAAAGCAACAGCTAAAATGCAGAACGTCCACTTCTTATAATTTTCATCTTACAACTTAAACCCTTTCAGTGTGTTTTCAGTTCATGAAAGTTAATGGTAACATTCTGGTTGCCTAAAAATATTTTATTCAACGTTTTGTTATACATGGTTGCAGAAAAACAAGATGATGACGGCCAAAATACCGACCTCGAAGCTTCAAAAGTGCAGTCTGCAAACCAATTGGTGACATCACGGTGACTATGTTCACCTCTTATATACAGTCTTAAGGATTAGAGGGATTTTCTCCAACTTAATTGCCTCGTTGTAGTCTGTAGCGGTCTCTGGGTTCCTCAGAAACCTCCTTTTAGTTCCCCTCAAGTTGGCCATGACAGCTTCCTTTTAGTTTGGAAGCACCAGCAGGTCGGATTAGAGGTGTGGCGTAGCGTTGAGTGCTATCAATCATTAGTCTTACATTTCGGGCTTCTAACATTTGGATTGCCTGTTAATGGCCGGGCAATATTTCAAGTTGCCACAGCCATACAACACGGCTGTGCAGAGACTCGGCAGCAGTGAGAGATGCGCGAACTGCTTAAGTACGGCTGAAAACTGAAGAATCAGGAGTTTCCGAACCCATACAAGAAATATTAACATTGTTCTTTAAATCAATCTGAATAAAGAATTGGTGAAGAGGAGGTCCTGATCAAACATATATATAGTTAGGCGTACACTGATATTCCTCTCAGCACTCTTTAGTTTCTTTGAGTCTCTTCCCCGTTTGTTGGTTTTTTGTTTCAACTCCACTCACATCAATCTGGTTTCTGGCAGCAGAGACGGATAAAGAGACAGATATTTCCCTCAGGAGTTGGTGGTGAACAAAGACAGAGCGAAAAGAGAGAGAAAACAGGATCACAAATGTTCAGGTGGAGACAAGTGGCCCTAATTAAAAATCCATTTAATTGGTCTATCTGCGGTCATTTCTTGTGTTTTCAAATGGAAACGCCCACTCTGCCGTTAGCAAAGAGCAGTGACGTAGGTTACTAATAAGGACGTTGGTTATCAATAATAATATATTAAGCTAATCAATACGGTTATGAATCAAGTGGACACATCTGCTGTGCTAAGTTTGAAAATAACAGATTTTTTGAAGTGGGGTTGTAGTCACATGTTCTGTGTGCTAACATTTTTGTTTTCATCAGTGGAGCGCAGTGACTTTGAAGAAAGAGACATAATGGCTTCAGTTTTCAGTCAGAAACGCTTTTAACGCAGCTTTAATAATGCACAGAGGAAATTTTTTTTTTTTTTAAACTCTGATCAAACCTGTGAAATCAGTCTTTAATCTCACGCTGTCTGTCCTCCACTGTGTCTAACTCTCCTAACTACTGATGGGAGCTTGTGTTCAGTATACTGCAAGCTGCTCTTTAGAGATTGTTCAGTGAAACAGAATGACATCCCTGGTTCACTGCCGTCAGATGATTCAGGGAATTCACAGGAGCGGAAGGACGAGGTTTCCCTCTCACTCACAGAAAAGGAAAAGAAGAACAACTTTCTGTCTCTGAGGGGCAAAGCTTCATCATCTTCAGTAGAGACACCAACATCTGTGGTTTGATATTTGCACTGGAGCATCCTTCAAGGATTGGTCAGATGGATTGTACATCAGATTTGCTTCAAAATGGGATAATAAGAATTATTATGATGGTGGTATTAAGAAGGAATGAGTAAGCCTGGATTATTGTGACACAAACAGGATATTGGCAAATTTGGAATTTATAAATTGGATTCTTCGTCGTCGCGGTAACAGTATCCAATACCTTGTGAAGTCAGATTTCCGGAGACTGAGTTCACCATGCTGTACTTTCAGGTGGTGATTCTAGCAGCTACAGTGATGCTGGTTTACTACTGTGAGTTCACGGACACTTTCAGTCCGGCACAGCAAGGCTTCATCTGCAGAGACCCGACTTTAACTAAACCAGATCCTGGACCTGAACAGGACAGCCGCCTACAGCCAGTAATACTGTACTCTGTGCTGGGTGGACTACCTGTTGTACTGGTAAGTCTAGATTTAAACCCAATCAACTGAAGGTTTGTTTGTTTTTTGCTGTGAAGAAGACAAGGATGCTCTTGTTAAGGGACCAAGTGCGAGGAATAGAGAAGCTCCCAGTCAAACATGTTGATCTTATTTTAATATTACTTCCATGTTTTTATATTTCAGGTTTTGGACCTGCCTGGTCTCCTTCATTATGAATTGAAATACGCTACTATGAATTTTCCTGATGTGTCTGTTGCACTCTGTGACAGCGAATTGTCTCCAGCTCTGCAGTCACCCTCAGCTCTACGGAGCCTTTTAGCCTCTCATCTCTTTATTTTGGCTTTAAGGCCTACAACTTTACTGTTGTAGTTAAAGTGGCAACAGACAACCTTTCAACAAAAGGAGAGAGAGATGTATGTTTGTATCTTGCTCATCTTGGCTTCCATGCTCCTGGTTCATTTGCTGGCAGCCAGTGGTAGCGTTAGCAACATGGCTACTGTTAGCGGAATTGCAAAGTGAAAGAGAGGCTTACAGGGAAGCAATCTTAACGCTGGTGATGTCATTATTCCATATAGCCATTACAATGTGGCGGGTGGCTGAAGGGAGGGACGGAGAGGCAGAATGGGCAAGAGTAACACATCCGAGGCAGACATTGGGACACTATATTGGACTTACATTCCTCAGTACTCTGCTGGATGTCTAAATTATTGACAGCTGTTCTAACAACACAACAACTATGATCATGTGTTGTGTTTATAGGTGTTGTGCTGCCCCAAAGTGGCAAAACAAATAATAGTTTGCTGTTTTAAAACGCTACAGATAGTTACATGATTAATTCTATGAACATATTATTATCAATTATAATTATTAATCCTATAATATATAATGGTATTTAACAGCTGACTCCAGTATTATAATTCTCCTTGGTAGACATACATCTCTATGTGTCTGCTTTGACTGTACATCTGAAAGGACCACATACACCACTGTGAGTTCGCTGCACATCTGAATGGCAAACACTCCTGTAAAACCTGTAGGTTTCCTGAGCATAGGTTGTGATTTTTAGGGGAAGGATTCTATTTCCGTTCTGGACATTTGACACTGGTAAGATATAATGGAGGACAAAGTGAAAATGAGGGGGTATGAAAATAAGCTTGTGTGACAGTTTACATCAGCACTGGTAACTTTATTCGAATATTATTTGAATCCAAAAGTGATCTTTGTTCATTGTGTTTCTCAGATTGCAGGTGTGGAGCTTGTTATCTTCCTCCTTCACTACAACTCAAACTACCTATACGATCAGGAGAAGGTTGTTGTCATGGGTGACTGTTGCTACGTGAACCCAATGGTGCGCAGGACTTTCCGTTTCCTTGGTAATGTCATAACAAATATGATGGTAAAATAACTTAAACCTACACTGACATTTAGAGAGGTGAAATGCTGCCCCTTATTTATTTGAAGCATGTGGTCCCATCCAACACATAGCTTCAATACGTACTTCATACTGACAATCATTTTTAATCATCAGTCAGTGTCATTCAGTGGTGATTGTAGTCATCCTCCTCTGGTTTTGGCCAGCTTCCTCTGGTGTACAGGTTTTTAATATATTGGTAGAAAAGTGAATGCTGTCATACAGTCCAAAACATCAAATGCATCGTTTCATTCTGACAAGATACATTCTTTGTTATAAAGGACCATTTTATGAGATGCTTCGTCATTATAACTACATACCTACTTGTTGTAAAATGATGCAATAAACTAGCAGTTATAAGAACGAGGTGCATCGTCTGTTACAATGACATTATTTGTAATTATACATGTATAAATTAGATAATCATACAATACACCTTTGTCCTGCTAACAGGTCAACATTTGTACTGTAAAAAAGCCACACAAAAACGATTCCTTACTTAACAAACACTCAGCAATTAACTAATGAATTGAGTATTGAGAGATTTCAGACACTACCAAATTTTGTTCATGTTGCATCATCAATGAGATGAAGTGTACTGCATTTTCATCTGAGATGAAACTGCATTTTTGCATTTGAAATGTGCAATTGTTAGCAGAAAGAAGTCCCCTTGCTACTTTTCCCTGTTGGAATATTTAAAGGAATATTGCGCATAAATTTCACAAATAACAATCTGCTCATTTGGAAAATGGCAGATGTGCTTTAATAGCTCTTACATTTCTTACATGATTCTTTTCTTGTTATGATGACAAATGTTTGAAATGTTTCTTTTTGATTTATACACACACATTTGTGTGCAATTGAAAGTGTCATGCTAACACTGTATCATCTTGTCATCTGTGTATGCTTCTTTGTAGGTGTGTATGTCTTCGGTCTGTTCACAACAGACATCTTTGTCAACGCAGGTCAGCTGGTCACAGGATGTCTGGCCCCTCACTTCCTGTCTGTTTGCCAGCCCAATTACACTGCCCTCGGCTGCCTGGACACACAGCACTTTGTCAGCCAATCAGATGCTTGCACTGGTGACCCTGATGACATCATGAGCGCAAGGAAGACCTTCCCCTCCAAAGAGGCTGCGCTGAGTCTGTATACAGCTGTTTACCTGGCAGTAAGTGGCTCTGTTTAATGTAGCAGGTGCTGGAAATGTGCACAGACTAGCATAAATGATCAATAAATGCTGTTTATCTTCACATACGGCTGCTTCTGAATAGTGTTGCAGAAATAAAGTGACTGTCCTCTCCAGATGTACATCATGTCCTGCATCGATTCCAGAGGAGGTCGTCTGACTGGCCCCCTGCTCAGCCTCTCATTGGTCAGTCTGGCTTTGCTAACAGGCATCAACAGAGTGGCCGAGTATCGAAACCACTGGAGTGATGTCATCGCTGGACAAGCCATCGGGGGAGCTATCGCTGTCTTTCTGGTGAGTTATTATGCATCTTATGATCCGTGGTAGCACATGTGCATGAATCTAACAACACTAACACTTTTCAGAGCTTCATTGTACATATTATTATTAAAAGATCGTTAGACCATTGAAGTCACCTTCATGATCAATCTTACTGTTTGTTGCAACTTTTTTCCCTAAGGCCAGACTTCAGATGTCTCTGTAATGAGACAACCCAATGGCCAGGAAAAACAGCTGGCATTGCACATTTCTGCAAACCACGAATACATTGAAAGACGCCATTTTAGCATTCGATCAGAGCAAGGTAGAAAGAGTGAGCAGGTGACTCTATATATATATATATATATATATATATATATATATATATATATATATATATATATATATATATATATATATATATATACTAGTGCTGGGCAACGATTACAATTTTTAATCGCGATTAATCGCATGATTTTGTTGATATATGAACAAAAGTGCAATAACATTTGGTTTGCAAACACTTTAAACAAATAAGGTTCTTTTTAACAGCAGTATTCCCTTTACATTTTTAAAAAGACAGTCTCATAGAGTATGTTCTCCTTTACTTTTCCATATGAACGTCAATGTCAATGTAATTTAGTAAGGTAGACCTACAGTATAGTACAGCATGTACTGTAAGAATACAGTTTACAGTTTGGATTTACAAAAGGGTATTCAGTAGACAAGCGCCCTCTCCCCTCCCAAACAAAGAAGAGTCAAATCTCACTCAGTTGTTCCTCCCTACTTACTTATAGTCAAGATGGCAGCAAATAAAACAACAACAGGGATTTATTCATCTCGTATTGAACCCATTGATCATAACATATTGGGTATAGAATCAATCACATTCAAAATGAAACCAAAGTTTTCTATGGATGTCAATTTTTGAGCCATGGCAAAGGCCAACATGTGCCTTTTGCTACTGAAGCCACAAGGAGTAAGGAGTCAGCAGTCAATGACGGTATAAAACAGTCAATAAAATGTGTTTTTCAAGAATTGGGAATCATCGCAAACCACAAGAGGTCATAACCAACAAATGAGCACAAACAAATGTTAGGCTGAAGGGTCCAATAGTATGCAAGGATATCCGTGGACAGCACGCACACACGTACACACGTACACACATCCGAATTCATCTAATGCCTAGCAGAGACAATAAGTCCAGCAATAAAATTGATGAATCAGTCAAATGAATCAAAAGTCATCAACACCAAGTATTTCTGTAATCCTTGCATTTGCCAGCAGACAGACAGTAAGTACCCTGTTCCTCGTATCCTGTAACTTCTTTGAACTCTGATAACAGTATTGATTTTAAATGAATTACTTTCCCTCACATACGTTACATTTTAAGATCGTTTTTCAAACTAACCAGAGGATCCCAGAGCCTCCTTTCAGAGGGTCAGACCACTGCTCTGCCTGCCTCTGTGCACCATTATGTTGCTGAGCCAAAGATATTTAGCCTATTTCTTTCATAGAAAACTGGTCTAATGGACTAAATTGCTGCAGGACACACAAACACACTGCACACAAGTTGGTGTTGCTTGAATGAACTTGAAATCCTCTTTTGTGTAACAAGTCATGCACGACAGTGTTGGCGGGGACAAAAAGCTGGGTCACAAAAACAATATATAAAAAATGAGGGAGCTCTGTTTCAATAGCTCAAAAGTATTCGCCCACTTATTTCATTCTTTGTGTATAGGCTTAGTCTTTTGTCCTATGACTGCGTTTGGCTACATATTTTCCTTGTCATATACACATGTATTTTTTGGGTTCGCGCAAACATTTGATTTGTCTGCAAAGAATCATTTGACATGGTTGAAATGACTCGATGTCTCTTGTTCTTTCGCTCTTTCTAGGTGGTGTTTGTGGTTCAGTATTTTAAAACGAGACCTGTGATTTCTCAGAGTCCCTCAGATGCCGGCACAGCTGACACTGATGAACCCCAAATGAACCACGTCATGGAAACCAGTGACAAATACATCATCTCACAGGTAGCTTACGCACTACATGTTTACACGTTTTGGTTTTTAGTTCACAGTGTAACAGTCTGTATATATAACAACGATACATCCATATTTGTTTTTCTGACATGACCTAAATTGAAAGTACAGCAACCAAAAGCAACAACACCATTAGCAAAGGGAGTGTCACTCGTCACAGTTTCTTGACAATTGGGCGATTCTATTGTATTTGGGACGAATCAAATACAGATCTCAATTTTCTGCAGCAATGTACAAATTCCAATAATAATTTTGTATTAAATGTTTTTCTTTTCTGCTCCTATAGAACCCAGAATCCTGCACAGAAGTCACATGACTATGACCCCCAGCAGCTTCTTGCAGCATTTGTAAATTAATCAATCATTACCACCTTAATCTAAGGCCTTTGCACACCAACTCCTTATTTTTTTATATGCATTTTTTTAGTCCATCATGAAATATGAATTCTTATGCATAGAAACACTGAAGATTGATGTTGATGTGTATTTAAATCTATTTGTTGCAAAAATGTATTGGTTTATTAATGGATAGCACCAGTCCAAAGCGGGGCTAATGAATGAATGACATTAGCAAGACGCCATTGATTAGCTGCCTAGAGCGATATCTCGACTGTCTGATCTTTCGTACATCCCTTGTTTTGCGATCATTTCCCATCATCCCCGATTCCAAACTGTTCTGAAATCACCTGCCGCTTTTTCTGTGTATTCTATATTTTCTTTGTCATAAAGTGCTTTGTGCTGAGAGATGAAGTGTATTAGCGTATCAGATCCCACTTTAGAGTTGGTTTTATGGTGGCTCTGAGTGGTCAAACAACTCTCTCAGCTTTTGACGGAGGCCAAAAAATTCGGAAAAATGAACCTGTTGTCAAAACGGAATTTTCTGCAGTTTTGGGCAACAAAATATGGACTTGGTGTGCAAAGGCCTTAATTAGTTTAATTGCTGCAAACCAGTTGTCACTACATAATATGACATTTTGTAAAAACTGTGGACCATGAATTCATATTATACATTATGGGATATAGTAGTTATCCATAAGTTTTAAGGTGTTTAAAGAGAAACTGTGAGGAGTAATTTACTTGCACGTGTGATATATGTGGTTAGTGGTCATAGTCTCCCTCCAGCTGGCAGCAGAGTACTTGTAGGCAGTATATGTTCCATCATCTCAAGATGGTTGTTGTATTGCTTAAGTTATAATGCTGTTGGTTATATATATCTTTGTTCTGTCATTTATTTGCATGTCTAAGTTCTTTCATTTAGTTTGTTCTATAGTGAAAAGACTTGTTAGGAAGTAAAAAAACCTCCCTCATTCCCAAAGATACTTATAGACATTGTTTGATGAGATTTTTTCTGTTCAGGTAAAATCTATGTTGAATATGCATCATGTTTTAAAGTACAGTGCTGTGTATCACTTCAAACTCACAGGCCAGCAAAGAGATTATTTACTTTGAATACACTCAGTGTCTTTTGTTCCCATGCTACTCATCCTTCTATTTTAATACCTTCTACAGTGTATGTACACAGGCAGAACTTTAACTTTAAAAATTGTTTTAAAAAACATTTAAAAAAAATGTATGATACAACCTGGTTTCATCAGCTGGTATGATGTGCATTCTGTAAAAAAAAGAATAATACAGTAGCCTCATGTACTGTAAATATGAACATATATTTGACTCTTCTGTATGAGCAGTAGTGTATGTTAATATAGATACTGTATCACAATGACGTAGGACCTTGACTCAAGTTGCCCTGTAGCTGTCATGATGGATTTCTGCCTCACATTCATTCTGAATATTTGATTTACATGTGATTATGATACATGAATAGATACATGGTGTTTCACTCATTTACTTACCTGAGATGACTTAGTTTGTGCAGTGGTGTGGTGACTTCTTCCGTGGTTTTTCTGTTGGTCATGTTTGAGTTTCTGTGCTCTTATTGTGAAACAAGAGTCAGTAAGATGTCAGACAGGTTAGTGGGGAGGCAGCGACTTCACCTCAGCTCACTCAGAGCTGCTCTGCTCTCCCACAGAGTGCTTCTTAAGGGTCGGACAGTCGTACAGTACCAGAACTCCCCCTTCAAACACTTACATAATAAAAGAAATGGGCAAGTAAGTGTAATTCACATTTTTGATTTGATTTGACTGTGCTGTCATTTAGAGTGAAGGGACCCTTCCAATAATAATAAATAATAATAATAAAGGTTTACTGTCAGGCATGACCCAATATAAAGACATTGTATCACATTATCATCAAAACAACTTAATACTAATGAAAACATTCAGCAGTCCCTTTACTTAAAATTAACAACAACAAAAACATATGTTCTAAATACATTATTTATTGAAAGCTAAAAGATGTGTTTGGGTCATTCCAATAATGAGTTTATTAAAAATAATCTAGTTTATTCATAAATACACGTTTCAACCTATTATAAGCCATAAGCATCAGCTTTCTTTATGAACATCAGATGTTTCTATAAATGTAGACACATATAGGAACAACAATTGATTTTACATCCACAATCAAACCAAGGGAGTTTAGAATGGTAAACTTAGTACATGTGTCACAACTTAGTCTGTCATGTCTTGTTTTGACCCTGCCTTTAATTCTCCTGTCATCTCAGATCCTCTGATTACCTCATTCCCTCAAAATTCTCTCAAATTGTCTAGTATGTTTTTGCCTATTCACTCCTGTTGTTGTTGCCCGTTCCTGACCTTTTGACTGTCTTTGGGATTTGTTTGCTACACGGACTGATTACCTGGTTTGACCCTTTGCTTGTCTTCGGATTTTTAACTTTGAAGTAAACCACTTCTACCTGAACCTGAGTTTGTGTGTTGTCGTGCTTTTGGGTTCAAGTCTGCCTCCAGTTGTCACAATTTGTACCGCGCATTTCTAGTCGTCCGACCAGAGCGTGTCACCATTCACCCATTCACACTCATTCATTCACCGATTCCCTTTAATTTACCCTTAAACTGATCCAACAATCCAAGATGTATTTTCTTTGCTGCACAATCAAATCAAACAGAAAACAACAGTTGCTCAGTCAATGACTGTGCATTAGATTATATGTAGGTCTAAATGTTTGTAAGCCTTTGTTTTTGGCTGTAATTGTCTTGGCTACTGTTAGTGATATACTTATTCAATGACAACCTTTCAGGAGACAACTGCAGAGCGTATTGTTGATTCTTACTACAGCACTATGGTTAAGTCTTTATGGGTTAATGACGGCCAATACTTTTATGATATATTTTGGAATAAGGCTGCCAATGTCTGACATAAAACAAAATTAATATGTATTTTCTCCTGTATGCCTCTTTCACACAAAAAAGATAATAATATTAATAATTTTAAGGTCTAACTTCACATGCAATTGAAGGGTTTCATTCACATCTGATGAATGATGAATACACTCAGTGTCTTTTGTTCCCATGCTACTCATCCTTCTATTTTAATACCTTCTACAGTGTATGTAAACAGGCAGAACTTTAACTTTAAAAATTGTTTTAAAAAACATTTAAAAAAATGTATGATACAACCTGGTTTCATCAGCTGGTATGATGTGCATTCTGTAAAAAAAAGAATAATACAGCAGCCTCATGTACTGTAAATATGAACATATATTTGACTCTTCTGTATGAAAGATCTAAGTCTAGGGGGGTGTTGAACAGTTGAACAAATTTTCTTCTCTTTACTTCTCATGCAGATTATTATCTAATTGACATTTGTATATTTATTACATGAATATAAACAGCTTCGTTATTTTCCAAATTGTATTGACGAGTTAAAAATGCAGTACAGCATCATGCACAGTTACAGAACAGTCAGTTATGAGTTGATTAATTACTTTTCGTTAGTGGACATTTTTCTAGCAATAGTTTGGATCACTTCTATTGGCTGACAGAGGGACAGCCAACTGTCAATCAACTGTAGCACACGCGCAACCGCAAAGCCCCGCCCACCTACACCTGGAGCCTTGAGGTCTCGCGCTTCCCGCGGGACAGACAGCGACACAACCGTCCAGCACGAGAGAGCTAGCGGGCTTCTGCGAGGTAAGCTAACTGAACACGATTTTCTGCACGTCTTTCTTTTATAGTATTAATAGGTGGGAAGTATGACGTGTTTCCTTGTTGTGTACATAAATAATAAGGTGTGCCACCAGCTATTAAAGTGACTTTGTCATTAAGGACTCAAGTTACCCAACATTCACTTAATAATTACAAGTAACTTCAGCAACAAATGACAGCTTCAGAGGTATATATGTTGACAGAATGAAAATTGATAGGCTCATTATGGTGAAGTGCACAGTCTGGGAGAGAGAGAGAGAGAGAGAGAGAGAGAGAGAGAGAGACACAGAGAGACACAGAGAGAGAGAGAGAGACACACACACACACAGAGAGAGAGAGAGAGAGAGACAGAGAGAGATAATTCTTTAATTCTGTTTAAGCTTCAGTTTCTCCTTGCTGCTGCTTGTCCCGTAGTTTGAGCTGAGTTTTGTGAGCTATACAAGGCAGTGGTATAAAAACCTTTAACGTTAACTCTGTACACACACCCACAGTATTCATTTGAGACGTTTATAAATTCACTCAACACAAACTCATCATATGCTCTGTAATTACTGTATTACATACTGCAGATACTTAGCGGTTGTGTAGTAGTTTTTTAGTACTTTAGTACTGTACTGTACTTTGATAGTTGGTACACTGTGTGAAAGTATAGGCCAAATGAAGAAAGATGTAATTTTAATGTTTTGGAGATGCATTCATGTGATTTCTTTGAAAAGTCGTGTGTGTTTCATTCTATTTAGAGACAGCTGAAAGAGTAGAGCCCCGTACGGTGATACTGTGACGTCAGTGACATAAAGTAAATGCACAGGAACAGTTGGGAGAATTTGTAGATAGTGAGGTACTGAGCACATGGTCGTCAATCTGTCCTTCTGTCTGTATTGTTGCTGCCAAGCAGATGGCTTACACAGATTACCAGCCTCATGAGCAGATTAGCTCAGTTTGCCCACTGCTTTACTGACTCGTTACCTGACTGACTGACAGGATATAAACTCTACTCTGCTTTTATTTTGTAGGAGTGATAACACAGTCATCCTTATTGATTAATAACTGTGTGGTTGGCAAATGTGTTTTCCCTTTTTTACGAGGCGATGTGAGGACTGAGTGGATGAACTGTTTGACAGCCTATGTGACTGACAGAGGGTCAGATTGAGCCTCAGGCTGACAGCACGGATGCCTTGCGAGGGCAGAACAATATGTAGTCCCTCTCTGACTGATTTGTTAAAGGTATTTGGAGCAATATTAATCTGAGACCCTTTTCTCCTGGCTGACCTGAGGCAGTGGGTCAATAACATGTTAGCATATCTATATTATATTTGTTTAGCTATGGGGTATACTGCAGGCCTTAGGAGGTGTTGGTTCAATACCAGTAGAGAAGTATATGAGGCTCACACCAGACACCTGGATCTTCACTCAGTTTGCCAAATGGTGACCTGGAAATAGAAGCAGTAAATGAGCATGTTTCTGTCTAAGAATACCCTCCACCCCCTGACCCCCTTATACATGTGAACATGTTTGAACCCCCACTATAAACTCTCCTGACCCACATCTATATTAAACACACAGCCTCCTGCCTATATTCACACAGCAGGCTCTGCAGGGTGGGGTATAAACCCAAAGAGTGGTGTTTTTAACGTTTATTTAATTTTGAAGTTCAAAATGCAGTACAGCTGTTTCAAACGCTTTTCAAATTAATGACATTAATTAATCAAATAAATTAAATTAAATTAAAATACACTATAATACAGTACTGTATATAAAACATAGTTAACTGTAGTTCAAAGTATAATTAGTCGATAGCCTAAAACAGCATTGTGCTGTTTACATACACAGTAACTTCAGTAGTGCAAATAGGCTACGAAGCAACAGCTTGGCACTGGTTTCAGTGTAATGTCTAATATCAAAATAAAGTATAAAATATACCATTTCTTTCCCATACGTTATCATGTATGAAAGGACCCAAAATGAAGTCTGTAAGCGGACGACTTGATTACTATAAGCAAGTTATTTAAACAGTATTTGTCTAAGAATGATTTCGTCCAAAGCTTTTTGTGCATAAAGGCGGTTTATCACTGTGACACTGATCACTATAAGCAGTTTCCTCTGTGATGTCGTTTACCCAGACTTCACAGCAGCACCCTCTGATGAACAGTGACGATGACACTTATTAAGTTACCTCAAGGGGTTACCTCCTGGCCAATATTGTATGCTATATGTAATAACAACTTATATGTAATATTGTATTGAATGTATTGTCAGTATTTTATATTGTTATGTGTTTTTGTGTGCTGGAGACAGATGAGAGGGAATTGACTGGGAGGTGAAGGAGATGAGGAGTCTTTCAGTCTTTTATTGTATTCCTTAAAAAAAGGCAATACATATTGTTTATATTCAGAACAGAAAGAAATGGTAGCAATAAGGAAATCATCACGTGAATGAAGACAAGAATAAAAGAAACCTAATTTGACCCTTAGAACTGTCATGAAATCTTTTTTTTAACGTTTGCTGTGAGCTATATTTAAACCATAGACGGCTGAAAAAGCAAATATTTAAAACCACAACAAGGCAACAATGACATGGCTCACACGGTGGACAGCTGGACCAGCAGGACCAGCAGGACCTGGACACCCCATTGACCCACTAGATGTGACCCCTCAAGTGCTTCTGAATAGGAAGTCACAAATCTACCCCTGATACAGCAGCAGTTAGTTTTAGACATGTAGTTAACACATAAACATTAAAATCATCATGTGGTCACAATGATTGACAGTATACTTAATATAGACTGTGTACATAAAACATAATACAGATAGAGAAAACCACATGTACTAGAAAGGGAAAACAATCTGCCACAATAACATCCACATTCCATTATAACACAACTTGCATAAAAATATATATATATATATATATATATATATATATATATATATATATATATATATATAGTTGTCCCAAAACTGACATTAGGACAGAATGCATGCTGCACATGTAACATTAGGCAAACTGAGTGTCATAATTCCACTGTTTCCCCATTCGTCCTGCTGAAGCCTCACGTCTTATTGTCCTTATTGTCAGTTTTTTAATTCAGTAGTTCATAAAAACATAGTTCTGGCTTCTTTACCTTGTTGGTGGTGCATCCCACTACACGGCAGCTTGAGGCATTTTCTGTTGTTTGCTAGCACCTTCACACAATACAAAGTCCATTTAGAATGATGGATTGTTTTCCCCCCTCGTGTGGCCGAGACTTTATTGCACTCTGACTCTGTAGAAATGTGAGACTGTGCAGTAGAGATGCCAATCCGTTTTACATTTTCAATTTTATGTATGTATATGACGTTCCAATAAAGTATATGTAATCTTGTAAAATGTAGTATAAATAACTACAGATGACAATAAGTATAACATTAAGAATGTTTCACGGCTTCCAGTGTAAGCTTTACACTGTCTTAAAAAAAAAGATTGTCTGGAGCCTCACTGTCAATCCTAGTTCTTAGACAGAAAATCTGAGCCGGCTATGAAAATAGCAATCAGTGCATCTCTACTGTACAGTATGTGGCAGAAAGGGGAAACTACACACACACACACACACACACAGACACACATTGAAATATGAATTTCAATATGAATATTTTTTTGGTTTTACTTAATAATAGATACAGATGAAGTACTGTGATGCATTACAGTAGAGTAAGATCAATAAGACTTCTTATTGATCCCATAAACTGGAGGTTTTCCTGCTATCAACTCAAATCCATTTGTACTGCTGTGTGTTGTTAAAGCTGTCATCATTGTTACAGTCGTCTGGCTGGGCTCTGATTGGATAATCTTGTAGATCAGTGCAGTTTGCCTTTATTTCAATGTTGAACAGTGGAAAAAAAGGTGTCCAACAAGTATCTCCTGTTTCTTGTCCACTGTCTCCTTGCTCTCTTTTTCTCCCTCCTGCAGCATGGAGGAGTCTGACCTGCTGAAAGAGAGGCTGCAGGCCATCACTGTAATGCTTTTTGTTGCCATACCTACAACATTTATACAGTTTACTAACCCAAACATTCATTAAAGAAATGTATGTATATATCTGCCTATAACCTTCTATCTTTTGTCTGTAATGTAACAGGAGAAACATCGCATCCAGGAAGACATTAAACAGAGGAAACTGGAGCTGGACCGAGAAAAACTCAAACTTCAGCATCTAAAGGTTCACGTTACACTCTTATACTTTGTCTCAGTAAATGTACAAATGGGCAGCGCTAACACCAGATGAGGTGTGTGGTAAACCGTTTGGATAGATGGGTATTATCTCTTATTAGCACGAATAATCACTCTGTCCATCTGTTTGTCCACAAACGTTCATAAGAAAGACACTGTGGTCACCATTACCTGTTTGACTACACTGATCAGCTGCTGCCATGTGAACTCATTTAGTGAAATCACAATGAGAAGAACATTGATCAGGGGAAATGACACCTGTTGGCAGCTGTAGATGTAAACCTGATTACATTTAAATAGATCTTAATCCTCGTTATTAAATCCTCTGAAATCATTAGAAAAAAGCCCTGAGAGAGCAGTGGCTGCTACAGGACTCAGCTTCCCACAATGCAACAGACTCTCCACAGCAACAGAGCCTTCTGTCTGACCAGCAGCAGACCAGAGCACTGCAGCTCAACATCCACAGGTACAAAACACACACACACACACACACACACACACACACACACTCACACACACAAACCAATATGATCTATTGAACCTACACTGTCTCCTCTGACCCATTAGGATAGAAATGGAGGTGGAGTCTTTGGAGAGAGAGGAGTTTATGATTTCTACCAACGAGACTTTCATCCTCAGCAGACTGAAGGCTGTGGAGAAAAGTCCAAGGGACATTATCAAGGTAGTCGCACACTCTGTCTCTCACAGACACACACATTGGCATTGTACATTTCTGCAAACCACAGGATACACTGAATGACAATTTCTGAATGCAAAATACATTTCATGAATATATTCAGCCATGTGTCTCGCTTACAGAGACGCACAATGACAACATGGTTGACGTTTTGAAATTTGTTGTGTTTAGGGAACCAAACAGCTTGGTTAAGGTTCGAGAAAAGATTAAAATAACAACGTAACTTAACAACTTAACTAGCGTTACTAAACAACAACAACTGCCCTTAGCAGACTTTGTTACATATGTAACATCGTTACCTAACAAAGCCAACGCTGCTTTTTGGTTTCACACGGCACACAAACAGTGAAAGTCGTGTGAACGCACAATGCCAAGATATTCTCCTGGTGACCGGGCTGACACAGCTGTACAGTGTTTTGGTGCTTTCGACATGTTGCATTTACATGTTGATTTGTGTTTGTCCTCTAGGAGGCCCGGGACAGCTTCGTTCCTGGTAAGTCATGACATCATTTGGATGCTTTAACCAGCACACAAGATGAATATGTGTTAGCAGTTCTGTTTTCTGTCCCACAGAGGCGTTACTGGTCACCAAAGGGATCCCTGATGTCCCAGAATCCCCCTCTCCACCAGCCAACAAACACTCTGAAGCAAACACACAAAGAAAGAGTGAGATCATTTCTACACATACCTGTAAAGTCTTTCAAAGCACATTGGTCTTTGCAGTTTAGGAGTGATGATATAGTCCTGTAGTTTGATGACAAATAACCTTAAAGGAATAATCTACTGAAAAGCTGCGTTTTAGTATCAAACATTCACTTGAGATGTGTCTGAAAAGCTTGTAGCTCACTTGCTTGTAGAGGACAGCAGATGTAGTCAGCTTGGATCCCAGTGGAGACCAAGTTTACCTTAATCACTCGTCAAATGTAAGTTAAACACGCTAACATGGCCCCGCTGTCAGATTTAAGATCCTGATTTGATTACAACCCTGTTTGAATACCAGTTAAGGATGATAACCAACTTTGAGTTGCCTTCATAGTTTGCATGACGTGGATATTCATGTCCTTCTATAGTATCCTTGTGTCTTTGCATCCTGCCACACTGTCGTTTCCTCAACAGTTGATGATAAACTCACTTTGCATTCAGCTTTTCCATCTAACAGTAATTAAAGACCAGAGTATCGTCCTCATTACTCTTGTCAGACTGTAATTATTTTGTTTAATTGTTTCCCACTCTATATTTAGTTGTACTGTGTAACTACCAGTTGAGGGCACATCTGAAAACATGGCTGACAGTGATCAGAACCCTGGATAAGGTGTTTACTCTCCTGGTTTCCATCCCAGTAAAACAGCTTGCATATTTGGCTTTCTCAAAACCAGGATTAGGGTTTATCCAGATTTCTGCTACCAGAATATGGTGTTTACACGCTCCATCACAAAACCAGGATACTCCAAAAACCTGAAGAAAAAAAACAGGAAAACTAGTGCACAACTAGTAAACCAGCTCATTACCTGGTGCTGATTGAGACGAGACATCTGAGAGAGGCTGCAGTAGGCTGTGTAGGAGAGGTAAACATGCATGACACATGATTTCTACTCTCACTGAAGAGGGAACTTTTAAAAAAATTTACAAGGGAGCGTTTGTCACTGCTTGTCATTGAAGCAACCTGGACCGAGGGACTGAGATTTAGCCAACATGACCTGATATTAACTCTGTCTTCCTTGTGTGTCCCAGCTCTGTTCGCCATGGAGATCAATGTGACTAAAAACCTGTTGACTGGGCAAAGCACAGTACTTTCTACTGCAACAGTTCCTCCTGAGGAGTTAAACCAGCGCGCCGGCCTCAAGGTTTACGACGACGGCAGGAAGTGTGTTTATGCCTTGAATTCACAAGAGGTATTCACTGATAACCTTTATTTATACAGCCTTTTTCAAAGCTTACACTGACAACGTGCTTCGTAACAAACAACCCCAAACATTCATATGGTGGTACAAAAAAAATGACAGGGCACATAAATACAAATGAATGTTCTTTTCATGGTCTTTGAAGTTAATGAAAATACATTTTAATTTTTTGTAGGATTATTTTTGGGCATGATGTAAATATATTTCTTTATGAGATAGTGAGACTTAGTGGGGAAAGACAGGGAATGTAGGGAAAGAGAGTAGGACGGCATTTTCCACTGAGAGGCTTAGGTTGTTATTATAAGTGTCATAAGGGTTCATCCTCCTCTGCCTGTTGCCTCTCTACATACTCTGGTCATTGAGTTCAAAGACCTCTTACACATTGTCCAAATCATCTCAATATTTAGCCATGTGCAATTTCTCTACAAACACATCGGCACTCGCAGTGTTTTCACAGCAAGACTCTTTCCATAATTATAGTCAGACATTATCAATCAGAACACGTAACACTTAAGGTGGACGTAAATGGCGATGCCAACCCGTCCCAATAGGGTTACATTACAGCCTTGGTCCATAGACAGATGGACGAGTGCTCAGTGCAGGTACACTGAAGACAGACCATGGAGTGCTTACAATGTAAGGAGTTAAACCTTAAAATGAATTCTAAAGTCAAATGGAAGCTAATTCAATGACGCTAGATGGAGGTTATGTGATCTCTTTTTTGTTCCAGTTAACAGTCTGTCTAACTTAAAGCATTAAAGAGAGCTACAGGAACCAAGCCTTGATTCATTTAGCACGAGTAACTCTCTACTCGTCAGTGAATGATGAAATGATCTGATTTTGGGAACAATAACAAGCTGATGATTACAAGTGTGAACTACCTTATTAACATTAAAATCACAAGTTATATTAGAGTAAGATAGACAGAAGATCATTCCTAGCTCTAGGGTTAACTGAGGTTATCAAATGTATCACTGAATTCTGATGTGTTTAATGAGCCTCACAAGATTATTTCATTATTTCAGATTTTTCTTCATTGAGTTGCAGGAAGTTTTAGATTTCCTACACTTGATGTCAGTCCATCCTTCTAATAGGACTTTAGGGCCTTATAAATTTGCGCATCATCAGCAAAGCAATGAAAATAAATAGATGACGTAAAAAGGGAAACTCTAAACTGTCTGATACTATGAACCTCTCATTGTGTTCTCCTCATGACGACGCATGTATTTCTACGTTTAGATGTCACATGATCAGAGCTGTGTCTCCGAGCTCTCAGCCAAAGAGGTGGAACAGTTGCTGAGAAGCGCCACAGTGCATCGCCAAGTAAACCACCAAAACTACCACCTTAACCGCAGCAGAACGGAAGAGCGTTGCTTTTACAACCACCGAGATGAGAGCGACGGAGCGGAGGAGGGGTTCCACCTCAGAAACCAGCGAGGACATTACGGGAGCCATCTCCTCAGACACACCGTACCGGAGAAAGACTTTAACGGGCAGAGACAACCTGGGCTACAGTATGGCTCCGGTCACCAGGACAGTAGTTACAGACGGCAGGAAGAGAGAAATAACCAAAGCAACCTGAGGGAAGCTCATCGCCTTGGAAGCCATAAGAGGGTGGGACATCCCTTTGGCAACCAGAAAGACCGTCACTGCAGTTCCTACCAGGTGAGAAACTGTCACACCGGCAGCATCACCCAAAGCAATAGTGTGGTAAATGGAGGCAGAGCCAATGATTGCCCTCCTCGCAGATCACATGACCAGGAAACAGAGTCTGCCTGCCAGGCGGAGCTCTGCTACACTCCAGCCAACTATATTCCTCTTAGGGATTACGTCAGCGTGGACGAAGAAGAACTTTATTGCTACAGCCCACCATCCAAACCCAGCCACGATGGCAGACCACCCGCTGCCCTGTACAGTGGCCCCGCCCACTCTGACAGAGTGCCCTCCCCCCTCTACGGAGACGACATCCCTTACACCATCCTCAACGCCATGGAAACCACTGAGCCAATCACAGCCATCTTCATGGGCTTCCAGACGGCGCAGGATGACAGTGGGCGGGCTCAGGAGTTTGAGGGCTCCCTGAAGGCAGAGCTGGTGATCATCGAGGACAACGAAGACTGCAGCGACGACCGCAGTATGAGGGAGAAGAAGCGCCATGATGGCTATCCAACAGGAAGTTCAGCCAATGGAAACGGGGGACGTGTGGAGGGAGTTGAAGACAGATGGACGGAGACACGGATGGGACCAGGTATCAGAAAGATCCAGAAAAAACACAAACCCTGCTGTACTGTGTGCTAACTAATGCATGTCTACTCAATAACCCGCTGTGTCAGTCTGCTAACCTAATGACATGCATGCTTGTCATAAACTGGGGCTTGAAATGGACGGAAATGCTCGAGCACTCTGAAAACCCCAAATCAACATCAGAGCCATCATTCCACACATGAGTGATTCCTTGGCTTGATTAGTTTGCTGACATTGTGTTAATAAGCTACTAGAACTAGGAACTGGTCTGACAGATCTAAGGCATTAGATGACGTATGCCTCCTTAGAAATGTAGCTCCACATCAGGACCACAGGAACTGTGATCGGCTGCTTTTTCTTTACTATGTTCTGGTCCCAGTGGAGATTGTTTATAGTGAAGACAGTATAAAGGAAGTTGCTCTTTTTTAGTAAAACACCTCTAGCAAAGACATTACAGTCATTTAGCAGATGCTTTTATCCAAAGCGACTTACAAATCAGTATCTATCTACACACCTCAGACACAGGAGACATTTTGGGGTTAAGGCTCAAGGAGACATTGACATGAGACTAGTGGAACAGGGGTTCGAACCGCTGATCCTCTGATTGAAAGGCAGCTCTGCTCTCCACTTAGCCACGGACATCTCCACTGTAATCTTGCTCTGTATCACAATGACAGAAAACATGTACGAAACAAAGAAAGTAAAGAGGCCAATTTCACAGCTTTAGTCTCATATTCAGTAATGAAACGAGGAGAACCAGAAGTTACCTGGATGTGCTGTAGGTCACAGGTCAACAGTTACTGTAGGAAATTCAAGTAAAGCAGGACTTAACATCCGTTTAGTGTTTCACCAGCAGAGAATCATCACCGACTTGGCAGCTCTTCTGGGCTTTTTAGCCTCTTTGAGCGATTTGTTTTGGCTTCATGTAACATTTGAACTTCAAATTCAACTTCAGCTTCACCACTCTGAGAAAGTGTAGACTGAATATCTATGAGTGGACGTGACGTCACCCTTTGGTTTGCGGACTGCTGTTTTGAAGCCTTGAGTTTGCCATTTTTGGTATTTTGGAACCAAAATTGAACATATATGGACGGGAGGGTGGAGCTGAGGAAGAGCGAGGCCCACTGGGGGCAGGTACAGTTAACATAACAAATCGTTAGCAAAACAGATGCTCAGTCAGCGGCTAGGTTTGCTAAACTTGAATATATTTCAAATAGAGGAGTTATATAAATATAATTAATTGAATAAAAACGTAACTCCCTGTACAGTATTATCAAATAACACATATTGTAAGGATTACATGCATATGTACAGTGCGATATGAAAATGACTCTAAACAGAGTGTTGAAGACCTTTACAGTGATGATGAGGAGGATGTGTGTAATATACATCATATAGAGCTCTAAATGTGTGTGCATGTTTAGAGCTCTGCTCTCCTACGGCTCCCTCTGCTGGAACAAACCAGGAGAGGTAAGCTGGATCACACTGAGGAGCAGCTATTAGATCTCAGAGTGGACCTGAAGATAATGAAATATATTTCAGCAATGTGTTTTTACACACGTGTTTCTGTAGGGTGCTGTTCCAAAGTAGATTTCAGAGACACCTAGTAGCCAGAAAATAAATGCTAGATCAACGATTTCAATCGACTGATACCTTTAGATGTTGAGCCAACATCCAAGTGAGATCTTCATTGAATGTGTTTCTTTTGACTAGCAATAGTGTTTTTAACTGCCGATGATTGTCACTGTTTTATACTAACGTCAGAAGTTTGAACTGTAGCAGTTTGTCTACACTGTCAGGTGATGACGCTAATAAACCTTTTGTTACTGATTACTCTGTCTCTGCTTGTCTAACCCTCATCACAGTGTGTGTGTGTGTGTGTGTGTGTGTGTGTGTGTGTGTGTGTGTGTGTGACATTAATCCTGTTGGATATGAATCAGCTCAGATGTCCCCCACAAAGTCATGCTGGACATCAGTCTGTGTTTCTTCATATTGACACTGATGCCATGTCATTACACCACTCTGTGCGTGTGTGTGTGTGTGTGTGTGTGTGTGTGTGTGTGTGTGTGTGTGTGTGTGTGTGTGTGTGTGTGTGTGTGTGTGTGTGTGTGTGTGAACAGGACAGCATCAGGTCTGATGACTGATGACAGTACGTGTATCATTGGCACTGACAGACAGACAACATTCATTTGTCATTGCATACAATGGTACCAGTGTCTCTGCAGGACACAAGCAGTCCACATGTTGTCTTAACACCTCCAGACCTCAACAGAAAAACACTATCTTTGTGTGGCTGATGAAGCAATCTCAACTCATTTTACACTTACTTGTTTCAGAGCTTTTAAAAGCTGAACAAACGTCTGCTGATGAAAGCTCCAGAAGGGAAACTAACGCTGATGAAAGAAGAGCTGATCTGAATCCTTTTATCCGTATTATTTCATATCTTAAGTGCTGAATACGTTATTCTGTTCAGATAAGCAAATATATTTGTGCATCAGGTAGGACCAGGTTTCTTCCCAGATGAAAATCAGAAGGCATTGTTATGTTTCATTCTGATAAATATGAATGCCTTTTCATTTTTGTAGGCTTCTTCACTCTGAGTATGAATGTTTTGTAGCTCTTTATCAGAAACTGTTATTCCCAAGCAAGTTTCCACATACAAGGATTTCTTATGGTGTTTAATGCACAACAATAATTACAGTGGAAAGGTCAAGAGACATAAATTATATGAAATAGAAACATTTACAATAGAAAATATACAAACAAATATATCAGGAATATGTAAAAAAATTATCTGTGTGGGAATGTGCAAAATTCAGACAGAAGAAGTATTAAGAATATGTGCAAGTTGGAAGATAGTAGAGATGCGTTAATGAAATGCACAACGTCAGGTTCAAAGTGGAGCTGCACTGGTGATGGTGTGTGTGTGTGTGTGTGTGTGTGTGTGTGTGTGTGTGTGTGTGTTGTGTGTGTTGTGTAGGTACAGAGGAGTGAAGGTCCGTCCCTCTGACATGCTGCAGAGCTCTCAGCTGTTTCGTAGGTGTTCGGTCATCACCAGCCTGCCGATCATCCTCCAATGCTCCCGCTTCATCCACTGTCGACGATGAGCGTGTTGCATCTTCCTCTACTTCTAATGTTGATGCTGTGTTCTGTTCAACCTTCATCTCATACTCTTTTAGCAGTTTAGCCGTGTGGGAATGTCTTAAGACTACAGACTTAGCTGTGGAGATGTTCTTATTTAGGAGTTGTGATCTAAGCAAACTGAACCGACTCTCTGAGTCTAATCACCATTAACACACAGAACCATCACTGAGAAGGTGATCAGCTCACAGGCCTCTTCACTGCATGTGATGTGATGTTAAGTGAAATCTGATGGATTCACTTGCAGCAGTGAGTTCTCTTCTCCTTGTTTGTTATGGTGTGCGTTCATTAATCTGACAATAAAGACTTCCTGTGTCAGAGTATCTTTTTTTTTTTCAGGAAACCCAAGGGAGTAATTTCTAGTGAGGAAAGTGTTTGTGCATTTACATTTACAGTTTCAGTTTGATCGTTTCATTTCAAGCACGTATTTTTTATCTCAGGATTTGATCATATATGCCACCATAAGCTATTGCTCATACCTGTATCTGTATTTAAATTATTTGCCATATTTACAGAGATGCTGGAGAGTGATCCTATTTAGTCAATATTATTTATATATAATAATGATATTTATATGGTGACTTGTGTAAAACCTATTCCATTCAGGAAGTTATCTCTGCAAACTGGAGTCAGGATTACTTACTTTCTGTAAAATATATTTAAAAAAATAAAAAACGTGTTTGTGTCTGACCATCAACATGGTTGCTGAAAGATAAAGAGACGGTGACCACACAGCAGGTTTCAGGAGTCACACGCTTTATTGAAGATGTCATCACCTGACCTTCCATTTGGCAATAATAAATGACTGAAGCTCAAGGCAAATAAACTAATAAATAAACAGAACCAGAATAAGTGATGCTAGGCTAGTGAGGAAAAGCAGTGATAGTCTGGACATCTGTTTGTATGAGCCGTACAGAATATTCTGTCACACAGTGTCAGCTCACTGCCTGTTCATTAAGAGGTGCCATGACCACACTACCATTCAGAAATGTAACTTCATGACTAAGAGCACGTCCTTTGTAAACACTATAAGCAGTGTTGTGGAGTAATAAAGTATCTTAGATAGTTAAGGTGATGCAACTAAAACAGGGTGCAGACCAGGCATGGATGTGGATTCACAGGGTGTGTATTATGTGCGTTCATACAGTGCATCTAACACAGTACCGCCATGACATGCTCAACCTCTAATCTGCCCGGCTTTGGACATAGCAGTTCTTATTATTATGCATTCAATTCATCTCAGAATCCCATATGACATCACAGCGCCTAGATTTTTATTCTTAAAGGATATGTTCCGATTTTTTCAAGTCTACCTTAAAATAACAGTCCCATGCTAAAGGTACATTGAAACAGTTCTTGGTCCTCTCCACGCTGGCCCTGACAGGATCTCTTCCTACATTGAGGAAGACAAGCCAGTCGCCAGAAACAATGTTGGCATTGTACGTTTCTGATGCAAAAATGCTTTTCAGAAATATGTTTCATATCAGCCTCAAATAACAAGATCATGGTTTGTGTTAAAATAATAGCGTAACAATGTAACAAAGTAACAACGTAACAAAGTAAGAACACAACAATGTAACAACCATATCCGACGTAACTAGACAAAATAAATAACATTCTCCCTCAGCCGGCCTTTTAATGTAACATTTGGTTAGAAGTGTAACAACGGTATGATGCAATCATAAACTCAACGTTTACTTTTAGTTTCACACCTGGGTGAAAGTCCTGTGTTTGTGTGATAACCCCTCCTGCCCTCCTTAGAGAACATTCTTTCTTATACCTGTTATTGTACCACGTAACAGTCAGTAACGCTATTATACCACGGTCACTCCATATACTACGTCATCTTCTCCGCTTGTTATACTACGCCACTGCAAAAATGTCCGTATTCAACGCATCCACGGTTTTGCAGAAACATACAAATTGCCAACATGTTTTCATGCCGACTGTGCTGCAATAGAAGAGATGGGCAACAAGACACAATACAATATAAAGCTAATATGAGGACACTGCAATTACAGTAAGTCAAATCAAGTGTATATCTTCCAAAGGTACAGTCCATCAAACTGGTTTTGTTTCATAGGATAAATCACTAGATAAGATGTGGACCAGGTAGGTTGAGAGAAACAATGGCAAAGTCATGCTATTTCCTCGCTGTCAATCTCATATTCATGAAGAAACACAACGGTTGGTTTTTCCTTTGGTTAAAACTACCTGCTTGTATATCTCACATGTACATTGAGACTAGCATAGTAAGATGGGGAAGAGAAATCAAAGGGACTAACGCACCCCGTCACAGACGAAGATAGCATCTTGACCGCTGAAGCCTCATTAACTTCAGCTGAACTTTCACTGAGTGAGGACTATTTTGTGCCTCGTCTCTTACATCGTCAGTCTGTTGTACTGTTACAGCCAGTATGAAGAGGGAAATTGTAACCAACATCTCTTTCACATTAAATACAGTTTTGTACTAAGATAGATTTGAAGAAATTCAAACCTGGCCTCTCCAAATTGATTGCAGAAAATAAAGATACAAGCCTCATCATATGTTTAGAGGCAGCTTCAGGTTCAGATCAGTTGTACTGTATTCTATACTGTAACACAGTTGTGACATCACACCAATGCTCATAGCACACTCAAAACATAGTCACGATAATGTGACTAACATCCCACTCGCCTGGTATTATTTCAACCCTGTCACTATCTAATTTCTGAGTTGATTTGAATGCACCTTTGCTAGACAGCCGAGTGGAGTTGAGTTTATCAGGGAACCCAGTGAGTGAGCTTGTTCTGCAGCTATAGAAGCCAAACTAAAGTAAGCTCTGACTAGCTGAAACATGGAGGATGGATTTCTATGTATGGAGGATGGATTTCTATTATAATGGATTACACATGCACACCCAGAAAAGAGTCATCTGCCTAAAAACATTGCAGACTTCCAATTCACTCTGACACAATATATTAGAAACCTTTTACAAATAAAAGCTTTAGGGATTTATAAGCATTGCTCAATTCATAAATATATGCAGCAAAAATACAATACAAGAAATCTCTTTTTAGGAATCAGGACAGGACATAAAAATATGTAAAACTCTTCACTAGACTAGATTAGAATATCTGATTATTTTAGAAGTGCACAAGTTATTTTGCTTGAACAGCAGAGTTTGGACAGTTCGTAGCAATAAAAACAAACAAAAGAAACCTGCTCACACTGCCACACATAATACAAATGTGGTAATGACAGCTCATTTTCAAGGCATGTTCAGACTGGATGGGAATATTTGAGTTAATCGTATAATTTTGACATACACTGATTATTTATTTGCCCTAAACAGCTAATGTAAAAACTATACAGACATTAGCTGTAAGCTAGCTAGCAATGAACGCACCGCCCATGTCCCTGTGGCGATATCATTTTTCCTAGGATGGCGCAATCTCACTGCTAATGCCTCAGCCGAACCAACCACCCACCCAACCAAGGCAACGATGACCAGCCAATCAGAGGCAAAGTAGGGCGGGTCATAACTCCGCCATCCTAGGAAACATAAATTGGGGTCCCTGTGGGAGTCAGGTGTCAGCCATCCATATTGGATGTTTAAAAAAAAGAAAAAAGCTTTGTTTAATATTTTGTGCCCATTTAGAAGTGTGGCATTAGAAAAGCTGTATGGAAGCATATTTCGATAAAAAAAAGTTTTACCCTTGTTTGAGGAGGTTTTTGCCTTTGTCCAAAAAGAGTTGATGTGCTGAATGAATTAAGAAAGCATTAACAGAGTAAATTCTGACTGAGTGAACATTTAACTCGCATGACTGGTCATCTATTTCTGCTTTGGATCCTCCTCTTCTTCCTTTTTTTTCACCCAGTTAAAGGGTTTTTGTCCCGGGACAAAGGAATGTCGTATGTGTACAGATTGTAAAGATTAAAAAAAAAAAAATTGATTTTGGGCTACACAAAATAAATTGAATTGTCTTTGTTTCCAAACTGCATAAAACATGATCAATAGTAGTTGACATGAAAGAACAATACAAAGTTGGCAAACAGAGACCTCTCTCCATTTTCCTATCGAGGCCAAGCCGACTTGTTTTGTTTTCGGTTCACAACCTCCACTTCTTCTACTCTGTTCATTCGCTCCGAGCCAGTTAATGGAAACCCACCTAATTCCGCAATTCTTTTTTTGCGACGTTTCAAAAGTTTGCTTAAAATTCGCTGGACAATAGAATGGAAACCCGGCTACTTTAGCCTTCCTGTCACCAGTTGACTTGTGATGTTTCTGCTGCAACATCAGAACCTGTATTCATATGGTTCTTCAAAAGCCAATGGGCAAACAGAGCTCACCAAAACTAATATTACAATAGGTAGCTATCTAATAAAAGGTTTCATTATTTAAAAAATGAGTCTATTTTTAGGCTACTATTGAACATCAACATGTCCATGTCATGTTCCAGGCCATGCTGACGTAGGAGTAAAGAAAACTAGCATGGCTTGCAACTTTGAAGGTACAATATCCTGAAAAAATCCTGTATGCGCCTCGTTCTGGGTAACAACCAACCTCTTCCAAAGAAGAGGCAGAAGCTACAGTCTGTGCGACAGTGACCAAAATGCTATTCCGTTAGCAGCTAGCACTGTTTAGCCAAAATGGCTGACACGGAAACCTGGAACATCCAAACTCTTTTGATCGATGGCTCTTTATATAACGTTTCACTGACGCCGGGGCCACACTCCCTTGCTTTTTATTTGGGCGCCCGTATCGACAGGTCAGAGCAGACACACTGTCTGTGTGAGCGGCGCAGCTCTAATAGAGATTCAAGGACTCGCCTCATTTTTCTGCCTGTTACGCAGTTCACAGCAAAGGGAGGCTGTAAAAATGATCTTTTCATACCAGCAACAGTTTCAATGTCGTTATCATTAGAACATGTTGCAGACAGAAAACGTATATATATAAATATATATATATACATAAATATTTATTATAAACCCAGGACACGTCCTGTTTACGTTTCAAAATAAAAGTCCTCAGGGATCTTTCTGGAACAGCATCCCTTCACTTTGTTAACAGAAGGCTTTTATTCTTAAATATTTGCAGGGCAGTGTTAAAATGCAGTGACTTGCATGGCTCCATAAATAAATAGAGTGCCGGCTCTTAATTATGGATTGTTATTATTATTGAAAATGAGCACACGCTTCTTAACTTCTTAAACAAATATAAATTAAATTATAATGAAACGAAATGAAACATTCTGGCCATTATGAATGGCAAACTTGTTGTAGAAAGACGGGCTGGCAGCAGCAGCAGCATTAACGCTGTCTGTGTGGACACCAAGCGCGTGACACACACAGCGGGTCTGCGCTGCACAGTGTGGCCCCGGCTTAATGCAGAGATTTTTAAAGTCTGGGTTGGCACCTTTATAATACTATGAATTTGAAAAAGATCACGACATGCTAAATCATTTTTGCATGTAACTTCTCAAGTCTCTGCATAACTACAATATCTTAAAATAAACGCTCTATGCTGTTAGTCACATGGAAATATAGAGACTAAATGAATATCTAAAATTAAAATGCGACTGCCCAGAAAAAGTTTGAAAATCACTGCATTACAGTCAGTCATAGTCATAAAAATCAAAACGTATCTACAGTTGTACTAGTACCATAATTCATAAACATCTAGAAATCAAAGTGCTGTTTATATCAAATATTAACAGGACCGCAGATTTTGACATATCTGCAGTTCACATAAAGTCTGTGTCACATGTCAAAAACAGTGGCGTTATTATGATTGCACTTTTATACTCGGTTATTATTGTGATACGCCTCCGGGGAATGAGCCTAAGAAGTCCACACAAGTTATCATATGAGAAAAAATGTCTAAACTGTGGCTGCAGGCCCATTGTGTCACAATGTTTCACAGATCATGCAAAAGACCAGTTTGACTTCAAAAACAGGACTTCTGGACTTTTTCAGACATTAAAGCATTATGGAAACCCAAACCTTAATCTTTGAAACCAGGCTTACAGACAGAAACAGTCCTCTTCTCACAGGGCATCCCACAGGCAACACATTTGTGACCCATTGGTTCAAACCCAAAGTTTTGACAAACATTGCAGTACACTGTGTGACTTTTTCTGGACAGAAGTAGGAAGTAACAGAGTAAGATGTCATTTTGGCTTTTAAATGGCTGACAGCTGAGCGTTGTTGTTGGTCACTCCTTCTTCTGATTGGCTAATAGGGAGGCCTCCCATCGCTGCGCCATGGCGTTCTGTCGTCTTGGCATCGAAGAGAGGGATGAGGGGAACTGGAGGGAGGGGGACATTCAGCTGAACCACTGGAGCCAAGATGGGTGGATGGATGGAAATAGTTGGATGGATTATGGGATGGATGGATGGATGGGGCAATAGAAAAATAAACAAAGGACGGGATGGTTGGAGGAATTATTAGACGCATGAATGCAAGAGTGATGACGAATAATGAATATATTTGCTAAATTGTGAACTAATAGATTTAATAATTAATCAGTCCAACTGATTGAATAAATCAGAAAGTTCACAATTAATAAATGAATGAACGAGTAAAGGAAGAAATCAATTACCCAAAATAGAAATTGCAAAAGAACAAATTTGAAAAATTAAAATGTGATTTTCATGCCATGTACTGATACATGAAGCAATCCAACACAGTGAACTACAAGCAGCTGCTGTGTGAGAGTAAACATTACAAACAGTGCATCAGGGAGGACATGACATGTCTGAGTAAATATTACTGTCATGGAATAAAATCTTACGTTAAGTTAAATGTTTGCTCATTGGTGAGTTGTATATGTCCTATAAAGTACTGTGTATGTACTGTGTACTGTACAAGTCATTTCCATCACCAATACTTCTATCAATAGATCAATACTGAGTTCTAGCAGCTAAAGAACCAGATGCTTTTTCAGGAGGAGAGAGAGCAGAAACACAACTCCAAATGAATGATATTGTGTCTCTGCTTCTACTGGATCTGTAACTAGCCAACTGCTTCAGATTTAAAGTTGTCGTCAACACGTCAGTGTTGTGTTGTCAATTTATTGCGCTGCCCCCACGTGGACACAAGATGTCATTTCATGCAACTTTCAGGATGTACAACAGACTCGTTAGTGGGTTTGGGGGCAGTTTCTATTTCTTTACACCTTTCTGACATTTTACCGGCTTCTACGGTTCTATAAAATGTAAAAGCTGAGCGGCAGGTGATAGAAGTCATTGTAGCATTTGACACGATGAGCCCAGTGTATGATTGATCCAGCTCAATGTCCTCCTGATGTGCACTTTTGCGGACTATGATTTGAAATCTATTTGTGATAAATCAAGAACAAATTACGTTTACCTTGAAACCTAATTGACAACGCAGTTTTGTTGCATGGGAACATATTTTTAAGAGACCGGGCTGGCTAGCCTAGAATGCTGTGTGTCTAATATGTATTAGCCTACTTAGAAAAGCCGAGCTGGGTTTAAATAGGAAATCTACAAAACCAGCCTGAAAGTGAGGAAAATCTGAAACCAATGCATGAGAGTGTTGGGAGCAGAGCTGTACAGTTGTCGGACCCTGGTCGGAGCTAGCCGATGTTACGCTATGATTGGCCAGTCTGTATTCTTGGGGCGGGACCTAACTATGGGTCAATTGACTGATGAATTCAATCACAGTAAGGACAATTTTGGCTGCTCCTCACCTCTTCGAAGGCCTGTTTGAGGTTTAAGGCATTTAGTTGTGATGGTTACAGTTAGGGTAAGGGGCTGGGGAATGTATTATGTCAATGAGGGCCCACACAAAGATCGTACAGGGGTGTGTGTGTGTGTGTGTGTGTGTGTGTGTGTGTGTGTGTGTGTGTGTGTGTGTGTGTGTGTGTATGTAAGCAAACCTTGTGGTCACAAGACATGCTGGATCGTTCCATTTTGCGGGTCCTGGAGGGGGACGAAGGAGAGGACACACATCTGTCTAGAACCTCTGGCACTGGAATGAAAACAAAGGAAACAAAAAGACAATTCAATCTCACCGGAAA
Source organism: Cebidichthys violaceus (assembly GCF_023349555.1). Lineage (NCBI taxonomy): Eukaryota > Metazoa > Chordata > Actinopteri > Perciformes > Stichaeidae > Cebidichthys > Cebidichthys violaceus. The sequence continues at coordinate 2,193,381 of NW_027176964.1, forward strand.
AAAATAATTATCTTATTATATTATTATTACATAACATTATCATTGTAGGCTGAAAGCAGTTTTTTAAAATGTATTTTTCATCCTATACATTCAGTACAGAGTATTAACTAGTGTTCTGTTCAGCAATGGACTAAGAACGGTGAAAACACACTGTTGTCTGCAAACAATCCTGACACTATTTTCAACTAAATCCCCCCAATGTTTTTCAATTAAGGCAATCATCAAATGTTGTGCAGGAGAGCAGCGGTTCAGTTGGTTCGGTTTGATTGGTGCCCAGTCGAACTGTTTGACCTCTCTGCACCACAACTAAACATTACAGTCAAACGTTTCTGGGATGTTCTGGTGTTCATGTCCCCATAAATGTTCCTGATACTTGGATAAGTGGCCATGATTCGTATACGTACCGTTGAAACTGATGTTATCGCTCAGGCCCGGAGACACCAGCACAGTGTCGTACCTCTCTCTCCCTCTCCTCCACTCCTCCTCCCTCCCCCGCCTCCACATCTCCTCCCGCTGCCTCCTCCACTCCTCCTCCCTCTGCCTCACCATGCGGATTTCTTGCTCCACCAGCGATTGGCTGCTGAGGGAGCGTAGCTTAAAGAACGGATTGGACGAGAAGGTGCTCTCCTGCGTTTCCGTGGACACGGGGCCGGAGCTTAGACAGAATTCGGAAGCGCTGCGAATGATGAGGTTGGAGGTTTCCACAACGATGACGTTGCCGGAAGGCACAGCGTCCTGGCTAATCGGCCAATCGGAGAGGCCCCCGATTGCGGTAGATAGTAAGCGGTTCCTGGAGGCGGAGCTGGAGCAGTCGGGTTCCAAGATAATGACATTATTGGCCGTCATTTCATGGTAGACAGAACGGGGAAGGGAAGAGGAGCAAGAAGGGGATGGAGAGATGGACAAGGTGGGGGTGCGGCAGGCTGGAGGTCTGGGTGGAGATCGTCCCGTCTGAGAGGTGGAGGGTCTGCACACAGAACAATAGAAAAAGAACAATCAGTCTGAAACAAGTTCATTTAGGATATTTTGGCTTGGAATACAGGTGATTCTGCACAAACATTTGGTTGGACTTTTAATGCAATATTGCATCTCCATATTTCTTAAATCTTTTTACGTTAACGTGATAAATGACGATTAGGTTTGGCCCAAAGTGCCATAACAGAGAATTATCATCAACTCAGCAGTTCTCCTCAGCTCTGCGGGGCAGTGAAGCCTTTCTTCGCTCATTGTTCTGGTTTTCCTGCCTACACACACACTCTCAAACTGGTTTCAACAGTCAGCTCTAATGAACCCTCAGTAAATAACTTTCCCAGCAGCACACAGACAGACAGACAAAGTTGATGACAAGCTGGTGAACAAATGCCACGTTTCCACTGCTCGGTACAGCTCGACTAGTGAACGGTACCTGGTTCTTTCCAAACGAGCTGAGCTGGTAGAAGGTGGAGTTAAAACAAAGCAACAGTGACAGAAAGCTCGTCCTCTGTTCGGTTACTGATGAAGGGATCCAGCAAGAGAACACACTGCGTGCCCCCCCTTCTCCCTGATACTAACCCAATCTACAATACTCTGAAATGGCACATTATTGAAGTGTAGCAAAAGAAAAACAGCACTTTATTTTCCCTGTTAATAATAATAATGATAATGTTCTGTTACCTGGGTATAGTGAGGCCCTGTGTAATCACCCCCCTCTCTCTGCGGTGCCGCTCCTCCCTCTCCAGAGTCAGTCGGATCTCTCTCTCCACTGCACTCTCCGGCTCCTCCAGCGGGCTGCGGTAGGACAAGTCATCCAGGCCTGAGTCCTCTGAACTGGGGGACAGGGTGGAGGACAGGGTGGGTTCCCTGGGCACAGGTGGATGGATCTCCCTTTGAGGGGACAGGAGGAAATCCAGCTTAAGTTAAGATGAACTAAAGCTAAAGAGTTGTGTTTCCATTGAAGATTCTAAATTCCCCTGTAAACACAGCCATTCAAGTTGTTGTTGACTTTGAAGTTTTCTCCACTCCGCCTGACAGCATCTCATTTATATTGTGTATCAGATCAGATATGTGACTGTCCGCCAAAATGAAACCGACATGATGCTTGACTTTTGCAGACAAGAGAGCTATTTTCTTGGGTTTTTTTCTCAAGATGTAGAGGAAAACATCTTTAGTATCATTTAATTAAATTTAATTGAATTTATAGTTTTTGTCTGTATTTATTTGTATTTGTCTTTGGTCTTTGTTTTGTCTTTTTTATATAGTTTGTTTACTTTATACTGTATTAACGGGGTAACATGTATGTTTGTATATTCTAGTAACAAAATGTAGCATTGTTCCATTCACATAACACAAAAAATAGTGGGCTAGTTATCAAGGCAGCTGAATATACATGAAGGACACACTTTCACATCTCTACCTCTGTTCAAGCTGATTTTAAGACTCGTGAATCTCAATAAAGTGCACAATGAACAAAAGTTCTATTTACAACCACGAAATGCAATCAGACTGAGAAACCGCATCTCTCTATCATTCCCCACTCCGTTTCAGTACTCTGGACAGAGGAGCACCCACACTCACACACACACACACACACACACACACACACACACACACACACACACACACACACACTCACACACACACACACACACACACACACACACACACACACACACACACACTCACACTCACACACACACTTCTTTTTCTTTTGGCCAATAAAATCTCTGACAACAGTGAACAATGCGCATCATAATTTCCTAAAGCCCAATCAGACATCCTCAAATGTTGTTGTTTTTTCTGAGCAATAGTCGACAACTTTACTATAGAAAAAGTGATTAGTCTCAATTAAAATATATACAATATAACAATTTGTATTATATACTAAGCTGTTTTTTTTTTTTATAAATTACATTTTTCAACTAGTGTCAGAAGGACAAATAGTGTCTGATAAAGTTCCATCCAAATAGGACAAGTGAACTGTTATAACTCCCAGGTTTACCTGTGTTTGAGTCGGGGGCTGCGAGTGGGGGGGTACAGTGAAGTGTGGGTGCCCTGGAAGCTCCCCTGAGCTCTGAGCCCTGGTTTGGGGATTGGCTGACCTTTGACCTCCTCCTCCATCTTCCTCCACTGCTGGCGAGCCAACAGGAAGTCCACATGCTCAGTGGAGACATTTTCACTGTGGGTCTCTTCTCGGACACAGAAATCTACGGGAGCCTGAGAGAAAAGAGCACAATCACACACAATCAAACTAATAAACACGTGGAGGTGATTGGTGATTGTTTTCAGTCTCAGAACAGACATAAGATGGGACCCACCACAGAAGCATTTTAATATTCATACAGTATTACTAATAAACAGAGACTGAACAATTTAACAGATGTGCTACAATATAAAGACCTTCAGAGGAAAAGGGAGAATATGAAAATATAACTCAAGTATTGGAGGATTCACATATTCTGATGTCTGTATAGTAACATCATGTGGTCCATTATCCAAATTTTGCCATGAATTACCTGCAGTGGCCCACAGGGGACAGCAACTCTCAACACAAGTCAAACACAAGTCATTCGATTTCATCAGGATTTTGTATTGGCAGTGAGTGGCATTGCTGTCTCCATAGGGGATGGATTACATGCTGTTTAAAAAAAATATTTAATCCTCCCATCTCCAGCTATGACACAGGTTGGTGTCGCTGCATCCAGCTGTTGTTTGATAACCACCAAAGCCACAAATTGTCATCTTTTTAATTTACCTCTATATCTACGGATGAAGCAGACACCACATGTTAATAAGGGAGCTTTACTTAACTTTCAACTGAGCCAGACTAGCTGTTTCCCCTGCTGCAGGTCTTGGTGCTAAGCTAAATTCCTCAAGCCTCTTGTTGTATACTCCTGTGTGACTTAAATACTTGTAATATACTCACACACGTATTTTCTAATTTAATTAAGAACTTAAGTGCAAAATTAACAGTTTTAGAGCTAAATTATAGAAAGAGAAAAGTGAATATTTCCAGCTATACACTGATTGTAAAATTGTAAAACTGACTGATACATTTTCATATCCACTTATCGCCCAGCCCAACATACAGGTCACACTGCTATACTTTTTCTTTACTGGACTTGCGATGAACATAGTAGACACTTTGCTAAGCCCCGCCCCCTGCTGCTCCTCTGTCACGTTGTCGGAGCTACCTCAAGTAATATACTCACATTTTGACTGCTCCTGTATAACCAGGTCAGTCTTTATTCATTGTTACAATCATTAAAAAGCTAAAGCAGCATGTGTAAACATTCCTTCAGTAGCTAGCGTAGCATAGAAGTGCTAACGCTAGTTCTAACGTACTCTGCTAATGTAAGTTTTTACGTAGAAATGCAATGTTTTAGTAGCGTATATCTCCTTCATATATAGAGTGAGTATCATTATTAAATGTGCCCCAGACACAACGTTTAAAGGTGCATAATACCAGATTGAGAGCATATTGATTGCCGCTCAGTGGCTCTGATCATGGGAGCGCATTAGCCGGCGACTACGGCAAACATGCTGACCGAGCTAACAGTGTAGGGTGCTAGAATTCTGCAAGGACACTACTGGTCGGGTAAGCGTTGTTAGCTGTAACTGCCATATGACAACAGTGCAGAGCGGCGGCCATATAGACATTACTCCCCAATATCACAGTAAATATTTGTTTGCTAATCATATAATGTGAACATAATGCATAGGGCTACTGGGCATAAAAGATAGGATAGTCTTCTGTCTGCACTTGTAAAGCGCTTTTCTAGTCTCTCGGCCAATCACAGCATTTTTAACTCTACATGTCCTGATTCACCCATTCACACCCATTCATGCTCTGATGACAGGGGCTACCATGCAAGGTGCATGGACTGGCGAGCCGGAGATCGAACTGACGATCATCTGATGGAAGGACGACCCTGCTCTACCACTGAGCCAAGATGAACAGGAAATTAACTTTTTGGGCTCAAAGTTACATAAAAAGAAGTCCTACCTTTCTGTCAGGGTCTGTGGAGCTGGCTGTGGAGCTGACAGAAGGTGAGCGCAGGAATAGATCTCTCCTCGACATCATCTGCTCTTCATCATCACCATCCCTGCCTCCCCTCCTCTCCTCCTCCTCTCTTTGCTCAACTTTTTTACTCTCTACTTCTGCCTCACCCTCTTCTTCACTCTCTACTTCTGCCTCACCCTCTTCTTCCCCTCTCTCCGTATTGCGTCCTCCTCTCTCCTCTTCCTTGCTCTCTCCATCGCAGACACTATCGTGAATTCCCCCTCCTGCTTCTTCGTGGTTGGTGACATCACAGCGCGCGAAGCTAGCCCATTGGTCGTCACCTGCGTCGCTGTCGGAGTACACGATAGCCAGCTCAGCTTGGAGGCAGTCGCTGAGGTGACTGTCACCGAGGTCATCTCTGTTGCCACGGTCGTGACCCCAGGCCTCATGCAACATGGCGTCTATAGACGGTTCTGAAGGACCTGACGTGACAATCAGAGGCTCAGATGAAGGACACACCGGGCTGCAGGAGATGAAGAAGAGCTCTGACAGAGCACCATCTCTCATCTCTCCCACTGTCTCTCCTCTGCATTCCTCCTCTTCTTTTTGGTCTCCTCTTCCTCCTTCTCCTCTTTCTGTATCTCCACTCCCTTCCTCCTTTCTTTCCGTTTCCCCGCTTCCTCCATCTTCTACCTCCTCTCCTCCTCTCTCTATGTCTTGTCCTCCTTCACTTTCACCTCCTTCATCATCTCCCTTTTGCTCTCCTATTGCAAAAACAAGATAGTCGCACTCATCTGCATCTCTTATTACATTTTCTTTTTCTGCAGCTTCTTCTTCCTCCTTCTCGTCCCCGATTGGCTGCTTCAGCCCATGGACCTCTGGGTAATGGAGCTCCTCTACTTCCTGGCTGTCCCAGATAACCAAGTTTTCACTCTCCGTGTTTGTTAGCGGTGGCGATGAGCTGATCTCCATGGTAACTGGATCCGTTGGCCGTACAGGACTGGGAGAGTCGTCGACAGGGTTATTGTTGCCGGAGCTACCGTTGTCGGGGTTACCATCCGTTAGCTCAGCTGTTGTCCTCCTTAGCCCAGCTGTCGCTCTCTGTGGACACAAATATTATAACGAGGTAACTTCATTGTAGCCTGAATACTAATACATTCTTAACGTGTTATGGTTATTCATACAATATTTGTATGGAAGTCCATTCCCGCCAGAAATTGTAAATCTTAAGACGCTAGTTTTAGTATAAGTATTTGTTTTATAACAAAATAATTCAATTGTGACATTTTAAATATTATTAAGGCTGGGCGGTATGCCCTAACATTTATATCACGGTAAGATTTTGAGGCACTGGTACATCAACTGCATGGCATAATTTCAACCGACCAAAAGTCAATGTGAAACAACATTATCTTTTTATTTTGTTAGTGTCACCTATAGTGGTTATTCACTGAAAACAATTCAAATAAATTGATCAAATTTAAATACTAATGATCAAAAGTACTAAAGGCATTAGTAGCTTTAATAATGTATTATACTGTACACTCCCTATACCTTTTATACCTTCCACCCCTACTTATTATTACTAGTAGTATTACTATCTCATAATTGTGACTTTAATAATCAGAGTTTCCACTTTGTATCACAGAATTTTGACTTGTTACCTTGCAATTTGTCTGGATCCGAATATTCAAATATTTTACATATTCGCTATTCAGTTTTCAACTTTGGGCTTTGGATGTTCTTTTTTTGTTTTTTGCAAAAAAATGTAAAAGATGTCACAAGCTGTAATTATGTAACAAAAAGAGGACCTTGTTCTAGTAAACTCCTCAGAATACAAACATGCATAAAACACTCCAAGCCAGGATTTCCAGAGAGAGAGAGAGAGAGAGAGACATAGAGAAAGAGAGAGAGAGAGAGAGAGAGAGAGAGAGAGAGAGAGAGAGAGAGAGAGAGACACAGAGAGAGAGAGAGAGAGAGAGAGACAGAGTGAGAGAGACAGAGTGAGAGAAATACAGTGAGTATGAACTCCGGTAACTTTGTTTTGCTCAGCTCTTTTCCTGGTAGAAAAGGGATCCCATGAATCATTACTAGTGATTCAACCGTAAACAAAAATGCTATATTGCTTTATGTAAGTGAAAAATGTGGTTTGTTTGGAATATACAAAAAAGTAAAAGGAAATAGCGAAGACAGTTATATAAACATATAGAGCAAGTCACATATAACAAACACACGGTGGAATAGATTGCAGCAGTGCATAGGCCCTGTTAATGTTTGAAACTCAAGCCTTCTTATTGTTACCATGGTGGCAATGCGTTGGCTGTGAGTGGGCTAGCAGATTATTATGGTCTGTCGTTCCAGGCATGTGCTGGTGACAGGCGAGAGGTGCTGCTATGGTAACACTAAGTATAGCTGCAGAGGCAGGCAAGCTGCTAAAGTCAGTTCTCTTTCACTTCACACATGTCGCAAAATCTTCTCTCAAGATAAATGTCATTTCATATCTCGATAACAATATATCACAACACAGCACGTTTTCTGCTAGGTCAATAAATAAAGGATCTATAAATAATCACACGGTAATGCCTCTGTTTGTATACTCCTGTGTGATTAAATACTTATATTATATTATATTTTTACTAATTATTTTTGAATTTTCTGCAAAATGAACGCAACAGTTTCAAGTAAAAATCATAGAGAGAAAAAATAAAAAAAACATTTCCAGCTATTCACCGACTATGTTTACATCCGTCCACACAAAAACATAGTAATCACATAGAGGAAATAGTTGTATTAATATAACAGTTTGATCAGACTTTCTGACAAATGTGTGCTGTGCTTGTTATCATCCATTTAGATGAAATAATTGTATGACAATATGTTGATGTATGATCACGATACGATTCCATTACTCGTACTCAGTCATCTGAATGTCTTACATGGCCTACTTGAGCTGCATATCGTGACATAGAGGTGATGAGATAGTAGATGTACAGAAGTTCAACAAATAAAATAGGATAATTCCAATATCGCTATCCATGCTTGCTAACCTAAAAATATGAACAAACACTAGACTTGAAATAACTGCAGGATGCAGCCCAGCCTCAGGAACATAATGTAATGCCTCTGCATCAGTGACGCTAGTGAGCACTGAGACTCCAGCCCTGAATTAAGCTCAATAGGCATTTCCTTCATGTTACGTTCACCCTACAGCCAATGACTTCTTCAACTGATTGCTGATAAGCATGCATTTTGAATCTGAGAAAAAAAAAGACATCAGAGAGCAGAATCATGATCTGCAAATGGCAGAAACAGTCATGGTTTCTGCCATCGTCAGACAATTTGTTGTGGCTTGGAAAAGATTAAGGTCGGGATTAAAAAGAAACCACAACAGCATTCCACAAACTGAGAATGATGCCCATTTATTGAACACTTCTGTTGCATCCTAAATCACTGGCTTTTCCATAAATACTGTCAAAGACACTCAATATTTCTCCCTCTCATATATCCGCCATCTGCCCCTGAAATTGGTTGTGATTATCATTCTCATTGATAACAACATGCACCGCTGTTCTGTTGACAATAATAATGCAATCTGCATTTTCAGGCACCACCACAGTTTAATGTTACAACCAGATTTTGAGTGTTATTTATTTTACCTCAAAAAAAGTCAAAAGAAAGTCAAATATACTGCTGGTGAGCAGACATTGAGAGGATTTATAGGATATTTAATAGATAGATGATTCTGTCTTCATTCAATCAATCTATTCTAAATCACAACAAATGGGGACGGATTGGAGCGTTATTAGTTGTGCAGCAGCTCTCAGCTCTAATCCAAGCTTCCCATCACTTCACCTTGGACCTATGGCCTCTGTCCCCGAGCACAACTTTTCAACTCCAGATATTAAATATGAAAGCCGTTCATACACTGAATTACATTGCCTGTAAAGTGAATCAACTTCCAGCCTCAAACCTCTTGTTTGCCCCTCCATCAACAGCTGGAGACGGCCTCATCAGCACCGTTTAATCAGACACCTCTTCGTTTGTATGTGTGGGTGTGTGTGCGTGTGCGTGTGCGTGTGTGATGGGAGGATTACAGAACAGCTTTACACATCATGTGTCGAAGATGAGGCATAATTAAAGGTATGTTGCCTCATCAGGAAGCATTCAACATTTCACGAATCTTCTACTGGTGTACTCACATGTTTCATTTTGCTCTGTGTGGTTACATTCTCACCATACTATTCTGTTCTTCTACAATATTCTAGTCTGTCAGAGGAGCGCTGAGCCAAGTGTGTTATATAAGGCAGCATCCAAAAACCGGGCAAAGCACCAAAATCGTGACAGATAAGCGCACGCAGACGCCAAGAAAATTGGGATTTGATCGTAGCTCGAGCTAAGCCAAAGCCTTGTGCACACACCTCTGCTACGTGGTGCCAAAATCCTGCCTGAATCTGCACCGCGCGACGAGAAGAACACACACCCCGGGACGAGTGTTGCTGTTGGTTTTAAAAAGATGTTGTTGACGCGTGTCGCTGATTCGGTCATTTACCTACCAACAGCTTCCAGCACAGCAGCCAAAACGAGATCATCTCCAGGCGGCCGCGGCGCGCGCATTCCTCTCCACCTCTCCCCAACGGCAGCGCGAGCAGCCAGGCGGCCACCCGGCGGGGCGAGGAGGGACGCATACAACAAGCGGCTGCCGCGCGCGTGTATGTGTGTGTGTGTGTGTGTGTGTGTGTGTGTGTGTGTGTGTGTGTGTGTGTGTGTGTGTGTGTGTTGGAGAGAGGTAGAGGAGAGTGAAGAGAGAGGAGCAGAGGGAGAGAGGAAGGATGTATCGACCTGGGCCGGTGAATTAGAGCAGAAGAGATAAATCAGTATTGGCATACTATTGTTCATCTCTCTCTCTCTCTCTCTCTCTCTCTCTCTCTCTCTCTCTCTCTCTCTCTCCTGTATTCCTCTCTCTACATATGTATCAACCCTCTACCGCCTGCTGCATCCGGCTGCCCCCCCAGGCTCCAACACTGTAAAAGATAGCCATCTTATCAAGTAGGCCTATCGGGATGTAATGTTCACTAAATTCACGAGTATTGCAGGAATAGAGAGGCGAAGTAGCGTCAGCAAAAGACACCACTTTAACCACTTTCGGATTTGTGTAGTCTTTCTAATTACAAATAGTCATATTGTCTGATACAACACTTTTACAAAATTATGCAACTTTCTTGATTTGCAAAATTGTATCATAGTTTCTGAAAAAAGGTCACGTGGTGGCCAATCAGAAGGGGCAGCAGTTCGCCTCTCTATTAGTCCTAAAACACGAAGATAAGTACGCATTTTCTTTACTTCCGGTTCCCTCGTCTTAAAGTCAATGGTTGGATGTCTAAAATAAGGTCTGTAGCACAAGCTTAGACTTTAACGTTTTATTTCACAACATAGAATACATCAATGGAGATCCTTGTTGTGGTGGACACAAAAGTTCTCAGGATCAAAAGAAATACGTTTTAATCAAAGTCCAGGTCAAACAAAAACAAGACTCACCCAGGAGAAGTCAAATAAGAAAAGGGCTTTTTAAGTCATTTAACATAACTAAGGTGCTGATCTTAACTCAAACTATGATCTTTTCTTTCCAAAGTAGTTTTGTTGCCGAAACCAACATTTTCTCTGTGTATGGTGGCACATAGTTTAAACACATATTCCTGTGAGATCACGTTGAACTGCTTTACTAATCCCAAGAAAGTAGAGACCTGAGGAAAGAAGGAGTAGCTATGCCAGAGCCTCTAAACATAACTATAGAATACCATCCAATTTTCAAAGAATGAGGCGAGCATCCCCATGGTACGAAGGGGGAGACATGAGACAAAGATCAAAGATGCTAGGTGAGGTGAAAGGGACAGGTGCATGCTGGGGTTCTAAAGATTACAGGAAGTTGGTTATTGTTATCCACAAATCGCCACCTTAACGTGGTAGAGTTTGAGTGATCCTGGGAGCTATGTTGTCTGGGGCAGTAGTGCCTAGGGTCTCCCAAGGCAAACAGGTCTCAGGGGAGAGCCCATACTAAGAGCGGTTCAAAATAACCCAGATGAAACGCAGCCCACAGTCTTCAGCCACCTCGCCCGGACCAGGGAAACCGGGGCACCCAGACCCAGGAGGGGAACTCGAGCGTCTGGTGGCCGGGCTTCGCCCATGGGGACGGTCGGGCTCAGCCCGAAGAAACAACATGGAGCAGCTACCCTGTGGACTCACCACCCGCAGGGACAAGCATCGGGGTTGGGTGCAATGCAGACCGGGCAGCGGGCCGGGCCGGGGGTCTAGGTGAGCCGATCGCCGGCTGCATAGACTAGCTCTAGAGATGTGGAATGTCACCTCGCTAGCTGGTGCAGGAGGTAGAGCGATACCGGGAGGTCTTTAACTCCCACCTCCGGAAGAGCTTCTCACACATCCCGAGGGAGGTTGGGGACATCCGAGTGGACCATGTTCAAAACCTCTATTGTGGACGCAGCCGCTAGGAGTTGTGGTCGGAAGGTCATCGGTACCTGTTGTGGCGGCAACCCAAGAACCCGGTGGTGGACACCGGAGGTGAGGGAAGGCGTCAAGCTGAAGAAGGAGGCCATTCGGGCCTGGTTGGCTTAGGGGTCTCCTGAAGCTGCTGAGAGGTACTGGCAGGCCAGAAGGGCTGCAGCTGCGGTGGTCGCGGATGCTAAAACTCGGGCATGGGAGGAGTTCGTGGAGGCCATGGACGAGGACTTTCGGTTGACCTCAAGGAGGTTCTGGCAAGCCAGCTGACCCGGGTGGGGGACATCGGCGGGTGGTGGAAAGAGCACTTTGAGGAACTCCTAAACCCGATCAACATGTCCTCTGGAGAGGAGGCAGCACCTGAAAACTTGGGAGGGGGCGCACCCATATCCCTGGCGGAGGCTGCTACGGTAGTCAAAAAGTTCCTTGGTTGCTTTGTGGACATGGAGAAGGCTTTCAACCAGGTCCCTCAGGGTTTCTTGTGGGGGGTGCTGCGGGAGTATGGGGTGCCGGACCCGTTACAACGGGCCATCCGGTCTCTGTACGACTGCAGTAGGAACTGTGTCCGTATTCTCAGCAATAAGTCAGACACGTTCCTCGGTGGGTGTTGGCCTCCGCCAGAGCTGCCCTTTGTCACCGGTCCTGTTCATGACTTTCATGGACAAGGTATCAACACATCTCCCAGCTAGCCTGGGAATGCCTCTGGATCCCCAGGAATGAGCTAGAAAATGTTGTGGGGGAGAGGGAGGTCTGGGTCAGCCTGCTTGGCCTGCGGCCACCGCAAATCCGACCCCGGATAAGCAAAGGAAAATGGATGGATGGATGGATGGTTATTGTAGTTTCAACAGACCAGCTCATAGAGGTACTTTAAAACTCGTAGCTCCTGATTGCCACAACTTGCGTCTGAATTTCTGCTCCATCTCAGAGTCATAACGCAGACATTATACTTCGCCTTAGTCATTCGTTCCATCAGTAACACCTGTCCCACCACTGCTGATTACACAAATATATCATGACATTCTCACCATTGTTGCATTAAAAAGAAAAGTGACGGATGAAATGAAATGAGCCCTTTGGAGTTTGATTCATGACCTTTAACATCGACTGATTGTTATGTCATCTGTGTGTGTGTGTGTGTGTGTGTGTGTGTGTGTGTGTGTGTGTGTGTGTGTGTGTGTGTGTGTGTGTGTGTGAGAGAGAGAGAGAGAGAGAGAGTTTGTGAGCTCTGTGACCTGAGGTAAGGTTCCAGTGACTGTACACCAGATCACATCTGGCACCACACGCACACACACAAACACACTGAGTGCCAGCCACCCTGGATAAGGACTACAGATTAGAGAGAGGGATACAGACAGACAGACAGATAAATGAACGGGAAGAGAGGGAGACATCACTCGGGGAAGCAAACCAGATTTGACCTTCAGATAGGAAATCATCATTGAGCTGCTACCAAACCAGACTGTTGATTTAATGACTTGGGCTTTAATCTGGTGACAATCTGCTCTTAACCCTTTATGGTAAATAATAGACGTGTAGTGTATGGGGCAGCTATAGATTACAAATGATTCGATTTTATACAGACAGTAATGCTACAGATTATAGTGCATGGTGTCTTTATGTGGGGGAGTTCTTACAGATGTCCCTGAGGTACGTTGTAAAAACAAGTCTGAAAGACAAAGCTGTGCCAGGATCACTACCTAGTGTATCCTTCACCGGCTCAATGTTTCACTGAATTCTTTTGATTTATTCTGTGAGACGATGCATATGGAAACAGGTGACACAAGGCACAATAAATGTATTGTTGATAGGTGCTATATAACCGTATATTCTACTGAAAGACAGAAAAGAAAATAGTTAAAGTAAGAATAGATTGACCACTGTTGTTTGAAAAGGGAGGAAGAAGAGACGAAAATATATAGATACATAAAGCTTTAACAAAATTAATTGAAATTAAAATAATAATTTAAAAAGAATGTAGGCCTATACTATTGCTATCACCATCACTGCCAACACCCCAAAAATAAACAAGAATTAAAAAAAAATCATCAACAAAACAACAATAAAAAGTTAAAGAAAAAGAATACATGGAGGCCTATTTGCTGAATTTGTTGGAGTGTGGTGTGTGTTACCTTACACTGAATCAGCTGGAATTTGGGTTTATTTGTCATGAGAATCTGCAGATTTTGGTCCAGGAGTCATTATCTAGTGATATGGATACATATTTCTTCCATTAGGTAATAGGATGAAATATTGTCAGATAAATATTGATAATCTTCCTCGATGGAACCTCAGTGGAAAATGTCATGAGGTCAATAAATAAATAAGTGGAGAAACATAATGCTGTGAATCCTATGCTATGACCCATCCCAACACCAATGGGAACCGATTGGAGCGTCCCTTCATCACCATCATCAAAACAGGGAATGTCCTTTAGAAGAACGTTGTTCATTTCTCCCATAGAGTTATACACTCCATGGTTTTTACTTTAATTTGTCACGCATCATGTCATATCAGAGGTCACTGAAGGGATGGGATTCCCTTTTTAATCAAGCATATGTGATTGTAATCCTACTTTTATGTAATGTATCAAAATGGCTCTATTGGATTTTTCCTACAGTGTAAATCATTACACGCTTTTCTCTTGACTAGTAGATGAAATACAAGGTCACGGGTAGCTGACACTGTGCTGCCAGCTCTATCCCAAACACACACACACACACACACACACACACACACACACACACACACACACATACACGCTTTTTAACTCTGCAGGAACATCAACAGTGTTTCCTGTATTCCACACCCACAGATCAATCCACACACGGGGCAACATAATACATGCGTTCACCCCTCGGGCTGAGAGATAACAGACATCCAGCTTTGTTTCACACGTTGTCATGCTATCATAATGACACATGGATCAAGTTTCAGTTGTTTCTCCAAGGCTTCTGGAGATTTCCTTGTGAAAATTGGAGTTGCACATAATATTAGGATGGCATGCATAAATAAATATGAGAGTAGTCAATTAACTTGACAAATATTATTAATCAATTTGTAATCCAACATATCGAGGATTGCTAAACCCATCAACATAATCTCCCCTCTCTGATCTTAAATCCCTCAGTGCATTCTAGAAAATATTTCATGATTAATCGCACATTTAAGCACACATTTTTCTCCACGCCTACATTTCCCAGAATGCCTTTTGGCAACCACTAGAGACTGAACAGTGATACCTTTGATCAAATTTTGGGTTACAAATATATATGTATGATGATGATGCAGTTTAGTTGTATGGGAACATCATTTTGTAGATCTTTGATGAGGATTGTTGAACACCAGTGCAATAAGGAATCTAGAGAGAAGCTTGTTCTTGATTTGGATGGACTGACAGTCAAACTTGACTTTTACCACTGCTGGTAAATGAGGTCATTTCATAGGTGGGGTCAAAAGTTTGAGAAAGGAATGTGCTTGATTTGTTAGATTCAAAATGGATTTGTTAGATGGATAATGTAAAGACAAAACAGTGCCATGTGTTGTGTTGACTATGAGTCAAAGACAAACTCAAGCAGTATGTCAGTAGTTTTGTCATTGATTTGGCTTGGACTTAGGTTAGGAAAATAGTCATTAAGTTCAGTCTGTATTTTAATTCAAATGAAAATACAGACTGAACAGATCACACATCTTCATCATTTTCTTCAAATACACACCAGACTGTGTTTTTGTTTACCCTACAGGTTGCATCTATTCAGGTATCATAACTCTAACGCTGCACAACAGAACACCTATTCTCAAATGTATGAAGCACACAGAAGACACAACAATCTTGTGGATCACTGATTCATTCACGTTCTTGTCAATGTGTTCCAGAGGCCTCAGAAGAACTTTCAAGCCGAGCGAAAGCACTGAAAACATAAGGAGGGTTGTTGTGTCTTACCTGCTGTTCCAGCGGTTGAAGTGGTGCGATGTCAACTGGTAACACTGGGCTCTGTTTCTATTCCTATTTCCCCTTTACATCACCCTCTCTCTCTCTCTCTCACACATCTCAGTGCCAGCGGGGTGCATATTGAGTGTGTGTGGGCAGCAGCCAATCAGAAAACAGCAGCTTTAGCGACATTTGCGACACACAAACGTTCAGCCTCACACTCTCACACTGACACACTTATTATAGGACGGAATGCACGCATGCACAATATTCTCTCTCTTCCTCTCTCTCTCTCACACACACACACACACACACACACACAAGGGAAGCACATCTGTCATCTGCGACCGTCTTATCCAACCTTTCAGAGGATTAGTGTGCTGTTGTTGCTTTTTTTTTTACATAGAAACTGAACTGTATAACCTCCTACACGCTTGCTTTCTTCCTGCGATCGTCATTGCATCATTGAGATATTGTGTGTGTGTGATGTCTTTGCAGCGTAACGGTCCTTGTGTTCCATTGAAGGCGTGGAGAAGCTGTGATTTGTGATGTCACATTGATTTACATGTTATCTTGGGTTAAGAATGTTATGTAATACATTGCTGTACAGTATAATGTGATGTCACGCCAGTGTAGCATTTTTTATTCAGAACAGCAGCACTGGAGAACACAAGCCTCAGGATACTAGTCACATCATAATACAAGAAACAAACAAACAAATGATCATACATGTCGTATGATCATTTATTGTTGACCTTTGCATTTATTTTGCTGAGGGTGCTGGACAATACGTGTGTTCATGTTTGTAAGTTACATAAGAAGGAAACTTAAGCTGGTGAGTCTGCGTCTCTTGTGTTGTGAAGCTGCTGTCTGGCTGAGAGAACACTGACGTTACTGCTTTTGTGATAGATTTGATTGTCTGTATCTAAATAAGCTCTCCATTTATGTCGACATATACCGGAACAGTATTCCGCTGAATTAATTGAAATCTAGGGGCCGCTACCATGAAACCAAGATTTAAAAATAAGAATTTTTCCGTTTTTGCTTGCCGATCATTTTCTCAAAGGAGAACACAGGAGAAATGAGGTGATTATGTTGCTGAGGCGTACAAAAAATTGCAATTCAATTTCAGTTGGACTTAATAAATGTATCTGTCAATTAGCAAAAATGTGTATACTCTAACAGTAAAATGTCCAGTTACAACGTTTTTCATTTGTTTTCCACAAAAATAACCAGTTAGAATATTGTGTACAATATCAGCTTGTAGTGGCCACAGCATTTAACTTTTCATGGTTATGTTTCGGCCCTTGTAGCACTTGGTCGAGGTAACGCTCAAGGTCTTAGTCTCATAGACAAAGTCCTCAGTGACTTGAAGCACAAGACACAACGTGTTTACTTACATTTCTTGATCCCGATCTTTCCCTAACTTTCACCAAGGTGTATTTGATGCCGAAGTCGAGCCGCAGACAGGACTCTGGACGTGAGCCCTGGTCTCTGTAAGGCCACCTCCTCCCTGTGACTCTGGTGTGGTGCATAAATAAAAATCCAATCAGCGATTTCATTTTTTACCACAACATAATTGAGAAACCAATTTAGTAATAGATACAAATTATTTGTAGAAGACAGGGTAGTTGCCCACATTCCTTGATTGGTAATCCAGCCTTTTGCTCGTTTTGCCATTCCGAGACTCATCCAAGGACTACAAGGGGAGAGTCTGCCCTTAGGGTGGTGCTAGAAAGGCCATTGGAAAAATAAAAAGGGTCCGTGCACTGTGGAGCATAGAGCTTCTTTTTAATTGTAATCTGAACTTGAATAAAACACAGTTTACATATTACATTTTAGGTGGCTTTCATTTCAAAATTCCACATGTGAATGTTCTGAAACTGTCTGAGTGGCACGCTGAGGTGGTCTGCTATCAATCCCAAGTCAAACAACTAAAATGTTCATGGGAGCACTGACAGCTGCATGAAGGCACCACGGTCTGGTACAGAGAAACCATATCAGGTATTCCACAGTTCTTTGCCCCAGGAGTGATCCTAAAGAAAGACGATGGGGAGCCTGTAGAATGATGGTTCATAGGCATCATTCTGTATGAGTTCTTGGTGGACATAACAATTTTTTCTCTGGACACGCAGTAGAGGAGATCTTTTTTTTTCTGTGTGGTCAAAAGTAAGACTCTTCTCAGCACATGCAACCGTTTTATACACCTTTATATACAATGAATCCTTCTGTATTTTAAAGATAATTAAAATGTACATTCTCTTACTTTGTGATTGAACCTGTCCGTAATGTACTGTAGCTCTCATCGATATTAATCGTATATAAAGTCTTTCCACCAAATTAAAAGAATTCTGTCCCATTGGTCCTTGATCAGATCACTTCACCCTTCTCCTGAGAAAGAACTGTGTGAGGCGCTTACGTAGATTTTACAGGCAGCTTTACTAATGATGGAGACATGAATAAATACATGATGCACAGATGAACTGCTGGTAGAAAAAGCTCTGGGGTAATAGACCTGAGCATTTATATAATGTCACCACTGTAACTTGGTTCAAGGCGTGTGTGCAAACAGACCCGTCATGCTTGTCCAACACTAAAATGACGGCGGCTGGAGGCCTGTGGACTCACTGGAGTCCAATTGATGAACTGCTTTAACAAAATAACCACTGCTAATGCAAATACACTATGTGATGTCATATGATACACAAATGTGGTACCACATTCATTTACAAAAGTAATGCCATGCTCTGATGACAGTAGAGTTGAATTGTCTAAACCTTCTACCTGTATCTTAGACCCCATCCCGACTAGGCTGCTTAAAGAAGTTTTACCTTTAATTAGCACCTCTTTACTAGGTATTGTCAACCTGTCTTTACTAACAGGCCATGTACCACAGTCCTTCAAAGTAGCTGTAATTAAACCTCTTCTTAAGAGGCCCACTCTTGACCCAGAGGTGTTGGCTAACTATAGACGATCTCTAACCTTCCCTTCCTCTCTAAGATCCTTGAGAAAGCAGTCGTGAATCAGTTGTGTGACTTTCTACATAACAATAGTTTATTTGAGGATTTCCAGTCAGGATTTAGAAAGCATCATAGCACAAAGACAGCTCTGGTAAAAATAACTAATGACCTTCTAATTACATCAGACAAAGGACTTGTCTCTGTTCTTGTCTTGTTAGACCTCAGTGCTGGGTTAGACACCATTGATCATTACATCCTGACATCCTAGAACATTTGATTTGCATTAAAGGAAATGCACTACGCTGGTTTAGGTCCTTCCTCCCGCCATGGCCCTGCTGACACCCACTGCTAATATCATTTTTATTATTACTCACATTACTATTTTCTATTACCGATACCATTAGCGCACATTACTGACTTTGCTTCTTCCCTGGAGTCTTTGTGCTTTCTCACCTCGCAGGTTTCCATGGATCCTGGTTATACCTGGAGGACAGTCTTGCCTCCTGCGTGGTTCTGTCATATGCATTGACTGTGTTGTAACTCTGTTATGTTGTTCATTCTGTACACATGACATCTATCACACTTCGTCCTGATAGAGGATCCTGCTCTGTTGCTCTCTCTAAGGTCTCTTCCTCTTTTCTCTTAAAGGGTTTTTGGGGAGTTTTTCCTGTTCCGATGTGAGGGTTTATGTGTACAGATAAATAAAATGAATGAATTGTTTTTAAAAAAAATAAAGGATGTATCCAATAGAATTAATATTTACTGTGCATTTCAAATACTAGCTTTCTTTATTTTAATGACAACTCAGATTCACAGTTACTAAGACAACCCCGATTGTTTAGTTCAAGTACATGAGAATCATTGTTGCAGGCTATTGTGCTGATGAAAGAGTTTTCTTTCATGATTTATTCAATAAGGGCCTAGACATGCTATTATTAAACATTACTAATAAAATAGAAGATGTATCTGAGATGTATAGGAATAAAGTAAACATGTAGCTACACAAATACAACCAACATACTGATGAAGAAAAAAGAAACATAGATTTGTTTGTGTGTTGAATATTAACGTTAAATTCCTCATACGTTCTGTTATCAACATGGGATTATATAGTCATTCCAAGACTTGCATAAAAAGTCACCTTTTAAAAATGATCATGGTCTTGAAATTGAGTTTCTTTGACATTAAAATGTCAAATTTCAGCAATAGCAGACAGCAGGGCCATTAGGAAACCAGAGCTTCCCAGAGCCAAGGCAGTCAAGATGAGAGACTTTATGAGGAACTCCTGCAACAAAAAGTAAGGTAGAAGTTAAACAAATAGACTCAAAACCTTTCTTAGATGTCTCTCACTTCAGTCAGTCCACAGTGTTTTCACTGTTCTTCTCCCTTTTGAACCTTTATTTAACCAGGATAGGTCCCATTGAGATCAAAAGGTCACACAGGTCTTTCAATCATGGAGTTTTAAAACATTCTGCATATAAAAATCCTGTGACCCCAAAGAACACAGGAATACATAGATAGGATGGGAGCAGACCAAGAATTGCCTTGTATATAAAAGTATAGCGATGTGTGACCTGCAGGGTGCCAGAGCACGCCATCCCACCCAACAGTAGGGTTCACAGCGGTGAGTCAAGGCTTTGCAGTTTGTGATGATACTAAAGTTACCGATATAAACTGTATCGATTATATGCAATGCCTGAGCAGAGGCATTGCTGCTTTGTCATACACCTATTCTCAAGCCCTTTGATAATGTACCGGTAGTCCTGGTAGCATTTTAATGAGTCTCTCTTTAGAGAACCTTTAATTTTACTGCAGCATGACGGTCTGCCCCATGCAGTCCTCGTTCCGGGTTTTCAAATGCCTCCCTTCCCTCCAGTGGGCCCAGCAATGCAATACAGCCTGGGTCTCCAGCAGTGTGGTGTCGGTGTTGGCTCCCGCTGGGGACAGGCTGAGCAGCGAGGCAAAGATCTGCTCCTGGCCAGAGGAGGAGCCTCTGCTGCCGGTTGAGGAGGCTCCGCTGGAGTCTGAGCTGAAGGAGTTTTTGGTGAACTTGCGTGCAGTAAATTATTTTGTGTGATTTCACGGGTAATCCAACCCAATGACCCAATTCTTGCTGATGAGCTCATTTGCATAAGTCATTTGGAGGCAGCGGTTTTGAATTGCGACTGTTTCATAACCAGTTAAAAGTTCCTTGTCATAACTTTAAAAGCAATAGGTGAAATCTTGGGAAATAGCATAAAGACTGAAAACGGGGAAACAGCTAGCATGGATTAAAGTTAACAAATTCATGACTACCAGCATCATAGAAGAATAGTCTAATTAGACCTATAACAGGAAAGGTACAGGTGAACCCAAAATCACTAAACGCTTAATGCTGACTATGTGTCAGTAAGCAATGACAGTGATCCAGTTTAAGAATACCAGGGAACACAAATGGAGGCTCATACCTACCCAGCGACTATGCTCTGATTGGTCAGAGAGGATGGCTTGTTGGTCATCTGACCCCGATGCTGCTGATCAAACAAACAACAGTTAGAGTAGCATGCAGGTATATGGGGAATCACTCAGCAGCGCCCTCAATACTCAGTCATGAAGAAGCATCATAATTCATCAGAGTAAAAGCCGAGCAGCAAATTCCTTGTATAAGCCTAACATGAAATCAACTTCAATCTAGTTTTCATACTTTTCTTGGTGTAAAGGTGCTTGTGCATCAGGAGGAGGAACCTAAATGAGGCCAGCCATGTCACGTAGCCAATCAGAACATGTGTTGCCCATGGCTGGGGGAAGAGCAGCGATGATTGACGCGTCCCCAGGAACATGGCTGCCACTGCAGTCACATAGAGGACATGATGTTACTTTGATCAGCCAGGTAGGACTGTTCTTTTTTTTTTAATGCTCAGAAATAAATTGAATGCACACCAACCTGCCATGATCTCAGTCACAGACCCAACCCCCCAGTGGCCCCAGTTAAAGATGTATCTCCTGGACAGAAATACAAATATATATGATATATTGATATACTGTAATAACAATATCATTAAAGGGCGGGTCCATTATTTATTTATTTATTTGTTGAGGTTTGTATATCATTCTGTAGCGTTCCAGTGGTGTTCCTTGTATATTCAAATTCAAATTTAGCTTGAAGTATGTACATTTTAGCGTCAAAATGCTATTTCCCTTAACCCCATCTAAAACGTTTTCCCACAGGACCTGACGTAGGTTTCTGCACGATGACTTTCCACATATATATTACATATATCCTGATCCATCTTACCTACAGTAACTTAGATGGTGGTTCGCAAGCTCCCAATTTGAAGAAGCTGTCAGGGGCACCGGCATTGAAGCTATTTTTTTAGGCATTGAATGTGCTGCTGTGGACGCCACGTTAGTTTGAATCCAAAAGTCATGCAGTAATACAATAAAACTAACTGATTGAGGCAGCGGTGGACAACTGTTCCATGAGGCAAAATTACTATTTTTGTTCATGGAATCTGGTGGCTTTCAAAAGAGAATGGATGGATATAACAGCTTCAGTTCCCTGTTGGAAAGGGCTGCCTGATGGCAAGCAGTGAGAAATATTCTAAATATAGCATACACATCAACCAGGCCTTCTTTTAGGTGACAACATTTTTTCTGCTGCTCCACAGCCGCTTTACCTCACCATCAGACCCTTTCCGACAGGAAACTGATGCTGTTATATCCCTCCCTAAATAACTGATTTTGTAAATTCCATTGATCATTTTACTTTGCAGAACACAGAAGTATACTTATGAAGTATACATACATCCCCACTTCTGAACTCACCCTTTCAGTTCTTGGAGGATTTTGTGAAATAATTGCTTAGAGTTTACAAGTATCACCGCCTTTTTTTTTTAACAAGGTCCACAGATTATTAGACCTTGATGATGAATTGATATAAATATATGTATCTGTTAACTGTTATCTGTAACTGTTTGGCACAACACAATACAAGGCAAAGGAATTTGACGAGTTAAATCTCAGTAGATCAGCAATTTGGGATATTCTTAAACCAGCCCGTCTGCCACCAACAACCAAGCTATGTTCAAAGTCACTTCTATCCTTTCTTCCCCATTCTGATGCTTGGTTTGAACTACAGTAGATTGTTCTGACCATGACTACATGCCTAAATGCATTAAGTTGAGTCCTTAATGAGCAGTTGAATAGGTGTACCTATAAAGAAGCCTGGACATTGTCTGCTAACCCCAACAGGAACTCAGTCAGGAAATAAATCAACAGTTAAATGTTGAAATTCTGTGGGCATCAGAGGGGTGTGGTCTTGAGAGGCAGACAGGATTCAGATCACCTCGGACACCTAGGAAACATTGCACCCTCTTCTGAATGTAAACGTATAGGAGGTATTGCATTACCTGTGTGAGTCAGGTGATGGTCTGATTGCAGCCATTGTTGGTTGAATCAAAGATAATGTTAGAACACAGCAGCCCAGGTATGGATGGACACCTGCATGCTGCACAATCACACACACACACAAACACACACAGACACACACGCACACACTAGAGTTGTGCATTAATTGATAACTGATAAAACACCCCTCTCTGCTGGTGTTGTATGAATATTACAGCAGTACAGTCAAAATGTAAAACAATATATTTTTTGCAGTGTGTGTGTATGTACTGTACCTTGCTCCAACCTTTTCTGTAGAAAAATGGGAGGCAAAAGGCTACAATGGTCAGGGTCACAGTCAGCATCATCAGGCCTCGATGTACCTACACACACACACACACACACACACACACACACACACAGCATAGTAGCGTTCAACATCATGGTATTTCCATTTCTTTCACTTTATTTTTTGCTTAGATTCCGCGTGTGTGTGCATAATATCTACCTGGAACCAGACTTTCTGGCCGAGCAGAGTTCGATTTGACCAATCAGGTTTGTAGAAGCTGGCGAAGACGGTACCAACACTTCCTGTTAGCATCCAGGCTAACAGCATCAGTGCTCCTAGAGGAGTGAAGCCAATTCAGCTGAACGCTCTTCCCAAACGTACCACTAAATGTTACATTAACGATTTAAACATTTAATACTGCCCTGCAACATCATCATAAACTATTGCATCTCCTCCTTCTGACTAAAATCAGCTGCTAGACTGACATCCTTATTCAATCATTTTGTGTTTTCATCATTGTTTGTGCATAAAGAATACTGATGATGATTTTACATGTTCTACATATGTCATAGGTAACTCACAGAGTCTAGTTAACACATTCTTGGGCTAACATGACTCCACCAGATACTCACAGTGACCTGAATGTAATATTGAAGTACTCAACAAACCATGCATTTTCATAATGATGGGTCCACGGGAGCCTTGTAGGACCTCAGGGGGTCCAGTGATGTGTTTCCTGTGGGTTGAGATTAATGGCTGGTGACTATGTTTCCATACTTTACCTAGAGGAGAGATCCAAGAAAATGTAATTACTGTATGTCAGCACAAAATCTGCACTACAGTGGGACATACATTTTTTCAGTGTAACTGTTTAACGGTCATTCTAGGAATCCCAAACTTTTGGAAGTCAGATAAAGCTTTGAACAAACAGCAATTAAAATGAATCCATCAAATGTGTGAAAATATGAGACAATAAGTGCTTAAACTCAGACTGCAGTAAAGCTAAAAACTGCAAGTTAGTAAAAAATGAGAATGTATTTGTGTCATGCATTCAATAAATCACTTCAGTCTTGAAAGGCCAATTAACCGTTAACCAGAGTGTAAGAAATCATTGATAATGACATCCTGTTGATGCTGATCAAACTTACATCCGTTTGACGTTATAAACCTTGATAAGAACTTTGATTGGCCTCCAAGACACAGGATGACTGCAGGGTCAATGAGTTCTGTTTCCTGCATGGGTGTGTGCAGACTATTTTACCATACTGAGCATGTCCGCTGGTGAGAAACAAAAAGTAGTCATGGTCCAGATCATAGCGGGCTGGTTCCTGGTTGACCAGTTTGACTGGTCTGCTGAATTTGCACTGAATCGCTCCATCTGCCAGCCGCCAGAACACAGAGGACAGACCAAACTGCAAACACACACACAGAAAGAAGGACAACAACAAGTTTGGCCTAAGGTGCAAAACAATTTCAGGGAGGAAGATTTGGGGAATTACTTTTATTTGCTTTCTTTGTGAGAAGATGGATGTCAATCGCCTGTCTGTGCCTCAGGTATGGATGGTGTGGTTAGCCTAGCTTAGCAAGCAGAACCATTTGTCACCTGTGACTGGTCCTCAGGGTGGGTTCTTCCACTAACGAAGGCAGCGCTCACTGATACTCTATCCCCATCTTTAACACACATATACACGTCATCGTTGCCCTGCAAACACACACATACACACACACAAGCATAAACACAAATACATACAGTATACACTTACATAGTCAGGTTAATAGGTGCAACATTTTGGTAAATGTGTGATAACAGAAAGTTGTTCTTCTCAGAAATCACGCTGCACACTAAGGAGTGATTCTTGATCAAAGCTCCAGATATTCTCCTGATTAGACTGAAGATCAAACTGGTCTGTATTTGCTGCAGAATGTTGCAATACACTGAGGGACTAGCTTACCATCCATGTGTCCCAGGACAGTGCAAAGGCAATGTATCCCTCCGCCGGGCCACTCAGCTCAAATATCACAGACTGCAGAGAAAAGAGACAAAGATTCAATGGGCGGCACTAATATCATTTATTACTATGTTATTTGTATAATTTCAGATAGCCCAGTCTAGCTCTGAACAATGTCAGGCATTAAACAAGACAGTAAGAGAAACAGCTTGTAAAGCAGCAGTTTTAAATTGTGTTGTCTACTCAAGCCTTTTTAATGAATGCAGATTGCAGTAAATGAAAATGTTCAAAGTCAAACCGTTTTGTCCGGTCCCTCGGTAGTCATGGACAGGAAGAAGCAGTGGGGATCTTCTTTTGGATCACAGCCTGGAGGATCCAGCAGGCAGGATTTTGATTGGCCACATCCATCAGAAGTAAACTAAAAGTGTAAGATAGGGAGATGGCGTTATTAGTCTTAATTTGTTTCACTCGGTTCACATTAAAGTGTATAACACTCACAGGCCCAGGCAGGATGGCGGGTGTGGTAGTAGGTTGTACTGGAGGAGGTGTGTCTGACTGAGGCGGGTGGGGAGTAACACCATGCTGATAGATGACTGGCCCAGGCAGCTTCACCCAATATACATTGTAGTGGGCAACTACACTCACACTGGAAAAATACACATACACAGGTATTGTGACATATTCTGTCATAGAGTCAATACAGACCTTTAAAATAAAGTCACATAGTCATAAAACTAAATTCTTTAAATTAGCATATATGAACACAGTCTCACTCAAAAAACGTCAAATACCGAAACTTGGACCTCAGCTTAAAATTTCCACCTATAAATAATATTTATCATATTTGAATACGCATATTGATGCTCTCCAGAGGACAAAGCCTGTACTATTTAGACGTCTGCGACAAAGGGTTCATTCAAATCAAACACAGGTGTTACTGATAAGATGGACAACAACCAAAACATTGTGAGAATTATTCCCATGGTTTAGCTGAGCATGTTGCACAAATTCACATCAGTATGTCCTCTTTATGAATTCTATGCTACTAATGTAACCACTGGAAGTAATGCATAGCAAACAAGCTAACTAGTGGTCATTCTTTAATAACTTGTTTGTCTTTTGTAGTGTAACAGTACATCAGTATATGTATTATTTTCCTATCAAGGTACAAATTGTTATGCTACTGTATTTGTTATACAATTTTTACTGTGACTTGTTGCCAAGTGCAACACATATAGACACCCAACTCAAATACCGACGTGTGGTCAGTAGCCCTATGATTCAAATGATGCTCTTCTAGAGTCAGTTTTGGATGTCAGTCTTTGCTTGTTACATGCATAATGTCTTTTCAAAATAAACTTACAATGTAGGTTTTGTACTTTATTTTTTTTTACATTTTTAGGTTTACTTACGCAACAAAACTACTTGTTCTGGCTTAAGAAAAGAACGTAGTTTGGGTTGAAAAAAAAGGATGTTTCTTCAGTAAAGTAATTATGTCTGTTACATAAATGTCATTAGCAAAGTATGAAAGTTGCTTAGCAAAACTATGGTAAAATAAGTCAACATGAAATTAGTTTCACACGAGACATGAACAACGGTGTAGTAGGGGAAAGTCCTGTGTTTGTTTCACCCATCCAATCCCAATTGGACTTTCTTGCTCTTTATATTACGTCTGCTGCTCTTACCGTCTAATACTGATGCAGATGGGTTTACATTGGAGTTAGCTGAAAGCCAAGTTTGTCTCATACAGCCGCTAAAAGGTTGCTTTATGCATCTGTTTCAAGACACCAAAGGCCACTGACCAATCGTTGTTATTTGACAAGTTGACAGTACAAACGATTGTGCCTGGTTTAAATCAACCGTTCAGTTTCTATCCAGACAGAAAAAGTAAGCACAGAAATGGATGCAAGCCACCTGTCCATCATTCCTCCAGCCAACGCAATGCAGAGTCAAGGGGTTGCTTAGCCAATTGAATTGTCTGAGCTCAGTTACATCAAGTTACATTAGCTAATGTTGCTAATAACACTTAATGCTGTGTAACTGAGATGGCTGAGTTCGTTTTCTGACTTTCTGACTCTACTTGAGCTAATGGAACACTATTTTGTAATGTATCATTATTTGTGTCCACATGTAGTCACTGTTCAGAAAAAGTTTCATCAGCTGGCTTTGAATGAGCATTTAGAAAGAAATAAACTCACAAAAACTGAACCTGTCTGGGAGCATCTGTAGGAGCATTCCATATGACACAAACCTCTGTCTGTTTGGCGTCACTCGTATGGCTCACTGCTGAACCCTGGACACACACACACACGCACACAAAGCTTTTTTAATTTCATTTTTCATATGTATTATGTAATAATAATAATAATAATAATGAAAAAACAGTCTATATATGCATGTTTGCGTGTGCACACCTGGTGCTTATTACAGGTGAGCAGCTGTGTCTTGTTCCGATTGGTCAGGGTGAAGGTGCCAACTGTGGATACTGAGCCCTGATTGGCTGCATCCTTGGCCTGAAGCAGAAAGCCCTCAAAATACGATGTTCCGGAGAGGATGACTGGAAAAGAGTGTTTCAAAAATGTAAGAGTTGAAAGAAAATAATATTAACATTATCAATCATGTTTATTCATTTGGTTCTATACTAATAAGTTACTAAGATTGTACTAAGACCTGTATTTTGACCAGGTTAAAGGGAGTCTCAAATCTAATTTGTTGAAATTGCAAATGACTGCTCACTGGCTTCTCCGTTTTGGAGTACTGCATATTATGGGAGTGACTTTATGAGTTTTTTGGATTTTTCACATTAGAGCCTTTATCACAGCACTGGGTTCCATCGATATACCTGAACTGGCAGTGTTGGGTTTAACCATTTCCACAAACCTTGATGACTGACTTGTCACATTCCTTGGTTACCTTTGATCCGTTCTCTGGGACTGAACGTGGTGGTGTTGGTGTATAGGCGGTAGGGGCTGTGACCGGTTTGACCGGGGACACCATGGCGGGGTTCCATGCTGCCACAGACTTTGGTGACCTTGCCGTTGGCATAGCAGCCTGCTGGCGCCCAATAACACACCAAGACAGAGATAAAGAGAAGGCCACACAAGCCCACAGGAGACATCTATGAGTTAAAGTATCAGCTGCTACACGGTGGCCACGATTTCTGAAATGGAAAAGAAATCACACAATCCAGCAAAGAATAAATTCAGCATGACCACAAGCCATATTTCTGGACTTATAAACTGCCTGACCAGTTGTCTCCATACAGCCATTGTCACACTTTCAAACAAATCTACCATAGGATAAAGAATTTAGCTAAGGCTCTCCAACATTTTAGTATTGCAGTTCTGCTATTGCTGCTCAGTCTCTTTGCAGTAGCTTTGTTTCTCTTTGTAGTCATGTTGAGTCTTTGTTGCTTTGTGTATCTTTGTGGTAATTTTGAGTCTCTTTGCAGTTGATGTGTGTCTCTGTGAAGTTATTTTGTGTCTCTTTGAGATTGTTTTGTTTTTCAAGTCTCAGTGACTCTATGCATTTTTCAGGACACATCTTTAAGCAGAAAGAACAGCAGACATTTAAACACTAAGTAGAAAGATTTCCATTCTATTCCAATCACTGCAAACTTCTCTTGATGATGGCCTTTGTGACTAAAGGTTATTGCTCAGCAAGCCTCAGGTAGTGGAGGGCCACCACTTGCAGAAATGATAAAATATCACATAAAGAATCTACTTCTAAGGAAAACTCTTTAACCAAAGTGAGTAATAAGGCTGTTACTCACCACTCGTCCTGCTGCAGTAGAAGGAAAGTAGTCCAAGCTTGGCAGTATGTATATGTGAGTACAATATCATTTCCTCTGTCCCAGTGCTGTCTGTGTGTGTGTGTGTGTGCCTATTATTGCAGCAGTTTTACAACCTGATGGCTGAACTATTGGAACATCCTGATATGACTTTTCACTCCAGGGCAGGTTTCATTACCAAGGTGTACTTTCCATTTACAGCTAAGGCTGTTCATCTATATGAGAAGAAGTTATGTGAAAATGTATAAATATACAGTATATAAATGGTCTGCTAGCATCAATTTAATTTAATTTAATTTAATTTAATTTAATTTAATTTAATTTAAACCAAGAGAAGGGAATTTAACACTGCATTAGGATCCTTTCATACCTGTTAAACTGGATAACATTCCAAATGACTCCCCATTTATTCCACTGAAATGCCTTGCCTACCATGCATACATGCAGACAAAGTTCCTCAGGCTTCTGTGTTTTTGGGCCCACAGAGCAAGAGCATTGGAGTCCTTCTCTGGCTGAGCCGGCTGACTCCTCCATGACTGATATGTTCGTCCCCAGCGTGTTACATGACCTGTATTTCGGACTGTGGCCACTATTCCAAAGTTGCTGCACAGCTCTGATCTCAGAGAGTTGGGTTCCTTTGGTCCCCAATGGTTCCAACAGTTTTTCTGTCACAGCAGTCAAGTTGTTTTGTAATAGCAGCAAAACCACATGTGTAAATTATTACATCAAGTATGGCTCCATTCCAACAGTAATTGCAATGCAATACAGCAGTTAATGCTGCTATTATCAACACCTGTTGACAAGTCAAAATGTCCATGGATTGCGTTTATTGAGCAAGTCGACACCTAGCTGGTCTGTGACAGGCAGCAACCTTCAAGGCTAAAATGTGGAAGTGCCTTAAACTTGCATTCTTTCAAATGACAAATGAGTCTTTCAGAATCCTCTGGTTGCATGAATAAGTCTGAATGTGTAAGATCTATTAGAAAATGACTCTACTCTACTTCTCAGTTGATTTATGACCTCAGTAAACATTGTAGACATGAGTTTATGGTCTCAATCTCTAGTTTCAAGTCTTCTTCTATACAGCATGATGCTAATTTCGTAAATCATGGTCCATTTAGAATAAAGTAAACATAAATTTAAATAAAGACCTCTGATATATATATATCATTAAGACAGAACAGAGTGACATAGTTGTACCACATTAAGAGTAGTTGATAATAAGAAGAACTGTGTGATGAAAGCAAAACAAACACACTCAGCAGTCAGTGTATAAAATACAAGCACATCTTTTCTGTCCATGTGCTGATAATGATCTGTTACACAAGAATTCAGAACACTGCAGAATGCTGCCTTCTTGTTTCTTTTCTCTCTTACCAATTAAAGAAAAGCTGTTTTTGAAAGAGAACATTCTACTGTGTCAAGTACTCAGTCAGAAGACGGACACATCAACAGTCATTATATGAGCCACGCTGACTCCATATGAATCACCATTGCTCCAGTGGGTTTTCACCTCTGATGCACCAAATAGGAACAAACATATTAAAATGTTATTATAAATAAATAGTATGCACTGTTGTTGTCCCAATCCCTAAACCATAAAATATAACTCTGTATAATATTGACTACATATTATTTTGGTAGGTATTCATGTAATATCATGTTTTGCACAGGAAATGATACAGGGCGCCAACAGATGACTTCAAATTTGAGTCGATAAAATCGATAATGTCAGTTCTATATTTAAAATTGAGCAGTAGCAAGCATGAACAAGTTATTTGAGGGATTTCAATATTGTATTCTTTCGTTTTGTGCAATGTCCCTGGAGCATTACAAGTTTTAACAGCTTTGATTAGCTGCATTTTCATTGTGCTTCCATTGTGGGAAAGTAGTGTCCAACATTTCATTCTGCAAGCTAGTGGTTTGAGTTTCCTTCATGTTCTTATTTTCCCAGTGGGAATGCATACTGAAGAAATATAATTATTGTGCAAGTAGGAAAGGCTATACATATTTTGTTCAACCAGAAAAATGTGCTTCAGCTTCTCATAGTTTGGGATTTTAATCTACATTTGGATTTATCCATTGTTGATGTGTGTGGACAAGATGTCCCTCTAGTGGTATGAGAGGGACAGTCATTTCATGATGTACATTGAGGAGTCTGCATGTGCAAGAGATTTGTTCATGACACATTATGCTTTGTAAATTCATTGTGTCGCAGTATTTCTAATGACCAGGCCTGGTGAGTCATCTTGAAGAACAATTTGATAGAAAATAAATTCTAATGAAAATAGTAATTCTTCCATGATTTCAGATTACATTTTAATTTACTTTATCTATGTCAATGTATGACATAATCTTAGTATTATGTTACTAGCCAGTGGTCTTGTGGTACAGACCTGGGGTGCTGCTCTTGTCTGCCCAACAGCTGCACTGCAGTGCCATTTTATGTAACTCGCTTGTCTGTTGATGTGCCTACGTGCAGTGTGTATGTGTCTGGTAAAGCTTAGAAATTGCGCAACAGAAATTCTGCAATAGAATGAGCATTTTGGCTGCAATATCCTATTTCAATCAGTTAGTTATTGCTGCAGAGCAGACTATGTTGTCTAAGTAAGCGCTTGACATTTTTTCTTCTGTCAACACAGAAGCTAAGTGACTGGGCTTAAGGGTCTGTTGTAGTGCTTCAGCAACCACCTCTGAAGTTCACATGAGCAAGGCACTAAATTCCCAAATAGGTTAGGTACAAGACTGACTGAAGCTACTGGGCAGCTTCCTGTAGTCATGTATGAAATTCATACTTACACTAAATGAGCAGTGAACACATTTATTTGTTAAATAAATACAGGTTTGAAAATGTATTAAAAACATTCAATAATTCCGTTTTACTGGGGTTATTACGGTAAAGGCCCCCGGTCTGCAGACCACGCCCCCTTGGTTCACCCACTGTGCATACAAGACAAACAGAGCTGACACACTTGAAGCTGTCCTCCTGTTGCTGTGACCTGACGAAGACGCAACTGACAGGTGAGTGGGAATGGATATTCAGCTGTTTGGATTATCGTGTCATATTGTCATGCTATTACGCTTGTTCGAGTTGTATCCCCAGCTGTAGGCTAGCAGGTCGAATCATGCATCACTAACGTTAGCTAACGGGTGTTAGCTAGCGTTAGCTGTCATAAGTTTAGCTTACTGTTATAACTTTAATTATAATATTAACCTTGCTTTAACGCTTTGCACGTTGCGCTTCGTAATTCAACATTACACCCTAATATGGGAAAACACACCCTTAGTTGTTTATAGACGACGAATGCTCATAACCATTTAGCATTTTGTCCATTAATCAACATTTTTAGCGTTTCCTTGCGGCGAAGGTACATCATTTTTCTTTATGAAACATTAAATACCCATTCTCAAGTTTACATTACTTTCCCCAATGACATTTCAATTTAACGGCACCGCCCACTACAGTACATTCTGCTGCGGCAGAAGACATGAAGTACCAAATGAACTGCAAGTAACGTGTGTGGCGTAATTAAAATAAGGTGCCTTTGGTAACGTGTACTTACGCCGAATTGTTAAATTGTTACTAACAATCAAATTAGTGTTTTGTATTCTATTGTATGTTTAATAACGGCGTGCTAGTAAGCGAGTAAACATTAAATGGCCACTATTTTGAATGGAATTCGGAGTCCCACCACAAACGGGATATCCGCTGCAGGTTTCTGTATCACCGTGGCGAATACTTATCTACCGTCATGTTGACATTGTCTACATCTGTTGTCACTCTGTATTGGTATGGACCCGGTGTTCCAGGCAAACTGAACAGTGGTCGGAAGAGTTTTATAAATAGGTAGTGTGACATTAACGGTAGGATTCCTGACCTTGTTCTTATCGGACCGAAGCACTGCGCAGACTCAGAGGGAGGGTTCAGTGACTCTGGATGCATCGACCTGCTCCGATGTACAGACCAGAATCCAAACAGTATGTTCTGTTCCTGTGTGCAGTCTCGGCTGTTGTATATCTACCCATGTGCATTAGCTTAAGTACTATCCTGGGCCTCTATGTGTCGACGAGGAAGTTCCAGGAAGTCAACGCACATGTATATTTTCCTAAATGTGCCTTTCCCATGTGATGTTGCTTGAATAAAATCTTCTAAAACAGCAGCCTATGACTGTGGTGTCTGATTCTAATTGTAGGGCCTGTGGTATGAAGACATACCAGTCTATTTGAGTAGTCACTAGTTTCTAGTACTGTAACGTTCATCCTTGAAAATCTGATTGCACACTGTAAGGAATCAGTCAGTTGTAATATGTGGATATGATCCCAGAGTCCAAGAAGCCAAATAGTCAGGGATGAACGATCTATTCAGATCCTTTGCTGAAATATAAATTATAATAGTAATAGCAAACAATAGGAACAATTCATAACACGTATCTATATTATCAAAAGTAAGTGCTCATTGTGCATAATGGCCCTCATCAGGATGTCATATTGTTGTTTATAGTATACCATTTATTATCACTAATGCATCAATGTGTATGTGCAGCAAAGCAACATTTGAATTTCGTAGTTGTTTAATGAAGAGACACTTTTAAGGGCTTCGTATGTCCTACTGGATAAAGTAAAGGCCGATGGTTCGGTCTGGCCCATCAATCGCTTTGGCACAGATTGGACGTTTAATAAACTGTCTTTATTGGTGGAATTGGGCTGTGAATGCGGAAGTGGCCAATGGCTGCGCAGCTGCCACCAGCAATTGAAATACTTCATTAACATACGAGACCCATTCACAAGTGCCTCAAAATTGTACTTAATAAATACAGCTAAATACAAATACTGTTACAACAGTTTGCACAACGCATGTCTCAATCAAGTCATTGTCGGAAGATCCTTATTTAACATTTGATCTCTCTTGTCTTCATGCCAGTTTTTTTGACTGGTGTATTCGTCGTTTGGTCACAGATGTTTTGGCTCCTTTGGAGCTCAAGTGGTTTAAAAACCTTGCATATTGATGAAATTTGTAATTGCCAGACCTCTGATAGCAGAAAAAGTAGATAGTGTAATATGACACACTTCTGCTGTTTAGTAACTCTGCTTGTTACTTCAGAGTTTCTTTCCTCTGAGTTTACAGTTATTGCGTGGTCTAACCCATTGGTCTCTTTACAGTCTGTGGTTGTTTTACTGATGGGTTCAACTCAATCTGCCACAATCAATACAGCCACAATCTGACTATAAAAATAGCAGCAGACATTTAGGTATTGAAATGGATGGTAGGTTAATTGATTGGGAAATGTACCCAAAATGATCAAATCATTTTTTATTTTTTTTGAACCCTGGATTCCTGAACTCTTTTTCCCCCAAAACATTCATCATGAAACATTCAATCCATT
This sequence comes from Cebidichthys violaceus, assembly GCF_023349555.1. NCBI lineage: Eukaryota > Metazoa > Chordata > Actinopteri > Perciformes > Stichaeidae > Cebidichthys > Cebidichthys violaceus. The sequence continues at coordinate 2,227,534 of NW_027176964.1, forward strand.
AGAAAACATGAATCAGAGGTCTACTGTATGTACTGCGCCTTTAATGTTATTGAATGGTTCTTACAATCAAGAGTGGGTTGGATTTCCTGCCTCGTTTCAGTCTGCAGGCTTTTAGTGCTTCACACCTGTCACTATGACATTGTAGTGTGCTACTTTTTCTTCCATTGGAGTACAATGGTGACGTGGTACAGTTTAAGGACTATTTCATACAGCTCAGAAACAAAAGAAACTTGGTTTTATAATTTGGTGTTTTGTGTTAAGTAAATGATTATAACTATTTATTAACCTTTTTTTTCTTCTTTTCAGGAGGCCAGGGATCATATCAGTTTGAAGATTTTACCAGTATGTTGCCTCAACACCTGAAGCAAATCCGAGTCCTGATGCTTAACGACAAGGAGAATTTAGAGAGGACCCTGTTCAGACTTGAACAAGGTAATGCTTTTTTAAACAACTGCACTTTAGTGTTCCTCTGTACTTAATGTCTGAATGTATTAGAGAGGCTGCTCAGGCCGTGTAAATTAGATCTATGTTTATTGGATTCTGCTTTATATACATTAACACACATTGGTGATGCACAAAACCAACTGACTTATTTTAAGGTGAATTTAGGGTATGCAGTGTTGGTGTCATGAAGTCCTTTTGCCCCCAACTAGTCCACTTGGAATCAGTGATGGTTTGTGTTCAGGAAGTCATTTTTTTTTGTGGATTGAAAAAATTCTGCATTGGGGGGGATTTAAATGAATATTCAAAGGTCAAACATAAAGCTTAATCCCAGTGAAACAGCAGTGAGAGCGTTTTTTAACCTCTTTGATATAACATGTTTCCAAGTGGGTGGGATCAAATTATGAGAAGGACTGATGAGTTTGTTCAGGGATTTGATTTGATCATTTAAAGAGGGCGTGGCTTAATGAGCACAAGTCTCTGGAGAGTAAGAGAGGTATGAAGCCTCCATCCATACATCCTGAGGCAGAGGCCCAGGGAGAAATGAATACACTACAATAAAATCACACTCTTTTGGAAATGAACAAAAAGTTAAAAAAAAATAAACACAGTTGTTGCCAATTCATATCTTTTGATGTTTTATATATCTGACCTGAGGGCAGGATGAGCCATCGAAATATTTAAAGTTTTTAGGGGAATGAAGAGAAGAGTAAGAGAGATATATTGCCTCAGGTTTAATCACAAGGTTGGAGGTTCGATCACAGGCTCCTCCTGTCCGTGTGTTGAAGTGCCCTTGAGCAAGACACTAAATCCCAAGTACGGCCAGGGTCTGGCATGGCAGCTCCGTCACCATTGCTGTGTCAATGTGTGTGTGAATGAGTAAATAAGTGAAGGTAGAAAGGTGCTGTATAAATGCAGTCCATTTACCTTTTGTTCTACTTGATATTTACGAAGGATAATCCAGGGACTCGGGATAGAAACACTTTTTTGTTAGACTTTGTCATCAAAGTAGGATTTAACGTGGCACATTCACCTAGTAACGTGTGTGTGTGTGTGTGTGTGTGTGTGTGTGTGTGTGAGTGTGAGTGTGAGTGAGAGAGAGAGAGAGAGAGAGAGAGAGAGCGAGCAGTTAATTTGGACATAGAACTTTACCATTTGACATTTGCAGCACTCTGAACCTGATATGGATGTTGTGGGCTGGCTGTTAAACTGGACTAAATATAGACATCCTTTTATGGTCCACTCTGAAGAACCAGGAAGTTTGATATTTTTTTGGCAATTTCTTTGGCTATGAGTGACATATTTGTGTAGTATTCTGTTTGTTCATTTGAGAGCTGCAGAGCAGTCTCTTATGTCACAGTACTGATGTTGAGACTATAGAAGGAAGCAAATAACCAGGCTCAAGTGATGCACAGTTAATTGGATATTAATTGCGTACATGATTTTGGCGTGCTCCAGTCATAGAAAACTCTGCTGCATATCAAATCGAGCGCATCCTAAACTAACAGCCAGCCACCAGGGGACGATCGCCATGTTTTGCCTTTTGGGGAGCTTTCATGCCGCTGTGTGAGCACCCTGCACCAGCACCCTGCACCAGCACCCTGCACCAGCTGCCTGTAATAAACTATCCTGAAAGAGTGAAAAAACACTTCACGCTCGCTCCACCACAACGCCACCACAAAAACCCCCAAAATACAGTGATATATCCATTTTGGATCATTTGGCACACCCCTAATAAACATTGGTGGCGTGGCCATAATTATTTAAACATAGCAGTTTATCTTTCATGATTGCCATGTGTTGAAATAAAGCAATTCATGAAAACATTTCTGCCTCCACAGGTTTTGAGCTCCAGTTTCGCTTGGGTCCGAACCTTCAGGGGAGGAGGGTTGTGGTTCACACCAACTATCCGCTTGAAGGACAACCATTTAAACGAAACAACTTCCGTGTTTTGGCGTGGAGCTACCCAACAGGAAGGGAGGATGACTCTGATAAGTTCTGCTCTCTGGACCTCAAGATTGCTGGG
>NW_027176964.1:2235000-2330000 GCF_023349555.1 Cebidichthys violaceus
ACACTAAATAGCTGAGTAAGTCGATTCACACCTGGCATTACAATGCGTCGCCACATGAGTCTCACGTGACCACTTCTGGTCAGATCTCACTTCCCCAAATAAATATATGCAAATGAAGCAATTAACTAGCTATAGACTGAGAAAAAATAATTGAATGCACTGTTCCTCTCAGTCTGCTGGCAGCTACTGGCAACTTTTAAGGTGGAATGTTTTCTTGCACATTATTCATGCACGAGTTGTCTTCGTGAATCAATTGGCACACCTTAAATGTCAATATGACAACTGCTCCATTTGGTTTTTATTGACTCTCTTGCATGACATCCGCTTTAGTGGATATTCAAGCACTTAAAAGATGCATATGTGAATCACACACACACACACACCAATCAGTTGAGTAAGCTGTCTATCAATGTGGCCCAGGACACATACGCATAGACACAGAGAATGTGGCCATATGCAGCCCAGACCATCCCCGAATGTGGTCTGAGTGATCAGATCTCAATGCGTCTCGGGTGCATTCACGCCTGTACTTTGAGCTGTGCACTTGTGATCGGGTCACGCATGTCAGTGCCAGGTCTGAACAGGGACCGAGTGTGACTCCCCACATCCTCAAAGAAGTAACACAGAGAAACCTCACAAGTGCAATTCAACTCTCGTTACTGACTGTGTTACGGTGCGTTCACACCAAACGCGGCGCGAATAATTTGGGCCGCGTTTGGTGTGAACGCACCTTTTAGAAGTACTGTAAGCTCTCAAGTCAGATTCCAGACTACCTGATACTGATGTAGGTGCATTAAACATGGGAATGAAATGATTGAATCAATAACACAGCTGCTATAGCTGTTTACTTGCATTACTTACTGTATGATTGGAACTGTGAAAACCCTTATGATTCATTGCTAATGTTAAATTTGCATTCTATTCAACAGCATTTTGCAGCCCATGAAAGCTATAGTAAGAGGCTCATTTAATAATAGTGGTCATCTGTGTGTTTGTGCCTCTCTCTCTCTCTCTCTCTCTCTCTCTCTCTCTCTCTCTCTCTCTCTCTCTCTCTCTCTCTCTCTCTCTCTCTCTCTCTCTCTCTCTGTATGTTGATGTGTATCAGGCCATCCGTAGTGTGTTGTGGCAGGACGTGTATCCTCAGATCAAGTTGTGGGAGTTCTACCAGCTCAAAGTGGACAGCGCTGTGGAGCAGTTCAGAACCCTGCTACACAATGGTCTGTACTGTCGATCAGTGAAGATTTGAAAAACTGTGTAAACTTTGTAATGGGGGCAAAACTTTAAAGAAGTGTGAGCGCATCAGCAGCAGAGCATGAAGCAGCCTCAGTGCATACACAGGATATGTTCAGGCACACAACTGTTGTGCAGAAAAAAATAGACCTGAATGGCACCAACAATCGCCAACATGACAAAATACACAGCAGGGTTTATTTATTCCCTACCAATAGACTTGGGCATTGCGCAGACACAGCACATTTTATTAATTTGTTTGGTTGTGTGGATTAATTTAATTTATTTTTTCACATTCCAATTCCAATGTCTGAATATTCTTAACAGTAAAAAGTGCATGGCTCCCTTAAAGGGTATACTTGCATTATTGTGCTATTATATTATCTTTTTATCAGTGGCATACAATGATCTTAAAATTTAAATAATATTATTTTTCCTTGTTATTTCTGGGTCAATATATCTACCAACATTAGTTGTCATGACGGATACATTTTTGCATGTTTTCCTTCTATTGTGTCAAAGGAATTGAAGACACAGACACATAGACAGAAACATTTACAGTGACAGATCACTGTGGCTGAACTCAGTTAGAAAGCCACTAGTGTGCTAATTTGATTTCGATACCGTTTAAATGACCTTTGCATGTTTGTGTTTTTAGGCACCAAGCCGGACCAGAGTAAGACCGGGGGGAAGAAGGGCCTGAGGATCATTCAGGACCCAAATTTCCATCGTTGGAGCAACACAGTGGACATGGACTCTGCTCTGGAGACCTTTGTACCTCACAGGTCTGACCCAAAACGTCAAGCTACGGCAGTTATTGTTCAAACTTATATTAGTTTTAGCGGTTCTTCTTCCATTCTAGTCTCTTTTCTTAACTGCTGAAAGGTTAACTTTGGTAAGACAAGAAAATGACTACGTTGTACATACTTTGCGGTATCATTTTCTGTCCAGCTCAAAGATGGCCGAATACTTTGACTTTGAAAATCCCATTTTTGTTTTTTGTGTTTATTTTTTTTGGTACACGCTTTGCTATTTCCTGCGCCTATTTATTATGAAACTAATACGCGGCTACTTCACTGCCAACGGCCCTCGCTTTTGTAAACTGAGACAATAACTCCATGAGCTTTTGTTCACATTAAATTAGAGATGTTGAATATTACTGCTTGATAAATCATTTGCTAACATCAAGAATATATACAGTGCACAAATGTTGTGTAACATTGCAGTTTCTTCAACAAAGCCAAAAACGTACCCTGGCAGGCCCTTTTTATACTGTTAGTGCGTATATAGTACATATATGTATGAAGCACTTTGACACTTTGTAAATGTAATTTAGAGTAGTGGTATTTTTTGTTTAACGTTACCGCACTCTCTCTATAGCTCCTCCCCACAGCACATCGAGGAGTGCTGTGGTTGGCTGAGACAAAAATTGAAGGAGCTGAACGAAGAACAGCACAACATCATGCACCAGCATCAGGAGCAGGTAAGGCAGTGTGTAATGTACCACCAGACAGGGTTACTGCTATATAAATAAGAATTAGAATATAGAAATAAGAATTAGTATGCACACTACGGCATGATACCACCAAGCACTAAAGGAAGGTCAGACGTGTGATTTCACATTGGAGCCGGCTGGAGACACCTGTTGGTATGTCTCTCAGAGGAGATGCCTCATGTCATTCATATCTATTACTTGTATACGGACTACCAAAATAGTGCAGTGTCAGCATTAGAGCGGAGTATTTGCATAAAGCATGGAATTGGAGACACGATGAGGGTTTCCCAAAATATGTAATGCATGCTGTGCATCAGTCAGTGTTCTTTGTGTTCCTTCTCTTCCTCAAGGCTGCCAACTGTATTGTGGGAAACGTAGTGTATGAGCGTCTGGCAGACCACGGCCCCAAACTTGGTCCCGTCAACAGGAAAAACCCTCTGGTTACCAGGTAATGAATTTAAAGAGATGGCTTTCAGGAGAGAGACAAATGATGGATACAATCCAGCTGAGGTGGATGATGCAGACACATAGTAAATGTTAAAGCTACATCCTGTACAGATAACAGGGACATGAGGTTCATGATAATACCAGGAGTGATGGGAGGCTGAGGGTTGGAGGATCTCAGTGTTTTCATCTGTCTGTCTCAGGTACTTCACCTTCCCATATCAGGACATGACTCTGGAGCAGGAGCTGCAGCTGCTGGACCAGCCAGACAAGACGTGTCACTTCCTGGCTCACAACGGTTGGGTGATGGGAGATGATCCACTGCGCAACTTTGCTGAACCAGGTTGATATATTAAACTTCTTAGAAAATAGAGAAAACTATAAGAACAGAGGAATAAATACACTCATACCTTGACAAGGTTGAAGAGGGGATCCTCATTCCTCTCACTGACCATGATGCTCTGTCCTGTTACATCACTTTTTATATCAGATCATTAATAGGAACCTGAGAACCTCAATGTAAAATACTGTCAGCAGTTTTCAGGTTATAGGTTGAACAGTCTGCACTGATGAAATTGTGATTCCTCTGTGCTCTGTGTCTGCGCTACATAGGCTCCAATGTGTATGTGCGTCGGGAGCTGGTATGCTGGGGTGACAGTGTCAAACTCCGCTACGGCAATGGACCCGAGGACTGCCCGTACCTGTGGGCCCACATGCAGAAATACACGGAAATCACAGCCAAATATTTCAATGGAGTCAGACTGGACAACTGCCACTCTACACCATTACATGTAGCTGAGGTATTGTCACCTATTCTCATATTACCATGCAGTTAAGTACATTAACTGCATAATAGATTGAATTTAATAGAACAAGGTTATGAGGAAATTGTAAAAGTGGAAAATGGAAATGTAATTTCATTGGTTTATGTCTGAGTTTCACTTGCTGTGTTTTAAAGGTAGATGCATACTGTACATCAGTGTTAACAGCACACCTTTCTCTTCTCCCTGTTTGTAATGTAACTGGTGTATTGTCTTGTCTAGGCCATGTTAGATGCAGCCAGAGCGGTCAGACCCAATCTGTATGTGATAGCTGAACTGTTTACAGGCAGCGAGCTCCTTGACAATGTGTTTGTTAACCGGCTGGGAATTAGCAGCCTTATACGAGGTACAACGCCTCAGCATGAACTAACGTGTTTTTGTCTCTTTCTTCTTCTCTTTTCACTGCATTGTTCTGCGTTCTTCCTCTTCATACCCAAACATGCATCTCTTTTCATCTCTTTCCTCTAACTCTGTGTCCATGCACTGTTTGACTGCATGTCGTGGTCGCTTGGCCTGTTATCACTAACTGGCTGCATTCCTTTCACGTTACTCTCCTCTTCCTCCTCTGTCTGTCCTTCCTTGTCTTTTCCTCAACCTCCTCTCTTGCACTGCCTGCACTGGGTTTGCTGTGTTGCCTTGCTGTGTTTGACTAGTACATGCTGGACGTGGCCAGAACAGTGTGTCCTAACCTGTATGTGGTGGCTGAACTGTTCACCGGCAGTGAGGAACTGGATAATATCTTCGTAACCAAGCTAGGGATCACGTCGCTCATACGAGGTACAGTAATTTATACGATCAAAATGCACACACACTACACCCATTATTCATCATTAACATTGACAAATTAGACAGTTTGGGATATTAAGGTAGGTATTTGTGTTGCTTGTAATATTATTCCTACAGATTGGTGACAAAGCAAAGAAAAAGACAGTTACTGTTGTTCCACTATTAGCTTCCAGAGCAGCTTCAGTGCCTCTTGTCATAGATTGTCTGTTGTTCTCTTCTGGAGAGATGAACAGCATTCTTTTAAAAGACTGGTATTGACTGTGAGGGTTGTGTCCTACGATTCACATCATTCTCATCAAACCATTCAATCAGCCCTAGTTCCCTTTGTGTTATGTTTCCCTTCTCATTTGTTCAGTTTTTTCTTTCATTTTAATTGGTCACCTGTCTGTATATTTAAACACAATTCTCAAAAGTGAAAATATCAATCAATATTCCATTATTAGATGTTATGGCAGATATAATGCAAGGCATGTAATTTAATTCAACAGTTTAAAACAATTTAGAAAATAGGGAATACTCTGGAACTGTCTGTGAGCTCACTCCGTACATTGTTGAACATGCATCCTAAACATAAGCGTGTGTTGTCCATCGCCCCTCAAAGGCAAAACACCTGCATTGCCAGATTGTAATGTGTCCCAGTGGTTGTAATGTGTCCACAGTGGTCTTGAATGTGTGAACCGGTTGCTTTTTTGATAACTGTCCTCCAATGTCTCCGTGAGTCCTTCTCAATTCCCCTTTTTTTTGCCACCTTGATTCCTCGCTCCTTGCTCCTCCGGCTTGTGACCCCGAAATCAATCTCAGCGCTCCATCTTGAAGGTTTATCCCAATTCCTAAAATGCATCTCAAGGAGAGAGGATCGAGGAGGCCTGTCGGAGGAGTTGTGAGCGAGGAAACACCAACAAGTAAACAAATAAAAGTATAAAATTAAACAAATAAAATTACTGTATTTCATGTTGTCAGATAGGTAGACAGGACTGTGTTTGTGTATATATGATCTATCTATCTATCTATCTGTCTGTCTGTCTGTCTGTCTGTCTGTCTGTCTGTCTGTCTATCTATCTATCTATCTATCTATCTATCTATCTATCTCTCTCAATCATAGTCATATATAATATATGTCACTGTATTTGTATACAAACATTTAAGCTTCACATAATAAAAATTATGAAGTCTTTATTACCGTATTTTCCGCACTATAAGGCGCACCGGATTATAAGGCGCACCTTCAATGAATGTCCTATTTTAGAACTGTTTTTATATATAGGGCGCACCGGATTATAAGGCGCATAGAATAGAAGCTACTACAGTCAAACGTTTGACTGGGGTTGCGTTATGCATCCACTAGATGGAGCTGTGCTAAAGGGAATGTCAACAAAACAGTCAGATAAATCATTCAGTCAAACTTTATTGATTTTTGATTTTATTCACAATACGGTAACTTAAACGTAGAGGGGAACTTTTCCCTGATTCAGTAAACACGTAAAAGAAACAGTCTGATACCACTAAATCAAACGTTAGTGCATTCACAATATAGTAACTCTCGAAATTGTTCAACTTACGTATAAAACGTAGTTAGTGCATTCACAATAACTCAACGTTGTTCAAACGTTAATGTGCATATTCACAATATCTCCCAGCCTTGTTCAGTTGTAAACACGTAAAAGAAACACAATCTGATACCGCTAAATCAAAAGTTAGTGCATAACTCAACATTGTTCAGTTACGGTACGTATATAACACGTAAAGCTCACTTTTTCAGTTCATTCCCCGTCCACGAATCCCTCGAATTCTTCTTCTTCAGTGTCCAAATTGAACAGTTGGGCGAGTACGGCATCCAACATGCCCGGCTCCCTCTCGTCATTATCCGAGTCAGTGTCGCTGCTATTGCCTGGCAGTTCAGTGATTATTCTTTGTAGTTTACCAGTCGTAGTTTACCAGTCGTACTGAAACATTTTGACAGAGCGCCGTGTACAACCAGTATGGATCAACCAATTAACCAATTGATCCATATATAAGGCGCTCCGGATTACAAGGCGCACTGTCGTTTTTTGAGAAAATTAAAGGCTTTTAAGTGCGCCTTATAGTGCAGAAAATACGGTACATATAGTGTGTGTGTGTGTGTGTGTGTGTGTGTGTGTGTGTGTGTGTGTGTGTGTGTTAAATATAACATGCGTGACATCCGGTCGTTCTTGTCACATTATGTCACGTTATGAATTGAATAAATAGTAAATATGTAAGTTATGCTCATCTGACAGAGATCATAAAATACATATATATTGTAGAACTAAACAATGGACCACCGATCAGCTGTGCTATACCTCGTAAGATGACGGTCCGAGGATGTCTCATTTGTTAAATGCCTGCTACCTCGATTCCTCCGGTCTCTTTTTGCCTCCTCCGCTTGCATCTCGCGTGGGCGGGACTAAGACGCGAGGTGAGGAGGCGAGGAGGAAAGGAATCAAGGAGGCACAGAAAATCGGGAACTGAGAAAGAACCATTATCTTTTTTTTTTTTTTTTTTTTTTTAGAGGCCATGTCAGCTGGTGACAGCCATGAAGAGGGCCGGCTGGTCCATCGTTATGGGGGCGAGCCAGTCGGAGCTTTTGTTCAGCCCAGTCTCCGCCCACTGATGCCCGCCATCGCGCACGCCATGTTTCTTGATGTGACCCATGACAACGAGTGTCCCATACAGGTGAGTCACTGTCAGGGTCACGTTAGGATGGGGTTGATTGAAGAGGTTGATAACTGTTTGCTTTAATTTGCATTATCTTTTTTTTATATGAACATTTTGAATGTGTACCTTAATTGTTGTTCCCTGATTAAGTTCCCATAATTCCTGCAATATGTGTAATTCTAGTTGAATAGTAGTCTTTCTTCTGTTGTTACTTTCTCTATTTCTAACTGATAAAATGACTTAATGGATAAAAGTTATGGAAATATAAAAGTAATATACTGTATATTACTAGAATAATGCAAATGCACTTCAGGGTGCTCTGTTTTGTATAAAATGTAGAAGTTAAATGAAAATAGTTTGTCCCAAAATGAATGATCGTGATGCATATTTGTGATCTAAATATTGATTTAAATAATTATGACTATCATTTTAGCCATAAGCGTGCAGCCCTAAGGTTACAGCATCTATCCAGACGTCAGGTCTGTGCAGTGATTGCTGTGTGTGCCTCTCTTTGTGATACAGCTGCGTTCAGCTCTGGACTCCCTCCCCAGCTCTGCTATGGTCTCTATGGCCTGCTGTGCTACTGGTTCCACCAGAGGATATGATGAATTAGTGCCACATCAGGTTATATATATATACACACACACACACACACACACACACACACACACACACACACACACACACACACACACACACACACACACACACACACAAGATATGACTTGTATTACATGTGATAAACATCGTTTTGGCTCAACAGTATTTCTTAGCTTTTAACCATATTTCTGGCTTGTTTTGGGTGTTTATGAAACAAACCCAATATTGGCTCACTTATTGCAATTATTAAAAATAATATGGTTATGCAAGTTTATTTCTCCACAGTTGTGACTTCCGTAGTTGGAAAAGCTAGATGTAGAGCCAGAGGGTCACATGTCCCATCGATCAAGGATGTGATTTATCAATTCTAATCTAAATCTACAGTGTCTTCCTACTTGAAAGCAGGACCCGTGTCAATCGTGTAGATCGTTACACGTGTATTTTTGGGGGCGTGGGGGTTCTGTTGACCAGTCTAACTGAAAATATGCAAGCTAGGACTTCTCTCCCACTATTCTTTCTTGTTTGTGACAACCTGGGAGAGCGATGAGCTTAGATCCAATCAGATGTTCGCAAGCTATCCAACTCCCAAGCCAATCAGATTGTTTTGATAGTACAGCCCGACACATGGCCATAACAGAGACCATTCTGAGATATCAAAACACTGTTGACGAGCACTTCACTTCAGCTGCAGTTGTTCTGAGGGACGGATGATTCCAGAAACCGTCTGTTTAATGAAGGAATCTGGAAGATAGAGTTGTGTATAGGGGGTAGCATCTACATACAATACACTCACCTGCTCAACTTGCTAAAACTGGAACAGATAATGAATCAGTAGTAGATTATCAGACAATCTTGACAATGCTTGATGTGTGTGTGTGTGTGTGTGTGTGTGTGTGTGTGTGTGTGTGTGTGTGTGTGTGTGTGTAGATCTCTGTGGTAAAGGAGGAGCGTTTCTACCCCAAGTGGAGCCCCTCAGCGCCCCCCACCTCCACTGGTGAGGTTGGATTCCAGAGTGGCATCATAGCTGGGAAACTGGCACTCAACAAGCTGCACCAGGAACTGGCTTCTCAGGGATTCATGCAGGTACCATGTAGTCCAGACATTTTACCTAAATACGTGGGCCAACCTCACACAAATGGCAACCAAATCAAACTCAATGGATTTTTTGTCCTCACTATGTCCTGAAAGAGAGAGAAAAGTCCTTCGGAATTGTATGACGGTAAAGTTTTGAAAATCGGCTAAATGTAATTCTACCAAAAACGTCTTTTTAGCAAAGTTTCAGTGACCGTACAAGCATTACGCATTACAACATTGTTGTGCTTGTTTGGTTTGACCATGCTGTACTTTTTACTCAACGCAAATAGGTCTTATTCTACCCACATCTGGTCTTAGTCTACCTAGATCTGGTCCTAATCATCCCAGATCTGGTCTGATTCTACCCAGATCTCTTCCTGTTCTACCCAGATCTGGTCCTATTCACCCCAGATCTAGTTTTGTTCTACCCAGATTTGATCTAATTCTAACCATCAATCAAAAGTATTTTTTTCAAATGCAACAGAACAGAAATACTGCCCATCTCGGATTGTAACTCCTTCAAATATGAAATAACTATTGTCACAAGGGTTGATGGGGGCCATTTTGAATTTCCTCGATTTCAGGATTTTTCCTTCGGTTTATTCATTTACACTTTTTTTGTGTCAAAAAGGGATTCCTTTAGGGGTACAATACAAGTAAAATAGCTTTTGCAATTTGTTTCAAGTTACATTACTGGACTAATAATGTAGTTTGCATGTGTGTTAATATAATGAAACAGAAGCTCACTTTGCAATCTGATTTTGGTGTTTAACGTAAAAAATAAGTTTTGATATCTATTAAGCTCTTTGGTGCTGAATGCTAAATTTCCTGTGTTCCTGCACTACCTTTCTTATGGCTGAGAAACCCCAAATCCAGCACATAAACGGAGAGACATGGCAGAACCCAGCTGGTGGGCTGTGCTTGATTTTGGCTCAACGGCCAAGTGATGAACTTTCTAATTTTACAGCTGAACAGTACACTAAACTTGAAAAGGCATTTTCTGCACAATATGCGAGTGAATGCTGACAGTTGAATGAATTACAAAGCATTGTCGAAAATACTGAAATCTTAAAGCACACATGCGTGGCACTGCACTTCTAAAACTGGATTGTAAAGCTGGCGGAGTTGAACACTGAACTGCATTACCTAAAGAACCTAAGAGCTGATATCCTTGAAAAGCTGCAAACTTAAATCCTCAAAACTGTGAGTCGTACTTGGTCAGAAAGAAGTATTTGGGTGGAAAACAAGTCTCATCCTGAGCTTCCTCTTTGGATAGAGTTAATCAATAGGGCTTTTACTTTGAGTACATTTGTGTGTAAAGCAGAACAGCTGAAGTCTGTCACCCAATCTAGCTCTGAATATTCCGTCCAATACACACCCATTCTCAACTCAGAGTTCTCTAGAAAGTCCCCTAGAGAATGAATAACATCTGTCGACTTTACGTACATCAATGAATTCGGTGTCTCCGCCATTAGAAAGTGTCTAAGTTTGATCTCTAATCATTGTCCTCTCCAGGTGTTTGTAGACCAGGTTGATGCAGATATTGTTGCAGTAACTCGACACTGTCCCAGCACTCACCAGTCGGTGGTGGCAGTGTGCAGGACAGCCTTCCAGAACCCTAAAACCCACCAGTACGACACCAATGTCCCACCCATGTTCATACCTGGTATGACGATAACATCTTCACCTTTTTATATCAGAACTCAAGCATGTATTTGTAGGTATTGTTGTTGCATTATCTTTGTAGTATGTGTGTGTGTGTGTGTGTGTGTGTGTGTGTGTGTCTTGCACTTTCTTACACTATATCTGTTCCTCAACTCGTTCATGATTTTGTCAAAGAGTTAGTTTACAACAAATCGTACCGATGCTGAGAGTTTCTCTCTCCGCCTCTCTCTCTCTCAAGGAAAGATTGAGGAAGTGGTGCTGGAGGCAAGGACAGTGGAAAGGCCTTCAGGGAGTTACAAGAAGGACGACAACTACATCAACGGCATGCCAGAATACACCGTGGAAATAAAGGAGCATATATCGGTAAATATCGCTATGATCACTTTAAGTATCATGGTCATTTTTGCAATGAATGAGCATATCAATAAAATAATAATATTTTATATATTTGTTTATAGTTACAGGAGAGTACAGTGGTGAAACAAGCTGAAGTGACATCTAAAGGTCCATCAGAGTTTGTGCAGGAAATCACCTTTCAGAAGTTGACACCTGGCAGCATCATCGCCTTTAGGTAAACCACACACACCGGCACAAAGTGTCATCAGTGCAGTATTCACATCATCATTGAAGACACACATCGCAAGACACGTTTATCATTCTTTCCATGGTTGATCGAAAGCTAATTTATTAGCATTCTGCATTTGGATCAGTTGGTAGCCATATGTTTTCTGTGGCTCTCTCTTCCTCACAGGGTTAGTTTGGACCCCAAGGCCCAAAGGTTGGTGGGGGTGCTGAGGTATTATCTGTCGCAGTTCAGCCCAAAATACAGGAGAGGCAGTGTAGCAGATGAAAACTCACCAGAAGCACTGCAGAAACCCCTGGCACAGTGAGTACACATGCACACACATGTGGGGTCAGATTCATATCAATATTAATGAATGCACATAGAAGGATTCACAAATGTATTTTGTTATCTTTAAATGACTCTCTCCACCAAAATGCTTTATCAATGCACACACAAATATTTATCATTATATATAAATGTAAACAATATCCTCACATAAAATTGATTCACAAATATATTTCTGATGCACAGAATGAGACATACATTTTTATCCCAAACTTATTTCCTATCTTTAATCAAAAGTGTTGTCTTTCATTTTGAGAGAATGGCTCGTTGCTCATTTTGTAATGGTCCCCTCAAAACCCTGTCCACGTACTCCAACGAAGATGATAGATGATGATGATATGAAAAAAAACAGCACCTGTGTACATTATCTCATTTGGTAAAACATGACGTATGAACAGTTTATTTGAAAGCTGTGTGTGTTCCACAGGCTGATGTCCAAGCTGACGCTAGCAGACCTAAATGTCCTGCTGTTTCGCTGCGACTCAGAAGAACAAGAAGATGGTGGAGGCTGTTACAGTATCCCAGGATGGGACAGCTTCAAATATGCTGGACTACAAGGTAGTTACACATAGTTTCTAGTTCAGTGTACAGAAACAAGCTATATATCTATATATAGATACAGTGCTGTGAAAAAGTATTTGCCCCCTTCCTGGTTTCTTATTGTTTTGCATATTTGTCACATTTAAATGTTTCAGATCATCAAATGTTTTTTAATATTAGACAAAGATAACCCGAGTAAATACAAAATGCAGTTTTTAAATGATGATTTCATTTATTAAGGGAGAAAAGCTATCCAAACCTACTTGAAAAAGTGAAAAAGTAATTGCCCCCCCTTGATAAATCATGAATCAACTGTGATTTTTTTTTGGAAAACTGAGTTCAATTTCACTATCCACACCCAGACCTGATTACTGCCAGACCTGTTGAATCAAGAAATCACTTAAATAAAACCTGTCTGACAAAGTGAAGTTGGCTGAAAGATCTCAAAAAGCAACACATCATGCTGCGATCTAAAGAAATTCAAGAACAGATGAGAAACAAAGTAACTGACATGAATCAGTCTGGAAAGACCCCAGAACAACATCTGAAGAACTGCAGGCCTCACTCGCCTCAGTTAAGGTCAGTGTTCATGACTCAACAATAAGAAAGAGACTGGGCACAAATAGCACCCATGGGAGAGTTCCAAGGCGAAAGCCACTGCTGACCAAAAAGAACACAAAGGCTCGTCTCACATTTGCCAAAAAACATCTTGATAATCCCCGAGACTTTTTGGCAAATATTCTGTGGACTGACGAGACAAAAGTTGAACTTTTTGGAAGGTGTGCGTTCCGTTACATCTGGCGTAAAACTGACACAGCATTTCATAAAAACAACATCATACCAACAGTCACACATGGTGGTGGTAGTGTGATGGTCTGGGGCTGCTTTGCAGCTTCAGGACCTGGACGACTTGCCATAATTTATGGAACCATGAATTCTGCTCTCTACCAGAACATCCTGAAAGAGAATGTCCAGCCATCAGTTTGTGACCTCAAACTCAAGCACACTTGGGTTGTGCAGCAGGACAATGATCCAAAACACACCAGCAAGTCCACCTCTGAATGGCTCAAAAAAGCAAAATGAAGGTTCTGGAGTGGCCTAGTCAAAGTCTGGACTTAAATCTGATTGAGATGCTGTGGCGTGACCTTCAACAAGCCATTTCTGATCGAAAACCATCCAATGTGGCTGAATTAAAACAATTCTGCAAAGAAGAGTGGGCCAAAATTCTTCCACAGCGACATGAAAGACTCATTGCCAGTTATCGCAAACGCTGGATTGCAATTGTTGCCGCCAAGGGTGACAAAACCAGTTATCAGGTTTAGGGGGCAATTACTTTTTCACATAGGGCCAAGTAGGTTTGGATAGCTTTTCTCCCTTAATAAATGAAATCATCATTTAAAAACTGCATTTTATATTTACTCGGGTTATCTTTGTCTAATATCAAAATTTGTTTGATGATCTGAAACATTTAAGTGTGACAAATATGCAAAACAATAAGAAACCAGGAAGGGGGCAAATACTTTTTCACAGCACTGTATATATCAAGGTGTAATTTTAGAAGCACTGTAAGGGGTAATATCACAGTATATTCCTTTTTCCTAAAATGTCAATAAATGCTTCTGGTAGAGCACTGGTATGGCAACATCATGGCATAATTCCAACCATCCCAAAGTCAATTTACACTGACAATTATTCTAAATGTTATCCTAATAGGAAATAAATTATTGTATTTTATTTAACAACTTGCTCTAATTAATAAAAATCTTGTCATTAGTAGTTTTAATGACTGATTATAAGCTGGTTAGAGCTAGTGTTAGGACGTTAAACAGGTCATGTCATGTAAGACATGTCAACAGTATTTATTCAAACGTCCTGCTTGTTTGCAAAGCATTAATTGTTCTGTGCCTAAACACACACTCGACACAGACGCTTGCTTTTGTGATTATTACTCGCAACAACTCATTAAGTTGTTGAAGGGAGTTTCTTTACATATTCAAAAACAACAACAAAAGAAACATAACTGCTTTCTCTGAATTAGAAATAGAACACTTTCACTTCAAGGCAACTGAAGGATGACCAAACCTCTTGGCGTGCTTGTTTTGTTTTCACACTGATATTTGACGTTGGTACTTTCTCACATTATGGCAGGAGTGTAACTGTAGCACTGTTGTGTCTCTGCAGGTCTGATGTCGGTGCTGGCTGATCTCCGTCCCAACAATGACCTCGGCCATCCTGTGTGTGCTAACCTGAGACAAGGGGACTGGCTGATTGACTTTGTCTCCAACAGACTGATACACAGAGAGGGACCTCTGGCACAGGTCAGGCTTGTACAGCCTAACACGGCCACTTCACCCAATTTACAAAAAGACATTTTTATTTCTTTCTACTGGTATCTAATCATTCAGATACATTTGGTTTTACTTGATCAGGTTTTTGAGGAGGATGTCAATATTCTTTGACTCCCACACCTGTAAGAATTTGATTTGTACTTAATTACATTTCTTGAGTATAACATGGGTGAAGGGGTTGTTGGACTAATGCTACCAAATGATCGGCACTGAATAAGTTAACGTAGCGATGCAGTGGGGGTTGACGTCTTAGTTATGATGAGTGTTCACAGGCCTGAAGCTGACTCTGGAACAGATTATTCATTGTATCACTGTGTCTGCAGGTGGGTCAGTGGTTGGGAGCTATGTTTAACTACTTGAAACACATCCCACGCTACCTCATCCCCTGTTACTTTGATGCCATCCTGGTTTCAACCTACACTACAGCCCTGGACGCAACTCACAAACTCATGTCCAGGTAGGAAATTGCTTTCTTCAGATCTGAAATTCAAATCTAAAACTATGAACTTTTACTGACTGATTTGTTGCATTAAGTGAAATCGTGAACTTCCTGTCTTGCTGGAGCTGCTGATTTTCCATCTCCTTGTCCAAACAGTTTCATCCAGAACGGCTCCAGCTTTGTTCGTTACCTGGCGCTGGGTTCAGTTCAAATGTGTGGTGTCGGACGGTTACCTGCCCTCCCTCCCCTTTCCATGCAAATCAAGGACGTTCCCTATCGCATCAGTCCAATCACAGGCCAGAAGGAGCAGTGCTGTGTCTCATTGGCTGCAGGTAGCCTAGCAACAGATGCTTAATAGTGGCATAAAAGTGATGGATCTTCTCTTATCAGTTGCCTGATATCAGACAGAATCGTCAACATGTTGGAATTAGCAAGCTAACGTTGCCTAGCTAAGTACCGAGTCGCAAAATGAGAAAAATTAAACAACTTATCTACACACTCTCTTCACAGCGTAGTCCTGAACACTGATTCACCAGATTTTGTTTACAGGGCAGTTACTCATCCAATATTTATCATATTTGATATAGTAGGTGGACAGTCCTTGGCTGAATTTACTGATGCACTAACTGATATTCTTTAGGTCTTCCTCATTTCTCTTCTGGGATTTTCCGTTGCTGGGGCAGAGACACGTTCATCGCCCTCAGAGGACTGATGCTGCTCACTGGAAGACACACTGAGGCTCGGTACGTACAGTATGCATGTGTGTGTACTTTGTGGGAGTACACACTTCCCTTTCGTAACTAAACACTACCATGAAACCGTTCTGCCTTCTGGTCTCCATAGTAACATCATCCTGGCCTTTGCGGGAACGTTGCGTCACGGTTTGATCCCCAACCTGCTGGGTGAGGGTCGCTGTGCACGATACAACTGTCGCGATGCTGTGTGGTGGTGGCTGCAGTGCATCCAGGTATGAGGACACTGTCATTTCGAAAGTCATGTAAAAATACATTTAAAGGAGGAGGTAAAGGAGCGTCAGTACATCTAACGGAACTCAAGCTGTCTTTTCTACCCCTAAAATAAGTAAATTTACATTTACTAAAGTTCATTAACTTAATAATTCAAATAAATGGTTACGGAAAAGTTATACATTTTTGCATAGGTGTATGAGCTAATATCATGTTTTACTTCATTGCTTAGTTATTCTTACTATTTTCTTTTTTTTTCAGGACTATGCTACCCACGTTCCTCAAGGGCATGAGATCCTTCAGTGCCCTGTCACACGCATGTACCCTACTGATGACTGTGAACCTATGACACCTGGAGAGGTGGTATGTAGAACATTAACACACACACACACACACACACACATATATAGATACACTGTCTGTATATATTCATGTGTGTGTTGCAGGAGCAGCCTCTGTATGATGTGATCCAGGAGGCTCTGCAGCGCCACCTAGAGGGAATTTCCTTCAGAGAGAGAAGTGCTGGACCCAAAATAGACATGCACATGAGAGATGAAGGTAGGACAGTGTGTCTGTTAAAGTTTCAGCTATGGACATACCCTCCGTGTTCCACTTGAGCGGGAAGCTGCAGGCTTATAACATTTGAACAAACAAATCAGTCTAGTATTCCACGCATGCACTTTTCCCGATCCACCACTCTATTCCAGTTGGAAGCGATAATGCACCGTAACCCGAGAGCCCAATGCCGCGGGAGAGACTTAACACCAGCAGCTTTCCAAACTGTTCTTCAATACCAACCACAGTATTCTGGAGCTCCTGCCTTTCTTTCCAGGGTTCAACGTGTTTGCTAAGGTGGATCCAGCCACAGGTTTTGTGACTGGAGGAAACCGCTTTAACTGTGGCACATGGATGGACAAAATGGGAGAGAGTGACAAAGCGAAGAACAAAGGCATGCCTGCTACTCCAAGGTAACACGCAATCTGATCACTCACACAGCCATTTGCTGTTAGGGTGTGCTGTTTTCCTCAGTTTTACATCATCGTGTATGTTTGTTTTTCACTATTTTATGATGGTTTTTTTAATGTTGTATTAATCAGGAAAATAATTGAATTGAATTTGTTGTCTGTGTCACCGTTTCTGTCCAGAGATGGAGCAGCCGTGGAAATAGTTGGTCTCAGTAAGTCAGCTGTTCGCTGGGTGGTGGAGCTACATGCCAAAGGACTGTTCCCTTACGATGGAGCGAAAGTACGCAGAGATGGTATGACACACACACACACACACACACACACACACACACACACACACACACACACACACACACACACACACACACACACACACACACACTGACTCAATGGGCGGCTGTGGTTCAGAAGGCTGAGCAGCTCCTCCAGTCTGCATGTAGAAGTGTTCTTTGTTAAAGATCACAGACTGTATGAAATATGAACATAGTCTTGTTTGTTAGGAGCCTTGTGAAGCTCAAAGTGAGTGGCTCCGGCCGTCACCATCTAGGTGGATCTTCGCTGGAGCTGTGGCGGTCCTGGGTGACGCAACAGCGCTAGTTGAATAAAAATTCCAAACCTTACAGTTGTCACAAGCAGGGAAATTAGTTATAGTGACCAAAACTTTTTTGGTTTACCAGGTTGTAAACATGTTTATTTCTGCTGTAAAATTGAGCATTTTAACATGGGAGTCTACTTTTGCAGCCAGCCTCAAGTGGCCATTTGAAGAACTGCAGTTTTTGGCACTTCTGTGTTTGCTTCATTTCTCGGCACCAGGCGTTGCCGCTTGGGCAAGATACTGAATCCCAAATTACTCCTGAAGGCTGTACCATCAGTGTATGAATGTGTGTGTGTGTGTGTGTGTGTGTGTGTGTGTGTGTGTGTGTGTGTGTGTGTGTGTGTGTGTGTGTGTGTGTGTGTGTGTGTGTGTGTGTGAGAATGGGTGACGGTTGACATGTTGTTGACAGAGCTTTGAGTGGTCGGAAAGACTAGTAAAGCACTATACAATTACAGTCCATTTACCATTTACCTGTATTTTCAGATACAGAAACGTCTCCTGCACTCATTTTGAATTACAGCACCGATGTGTAATGAACATGTTACATTGTGTTCCAGGTAAAGAAGTGTTAATCTCATACTCCCAGTGGAACCAGCAGCTCCAGCAGTCCTTTGAGCAAGGTTACTGGGTGTCTGGCGACCCACATGATCCCAATGAAAAACATCCTGATCTGGTGCACAAAAAAGGCATCTATAAGGACAGCTATGGAGCCTCCAGCCCCTGGTGTGACTACCAGCTGAGACCCAACTTCACTATTGCCATGGTGGTGGTAAGTAGACATGCTGACACCTGAATAATCTGTAACTTTATTTATCGGCATCAGGCATAACCCTGTGGGGAGATCATGCGTTTAGTTGCATGTGTGTGTCACTTACGTGCACCTGTCTGTCTGTCCACGGTCTAATCTCACACACTATTCGGAACCTTCAGCCTAATCTTTTTTGTGCACATGTATGACTGTATGCTCAAGCACCTCTACTGAGGGCACTTTTCTAGTTGGCTAATAGGTCTGTTGAGTGACTAGATCACGTAGTGATGATTGGCCGGTTCACACGATCTCTGTGTTTAAAGTCTCCAGAGCTGTTTACAGTGGAAAGAGCCTGGGAGGCTCTCGAGGTGGCTGAGAAGAAACTACTGGGACCACTGGGAATGAAGACACTTGACCCTGAGTAACATACATCTTCATACACTCACATACACTCACACAAGACGTGGTAGAACTACTGCATTCATTCCTGCTTGTAAATGTAAAAACGGCTTAAAAGAATGGTTAATGACAATGTTTTTCTGCTTATTCAGTCTCATACTGACACTGTATTTGTGTTGTCCTAGTGACATGGTGTACTGTGGTGTCTATGACAACGCTCTGGACAACGACAACTACAACCTGGCAAAAGGCTTCAACTATCACCAAGGACCAGTGAGTGTGACACACCCTGAATAAAGAAATAATAATCAAAAAACCTGCTGCTTGTAGCACTGCAGTGTCATTTGCAGTACACTCAGCTCACACGTTCATCCTCACTTAAAGGGTACTTGTGTATTGTTCCACCTGGGCCCTATTTTCTCTTGTTTTTATGCCTCTGCACAGACGTTATGTGTTGGGTTGTCTGTCCGTCCGTCCGCCTGCTCCATTCTCGTGAATGCGATATGTCAGGAACGCCAGGAGGTCATTTCTTCAAACCGACACAGTCCATCTGGACTCAGGGATGAACTGATTAGATTTTGGAGTTCAACGGTCACTGTGACCTCACATTTTGGAGCCTGCTGCTCGAAATGTTACAGCAGATAAATCCATAAATGGGAGCATGCAGATGACGTTCATTGGCCGCACTCAGAGATTACATTGTAATCTGCAGCGTTCTCCCTCAATACTGGACCAATTTCAAAAGTCACTTAAACACAAAAACAAAAGAAATAGGATCCAGGTTGGAACATATCGACGTTACCCTTTAAACATTGATCAAGTCGTGACTGAAATGGAGTTGACAGGATGTTTCCTTTTTAATGTTGGTGTAGCACCATAATAATATTTTAAATCGTCCCTCTGCTCATAACTTACCTTTTGTGTGTGTGTGTGTGTGTGTATAGGAGTGGCTGTGGCCGGTAGGCTATTTCCTGCGTGCTAAACTCTACTTTGCCAAGAAACTGGGAGAAGAAACCTACGCTAAAACAGCCACCCTGGTGAAAAATGTCCTGTCACGACATTATACCCACCTGGAGAGGTAGGACTGTTTCTGCTTTGCTTTGTTTCACATGATAACATCAACCAATGGAAAAACGCTGTTAGCTCTGACCCACCTTGTGCCCTCTTAGGTCTCCATGGAAGGGTCTGCCAGAGCTGACCAATGAGAACGGCCAGTACTGCTCGTTCAGCTGTGAGACCCAGGCCTGGTCTCTGGCCACGGTTCTGGAGATCCTCTACGACCTCTAGACCCTGATGTGACGCACTCTTACTTCCTGAAGCAGAATTCTTTGGCTGCAGATTCACTGAAGAAGAAGGTCACTTTAAACACATAGCTAGCTCTAAGTAGAACCACACACACACACACACACACACACACACGTGTCCCACTGAGCTGTCAATGCTCAAATGCAGTTCACTGCCTCTGTGGTTTTGGTTGATAGTGATCACAGGCTTCAAACTACACATATTTACAATAGGTATTTGACAGAATCTGAGGTGTGAGCACTGCACCACAGTTGTCCTCCCCTTTCGGCTCACAGTGCATTCATTTGAATGTTGCCCTGTCCACTGCTGGCCTCTAACTATCCTCATTGAAAATAAACAGGGGCTCACAGCTCTGCCCAGCTCTCCGCTCCCTGTGTGTTTGTACCCTTAGTCTGTGAACCAGCAGGTCTCCCAGTGGACCTCTGACATCCTTTACTGTGATCAGAGTGGGGTCTGTTGCTGCAGTAATGTCTTCACAGAAACAATTTGGGAATGTCTGCAAGTTTAAGGTGCTAAATTCCAAATTCAGATCAGCAAACAGCTGTTAGCGATGTAAAGATATGGAGGAGTAATGTCTACCTGAGCAGAGAATGAAGGTGCGCCCTTAGACCTGTGCATAGCGCTTCTATCTGGGAGCGATGTGTGAGTCACGTCTCTGATCGAGCCCGACAACTTACGAACATTCAGAGGAGCAGGCCGTTATTACGTAATCTTCTGGCACACGCCTCACTACGGCAACCATTAACTATGCTTCGCTATGTTGAGAGCTGCGTGGAGGCGAACCCTCAATCATAGAAAAGCAATGGATTTGGAATTCAGCACCCTTAAAGCTAATTTAATTTGACCTTTTAATCCCCTTGATCTAGCTCATGTAGAAACTCTTTCCCCGATGACAGACATGCAGCATACTTCCAGGCTGAGCTATCATTTAAAACTAGTAGCAACTCCTGAGCTGATCTGGTGATGGTGATCAACGATCTGCAAACCTTTTAGTAGAGAACAAAGCATCTGGCTGAGGATGTCCATCTTTGTACGACGGGACAGTTTGTCTTCTGTATTCTGTCGCCGGTCATGGAACTTGTTTCGTTATACAGTGACAAGCTGTAGCACCAGTGTACCAATTCTGTCACTGCTCTGTTCCATAAAGCCTCCACCTGGTGCCTTTAAACACACAGAATAAATATCCTACACACGGTCTTCCAGCTGTTACCCATTTGACCACATTTTCCCTTCAAGCCTTATGATGTTGTTAAATAATATATAATTCAAGTGTGTATTAATGTTGAAACAGCAACTTTGTGCATTGTCTTCGTGTTCCTAAAGCAGTTTCCTGTATAAGCATGCTGTAGATGTCTTAAAGCTGTAGACGTTACATGACACATCAGCATTTCTCTCAAAAACGAGGAGTATAGTAATATAGATATAATGTAGAAACACAATGTGAGCTGACTGTCCCTGTGCTAGGAAAGGTCACTGTGTATTTTAACTCTTGGATATGTCTGTGCAGTGTCACTGCTGTTAACTGTTCTGTCTTCAGCTCTTGTGTTTTATTACATAGCATCTGCTCTCGAGCCTGAAATCCTCACTCTGGACAAATCCACGAAAGGGTCGTGCGGCGTTTACATCAAACGCACTGCAGCTATTTGAAACAAAATGTCACTCATCTTAAAGTAAGAGAATGTAATTCATGTGTTCCTCAGTAATTACATCATTTCACCTACCTGACTCGGACTGACTCTCACCCCTCACAACCATCAAATTGGCCTTAAGCGCATTAATACTTTGCCAATCAGACCAAAAAAACGGCACATTGCGCTCCACTGCAAAACGTTATGGACACGTTTGCACTTTTAAACCTTTAGTGCAATATCTGACATGAATCAAGCCGTGAGACGGGGCAGATAGTGTGAAGACGGGGTGGATAGTGTGAAAACGATGCGAGGTTCAGCGGTGCTCAGACGAGAACACGTCTTTTTTATGTCGATATGTAAGATGAAGCATTTACTAACATGTCCTACTGACGCTGAGATACTGTTGAAATGTAAACTCACTGGTCTAAAACCAAGTCATCGCATTCATTAAAAAGGTATTAAAAATAATTACAATAAAGAGCAGTTGCCTGTTATCAATTGTTGTTTTACTTTTGTTATTGGCCAGCAGTGCCAATGGAGAACCAACATGTGTCTGATGGTTGATTTAATACATGTAGTCCGATAACTATTCTAACAAAGCGATATCCCGTCTCTCCAATAATACCGTGCAGGCATGTAGAGCAGCACACAGCACTGGATTGAAACTGTATGTTAGTTTTGTTAAACCGTATTAAAGGATCTACTGGATGAAGGATGGACCCGCCCTTCCTCTGTGACATGTGTACCTGTGTGTCTGTGCTCTGTAATGTCGTCGTCTCTGGTTGCGTAGTGTTACAGTTGCTATAAACAAAGCAGTGCTGAATAAACTGATTCATGACTAAGCGGTTTCCTCCTCTCGTGACTATTTAAGTTATATAAATTGAAATTGACTAAGATTACTAAAGAAGACTAACTTAATCACAGATGTGGATTTTATCTCAAGGAATCATAGTATTTGAGAGAGGTCAACAGAGGGTCAGAGCACTCTTCCTATTATTAAACACATGTTAACTCAGAATAACATATCAATTAAGGTACATGTTATTTTGATTCAAACCGCTGTGTCGCTGTGCTCCTAAGGAATGAAGGTGCTCCTAGAACAAGGAGGATGGGCTCTTAAAACCTCGCAGGCTCGGCTTTAAACTAGTGCGAGTGTCAGATTGACCCCACTGTGTCAGATAGATCAGATTTTGTCATCATATCACATTTGTCTTTTCGTCATCTTTCCATCGTCGTTCACTACTCCATTTAGATCTGTAATGTAAGAACAACTGTAGATTTCTACAATGAACATTGCCACTAGTAATAATTGAACTGTTGATATCAAGAATGAACATTTTCACTGGTGAGATATGCATTGTAGATATCTTTAATTATAATTGCTACAAGTCAATATCACATTATGGATGCCAGTCAAAAAGCAATTGTTGATATCTACAAAGCTATTACCACTACTGATTAAATGTTAAAAGAGCTTAAGTCAGGACTAACAAAGGTTCACACTGAAATACACCCTTTACAACTGAGCTTTAAACTACTCCAACATAAAACACAAAGCAGTGGTGATTATTGAATTGGTCCTTAAACCTGTGACCACAGACCGCCAACATTACTCTAAGAACAGTTCAAATATACTCAGGAAACTGAAGTAACTCCTCACTGTTAGCCAGTGAACAGAGGCGAAGGCCAGAACAAAATGACGGTTGTGTTTCATTTCGGTGAAACAACTAGAAATGGCTATTTTTAATCAGAGGGTCCAGCTGTAAAACCAGACAAGAAGACAAAGCACTACGCTAACTGAACTGTATTTAACAATCACACATATTTTATTTCTCAGAAAAGACTATTTGCTTCATGAAAGTTTATTTTGACCTATATCATAAGACACATTTAGAATTTTGCCAGTAAAACAAAAGATAGTAAGCAAGACAATCCTAGTGATGTTGGTCACAGTTAATGATGTTAGTAAACCTGTAGCTTCAAGGCAACTCTAGCTTCATTTTTACTTTGTGTCATGTAATCTCCTACAGTAGGTGGAGCTGTCATCCTTGACCGATGTTTGAAGATGCAATGTGTAAGGCCAGAATGTTACAAAAACATAAACACTATCAACAGAATGTGAGCAGGTTACAGTGTTGACGTTATGAAGATGTCCATGTTTTGTGTTGCAGAGACATCTACTGAAATCAGCATGCTAACTAGCTAGCACGGTCCCTCCTGTCTTGTATAATCAATTGTACCTGAGAGGCGATGGTGAGTCCCTGTAGCATCCAGTCTGTCCTCGGTGCAACATGAGAGGTAGGACTTAATCCAATAAACAAACATGGTGGCTCAAATAAACTCACTCACACTCTCGCCCCGTCCTCTCCGTCGCCGGGAGTAGAGTAGTAGTAATGGAGACCGCCCAGACTCCCAACCAGATCAGCACACAGCCCCCAGTCAGTGGCGCGGCACAGATTATATGACTGTTATGAAGATTATAACGTAACAGCTTTATGTTGACTTTTGAACTGATGACTGAATTTAGATTTGATCCCTCATTCTTTAGAGGAGCTGGCCAGGAATCACACATTGCACTTCCATAACAATCACTTCTATTCATATTGTACAATCACTGTGTGTGTGTGTGTGTGTGTGTGTGTGTGTGTGTGTGTGTGTGTGTGTGTGTGTGTGTGTGTGTGTGTGTGTGTGTGTGTGTGTGTGTCTCAGCAGTAGGCACACAGACTCAGCAGATTGATGAAGAGCAGAGCTGAGGAGGAAAAGACCTAGAGAGAGAGAGAGAGAGAGAGAGAGAGAGAGAGAGAGAGGTCAGCATCCCAGTGCAGTTCCATCAGCAGAGTTTGACATGAAGCAGAGACAAAGTCAGTCAGTCAGCTGCTTCTGCACACAACCAGTCAGCACATCACATGAGTATATAAATACTGCTGTCAGTCACACTCACTCCAGCTGGAGAGTTCCCACTGCTGTCCAGTCTCAGAGTGCTGCTGTTCAGTTGGACCCAGAATGTTGTGTAGTCCTGGACCAGAGTGGCGCTGTCGTGTCAACAACAACAACATGAAGATGAGTGAATGAATAATATGGTCAGACATGGTTTGGTGCTTTGGGTCATTTCTGCTGGGACGGATGTGACGCTGTTTGTTTTGCCAGCGCTGCAGGTGCAGTACCACTAACGGCCACTAGACGGTCACAGTCACGATTAGCTGCATAGCTTCATGAAGGTTTCAGACACTTGCTTTCCGAAGTTTGGCCTTTAGGTTAAGAAAATAGTGCAGTCAGCAAGGAGGCATGTGTGTGAGTGCAACTTTGTCCACCTGAAGTAGATGTCTTCATAGTTACTGTTGCTAGGCGCCTCCCACGTCAGCTGTACTTTCTTCTTATTGACTCCTGACGCCTGACTGACAGTTGAGTTCTGCATAAAGAATACACACACACACACACACACACACACACACACACACACACACACACACACATACACATACATATTGGTCCTCACAAAGACAAAAATACAAGCCCACCTATTTACTGTTATCCAATGTTGTTCTCCATTGATACCAAACACTTTAGTAAGCTATTCAAAAGAAAGGAAAGATAGTTGTGAAGAAATGAAGCGCTAGTGTAAGTTCAGTCAGGAAGACTATACTCTTTTATGCTTAAGCCTGTAGTTTATTTCTCATACATCTGACAATCACTCCTCATGCTTGCTCACTCATTATTTCCTTGATGTCATTGTTCGGGGCTGTCAATCATGACATCAGCTGTTTAGATCAGCTGGTCTCTCTAGCCAATAGCACAACGACACTATTACATGGTTAGCCTATCATCTTGCTGCTGTCTCTTTAAATATGACGGTCTCTCTACCTTCAGTATGTTCATGCTGCTGTTACGCACCCCTCCACCTCCCCATCTCCTCCCAGTCTTCATCAGATTCATCATCTTCATCGACTCATCATTCTATCAGCCTCATCAGCCTCCACCACTGTCTGGACTGTGTCATAATACATTTATTATGTATAAATGTATAATGACATTATACATTTAAGAATTTATAATAATTGTATAGATTATTTTAATGTATAAAAGTCAAGTCATTGACTTGTCTCTCCTGATTGAAATGTTTTTGGTAGATAATAATACATATCATCTGAAATGTAACATTCACACATACCTCCATGTTGTTACAGTGCAATGCAGTAAACAGGGTGGTGTTGATGTTAGTGAACTTCCCCACAGGCCAGAGCAGAGCTGGAAGAAGGAAACAAAGAGATCGTTCCCCTGGTGATGTGTCTGAGCCTTTATTCCACAATGCAAACTATTTTCAGTTGTTATAACTCCACAAAAACACTGTATATGTGAAAATAAATCTAATTTCTTGATGACGGAACAGAAGAATCGTTTCCTGTTGCGAATATTCAAGAGCAATGTTGTGATGAATATTATAAACCACAGACACTCAAAGCCGAGGTTTTCAAACAGTTTCAGAGGCGGTTCAATGGATGGAACTGAAAAGATATTACGTTAGGTCATACATTACAGGGCTTAACACTAACTTTTAAAAGTCGTCACCAGGCTGGCAACCAGGCATCAGCTTTTGGTTGTCAAAGAAAATAAGCAGGTTAAAGGGGTTAAAAGGGTTAAAGGGGTTAAAGGGTGGCATCCAGGACACAATAACTAACTCCTCCAGGAATGACACCAACAGGTACCTGAAGCCTTAACCTGGTAACCACGTCTGTAGTGTTGAAAGTAATCCACATGCTAACATCCCATCACTGCTACTACTTAGTCATTTGAGTGTTTAAATCTTTGACAGACATTCTCTTCTTTGTTCCACTAAAGATGCTGTTTGTTGTTTTTTGGTTGTTTTTTTTACCCTTCTTGCTTCTGGCCTGTAACAGGAAACCCTGGAACTCTGTGGAGCTGTTCTTCACCACCTCCACCGTCACTGCAAGGAGAGAATCAGGGAGGGTTAATATGAGACAGATTGAGTGGAGGAGCAGCAGGAGGCAGAGAGGGGGAACATGGCTAAATGAGAGAGGCAGACATTTTGAATTCAAATTTAAAAAATAGAAATGCACAGAAATATGTTCAGTAACATCTGATGATTGAGGAGAGAAGAAAGGGGTCGAGGAGTCTGGGGTGAGAGTGAGGTCAAAGTAAAGTGGGGTCAGGGAGGTTTAGAAGGGAGTACAGGGGGAACATTCGGGGAAGAAAGAGGGTGAGGAGGAGTGAAGAGAAGTGAGGTAATTCAGAGAAAAAGACATAAATGAACATATAGAGTTAGCTATCGTTCCACTTTGATGATCCTAAAAACATGGTTTCTAGGGGTGTAACAAGACACGTATTCGTATTGAACCGTTCGATACGAGGCTCACGGTTCGGTACGCATTACAAACCGAACAATAAACCGTTTGAATAATACTATTGCAATTGGAAAATGCAGAAGCTTAAATTGTGGGAAATATAATGCGCTCAACATGGCAATCCACCCGACGTAACAGACAACGTGCCGTCTGACACTCCCACCACGAAAGACAAACATTCTACTCTGGTGAGGAACGTTTGTTCTGGGAGGAATGCTACACTAAACTAGCTTACAGCAGCACTCACACTCTCCCCGCAGCGTTTAGCTAGCTACTCCCTACCGATTACAACAGGGCTAATATTTATAGCCGCGGATATGAGACTCTACTCTGGAGTAGAAAACCAGGCTGTACGAACATGCTTAATGCTATTGAACTACTCCTTCATAAGCCCATTTCTCCAGACCATAATTCTTGCTTTGTAAAAGAAAACAAAAGCCCAAACAGAGAATCAATCCCACATGTTAAAGACAAAACAGGAGTTGCTGCAGCTTCCTGTACACAAATGAATCCAATGAACCGTGGCACCACTGTATGTATTGAACCTTTACACCCCTAATGGTTTCTTAACTTGTACAACCACAATGACCTCTTAACCCTTTGATGAGGTCTTGAGTGAAGGTAGTGATGCATAACACATTTACAATTTTCTAAAAGAAAAAATATACATCAACATTAACCGCTGTTATTATCGCAAATTAATGTTATTACATTGTATATTGGGTCAAAAAATTATATCAGTATAATTTTCCCCATTTCTGAGAAGTTTTCAAAGTACATGTGTAAATATCTAGAATAAATATGTGGAAATACTACTAATACTGGTAATACTACTAATTCCATGTTGTTGTTTTTTTAAATGGACATATGTGTACTAACATAATACTAGTATAATAGTACATTTTTTGTAATTTAGATTTTTTTTTTCTTCCTGTTTTACAAATAATAGATTTATACTAAAACATTTTACGGTGCAAGGCCACAGACTGTTTACTGGCTCCTATAACAGAAAACATAAAGGCATAGAGGCACATAAAAACCGTCTCATTTATTTCTTCAAAAAGTTAGCATTTTATTTGACTTTTTTATATTATTGTAATAACTGCCACAAGGAAATAAAAATGGAAAGAAAGATTATTTCCATTGGTTTCATCTTAATGAGGGCATTAATGGGAACCACGTGGCCTTCAGTACTCACACATTCACACCTATGAACCATTTAGAGTCTGTACTTCTCCTAACGATACCTACATGAGGAGAACATGCAGACTGTTCAGAGAAAGGACGAACAAACACAAGATGTTGAGTAAAACATGGCTTCACATATAGCAAGTTATTCACTACAACAGGGGTCTTCAACGTTTTTCAGGCCAAGGACCCTCAAACTGATAGAGAGATGGAGCAGGGACCCTCTACTATATATATTGTATAAAATTGTGTTTTATATTAAACTGGGCCTAGTGCCATGTATAAACATACCTTGTTATTGTGCATTCAATACTAAGCTATTCAAATAATACACAGGTTCATATATTCATGTTTTTATTTTAAAGGTACAGTGAGTAGGGTGGCCGTGCCACTGCCATTTAGAAAAATACCTTGTATGATAATCATGCATACAAGCTATTCAAATTGACGTTTTTATTTTAAACGTAAATGTGGAAACGAAAATGAGTGATGGCCTATTAGTGCCACTGCCATGCATAAACACACCTGTTATCTTGCATGCAATACAGAACTATTAAGATAATGGTAAAATCAGATTCATGTTTGAAAAAAATTAAAAATTGTCTAATCAACCAAAAATTTCACGGACCCCTTGCAGTACCTCCGCGGACCCCCTAGGGGTCGCGGACCCCCTGTTGAAGACCTCTGCACTACAATTTTGTTGAAGCAAAAGTGTACCTGTAATGACTCCACCGGGCCTGTAGGGGGCGCTGGATGTAGACAGTGTGACCGGCGGGCTGCTGGTGGAGGGGGTGTAGGGCGGGTGCACGGGCATCATGCTGCCGCAGGAGAACGCCACCGAGCCGTTAGGGAAAGCCACGCCCTCCTGCACGCGGCACATACACACCGCTGCTAAGAGCAACGCCGCGGCCTGAAGAGGCATCTGAAACAGACCGGAACCAGCACTGTTTAATAAACGTGGTGGAGAACACGTGTTTGCTTTATGGACAGCATAAATGTCCTAGGAAGTCTGATTTCTGATATGCATGTGACATCAACCAAGCTTTTTTTTTAATGAAAAGAGAAACAGATGGTGAAACCAGGTCTCTAACAAATGTGGCAATGGAGGAACAATAAGTTCTGCACGTGACACCAGGAAAATGAATGAGAAACAAAATGATACAAGTGAAAGTCTAGAGGACGCCGCAATGGAGGGCTTTACGGAAAATTTAAATGTACGATTTTCCCAAGAATGTAACTGCCGTTATTCTGCATTATTTTCGTATTGTCAGCAAATTCGATGAAAGACCAAAACCAACAATTTCCTATCCAATAATACTCTGATTTCCTCAAGTCATTTCTACTGGAGATGTAAATCTTCAAAAATGAAGCCTCAACATCCATCCACAGATGAATACATATTTGAGTGTACTGAGTGTTTGTGGCAGCAGGACGGTGTATGTGGATTGAGTTGAAATAAACTGCATGTTGTGTGTTCATGATAACGAAGTAACATCTAACAGTTGTTAGATAGTTCTACTTCAGTATATGTCCATTTTATGTTACTTCACAATACTACTCAAGTACATTTCAGAGGGAAATAATTACATGATATAACATGGACTTAAGTACCACATTGTTGTAGACTAAACCTGTAACTCTCCACAAGCTCCCTCAGTCAAGTTTTCCTTATTTTCACATTTATGTCACATTGATTTTGACGTTTCCTGTTTTATACTTCCACTCAGCTCTCCCTCTCCACTCGGATAACTTCACTTCCTGCCCTTGTGGGTTTCCCGCCAGTGTGATTACCTTTCCCCGCCCTGATCAGCCTCACCTGTTCCCAATTACCCCTCCTCCTCTTTCTCCTCCTCCTCCTCCGAGTCTGTGTGCTCCTCTTTGTCTGTGCCAGTTCTCCTGAGTACCGCCGTGTCTAATGTTCCAGCATTTCCTCCCTGTGGTCTCGGTTACCTGGTATTTGTCTCTGCTTTTCCTTGACTGCCTTGTGCCTCACCTGTTTTTGATTTGTGTGCCTGGCTGTGCTGAATTTCTACCTGTGGACCGAACCTCTGGAACAGTCTGGAACTGTCCTGGTCTCGAGTCGTGCTTTTGAGTCCTTGCCTCAGTGGTGGCTACGGCCTTAACAAAACCAGCGGTTCCCTGCCGTTTACCCTGTGGTCCCTAACAAAACGTCAGAGCATATGCAGAGAATATATGCACATCCACAAAACTCTAGCGCTGTAGGTGCTGGATACAAAAATAAACAATAACAGACCTACAAGTATAAGTCAAAGTACTGCACAAACTTCCAACAAATAGATTGAACAGATAAAGTGAAAGTATCATATTTCATTTAAGTAACAAGATGGGTGGCATGGGTTAACAAGACACTAGATATAAAATAAGTCATTCAAAATTGCATCGATATAGTAACAAATATTTCTAACTATCAAACTAAACTACACTAAGTGATGTATTACAGATATTCTTTATATACAGATGGTTTTCCATGCCATGTAGATCCTTACCAAAGAGGATAACCCATTACCAAAAGGTTCAGTTCGAGCCCTTTCCAATCCAGTAGTCAGAAAAATGTTGGCTGTTTCTGCAAACCATTGCGTTAAAATAACATTATGTAAGGTAACAACCATAACAACATAACTACATTAAATTAACAACTGCCCTGAGCAGACTTTATTAATTAGTGTTAAGTAACAAATGTAACAACATTATGTAATAAGCGTAAAGTCAGTGTTAACTTTTGGTTTCACACATGACATGAACAGTGGTCTCCTGGGTGACAGTCCTGTTTATATGACCCATCCACCACCCTGCTCTTGTTATACTTGTTAATAAACCATGTTTTTAACAACTTTTGTTATCATGCAACATTCAAAGCCGTTTCATGTTTCAGACGTATGAGTTGTTAGTTCCACCAAAAAGACATTTTCCTGGGTCCTTCTCAGATATTTCATTTAAATAGTTGTGTGAGGTCAAATATCAACTTGTTTTATTTCATAAAAGAGCAAATATTATAGATAAGTCCAAAAATGAAAACCCATTTGTGAATCAGAAGTTTAACTTTCTTTTTTCTCTCATTGATAATCTCAATAACCTCAGATTTAGCTGGTGACCCTTTGGAGGGGCCCGACCCCTAGGTTGGAAACCACCGGACAAAACGACCTAATTATACATAAAGTAGATCAAACTAGAGTCCACCTTGAGCAGCTAACAGTAAAATGCTACGTACACATCTAATAATCTCAGCTATAATAAGACAAGATCTCAGAGCAGGTAACTTTAATAATTCTGTACATTTACTTCAGTACGACTTTTACTTGTAACGTTGTGGTGGTACTTTTACTAAACGTAAGTATCTGACTTCTTCTCTTGGTTTGATTGGTATGAACTTGCTACGGTACGCCTGCAAGAACATTTGACTACACAAAATGTGAATATGATCCAATAGCATGTAGAATGTATTGACCCATTAATACTAACACAAGTGCATCTCTTGCATCATTTTATAAATACAGCTTTGGTTACAGACTCTCACCACCTCCCTACAGTCCTGTTGTGAGCGGAATTCACTGACTAAACGCACAATAAACAAAGGTAAAAAATAATTTAACAGATAGCATTATTATTATTTCAAATTTATATAGTAAACTTCTTTCCTCTTTGCCATTTATCAAAAACGTGGATACAGTTAACGCCACGCTCTTTTTTGAGTTGTCATCATCATTGAAATGTTGACACACGTGTGGTAAAAGCAAGCTGCCATTTATTAACTGTAAGAAACATCTGTAGAAGCATTGACCGTTGAGTTCTAGCTCTGGTCCAGTGTCTCTTACATAGAACCTGGATCACCTTCTCTGCAAACCTTTGAACATCAGCTGACGTGTTGGTCCAGGTGCAGGTACTCACCTCGTCTGTGGAGCTGTTAGTTTTTTCCTGCAGACACACACACAAAGCAGTTTGTCAGAGATCCTTTACAGCTAGTTAGTTAGTTAGTTAGTTAGTTAGTGACGGCTTAATGGTCTCTGAATCTCATCGAGATGGCAAGATGAAATCCCCTGGAGGTCTTCTGACTGTCCGTCTGTGCGCCAGAGATCCAAAGTGGCTCGTTGGGACCAGTTCAGGTGAGGACCTGGTGTGTAGCCATGTGAGACATCCTCTGTGATCCCATCTCTTGTTACCATGCCAATGATAAATGTGCATGTCAAAGAGAGTATTGTAAACAACACAGCGGTGGGTTATGACACTCTCACGTACACAGGTCATGTTTCAGATGATAGCTTAATGCTCCTTCATTCAGAGTTTAGAACCTTATATCTCCTCTATTTGGTTCCCATTCAACCCCAGCTGGAATCACCATGGTTAAGCTGGCAACCATTGAAATTTAAGCTTTTCACTAACAGTGAGTTGCTTGGTTTTCAGGTCTTTACCTTGTTGTTGAAAAGTCTCCCTCCGTGTTCTTTAAATGATCAGCTGAAGCGTCCCTCGGTAGCTTGTTTGGTTGCCAGTGTTTGTCACCGAGACGAGCAGCAATCACAAGTCAGACGCAGATGCTTGTCAAAAACAGCGGATCTTTTATTCTTTAAGTGAGATACAGTAAGCAAGAAGAACAACAACAGCAGCTCTGTGACAACAGTAACAACAGGTAAACAACAGTTAAGTGTCTGCAGCGTATCTGACAGATGAGAGTTTGACCACACTTTGTGGGTTGTGTCGTGTTTGTACTTTCCTTCTGTTCCCAGGTCAGCATCTCCAGTGATGAACTTCCATTGAGTCCCTTGTTGAGCTGTCACATCTGAGAAGTCTACAGCAGCAGAACCAGGTGCTCAGACCTTACTGTACCTGTAGATGCTACTTTTCACAGCACTTGCATTGACTTTTTTTTTTTTTTGCAAAGGAAATTTGTATAATTTTTTGGTTTTGTTTTCCACATTGAAGTGTTTCCAGGTGTTGGGTAGTACATCTGAATATGTGATAAGTTGCATGAGGATTTGTGAGTCTCCTAAAGGAAGCTCTGTGAGGAGGTGTAGTTCCAAACACAATGAAGAAGCAGCAAGCTTTGTTGGTACTGTGTTGAAGTTGGAAGTAACTCTGTTACGTTGCATATTTGTAAGCAGCCTGGTTACATATCAGCATAGCACCAGTAATACAACAGGGCTGTATATGCATAGCAGGACTGGACCAGGTCTGAAGGGGCTCAGCTGCATTTTTGTCCCTGGTCCAGTCTGTTGCCACAGTAACAACAAAGCTACCACAGGCTTTCATGTGCTTCCTGATGAACTCGCTTTAGTGGAACATTAATGATTTTTTTGGAGTTATGTTTTTGGGTTGTCTGTCCGTCTGTCCCATTCTCGTGATATCTCAGGAACGCCTTCGAGGGAATTTCTTCAAATTTGGCACAACCGTCCACCTGGACTCACTGATTACAATGTGATGCCCAAATGTCACTGCCAACCTCACAAAACACATTTAT
Source organism: Cebidichthys violaceus (assembly GCF_023349555.1). Taxonomy (NCBI): domain Eukaryota; kingdom Metazoa; phylum Chordata; class Actinopteri; order Perciformes; family Stichaeidae; genus Cebidichthys; species Cebidichthys violaceus. Next base: position 2,268,652 of record NW_027176964.1, read on the forward strand.
GGCCACAACCCAAGGATTCTTATGTTAATTATGACATCTTCACACAAACCTGGGATAAACATAGCTTCATTTTGGATAGACATGGATGTAAACTGCAAAATGAAATACGACTGCGAGGCGGTAATTCCAGTTTTGTGGCTTTGGCAAGAGCAAAGTGAACGGCTTCAGGTCCCCGTTGTAAACATGTGTTTTTTAGTTGTCTCATGGCAAAGTCAACCAGTGAAAATATTCTAAATGTAGCATACACTTAAACTGACATGGATTTTTCTAGGTGGCTAAAATACATCATTTGCTGCTGCCCCTGTCCACAGAAGTACATTGCTTTGCTTTGTGCTGGTACTACAGTCAACACACTGACCATGGAAGAGCACCTGATACGAACCCACTTGAAAATATCCGTACTGTGCCTTTAAGAAGTGAGGGAATGTATAGATTACAGACGTTCCCTTTAGGTGGCATCACTTTGAAAATGGATTTGGAGTTACATGCAGTGATGGACACCAATCCTTGCGATTGGTTATCTTTTGGTAGTGATACTACAACGTACAAAAACAGATTTACTTTCAGAAGCAGATCTCTGTGCGAGGGAACAAGATTAAAGGGTTAACATTGACAGGTAGAAGGTAAAGCCAGTGACCACAGGTTGACCTTTGACATCAGTGATAGGAGGAAGAGTTACAAGGTTAAAATGAATGTAGTAAGGCCTTACATTGCTAGCAGCAGGCTTTTGTGTAGCACCAATACAAATGTAATGTGACCTTTGGTACCAGTGGTTGAGGTGAGAGGTTACAGTAATGACTTCAGGGTCTGGGTGCCTTACAGGACTGGCAGCAGGCCTTTCTGTAGTACCAGTGGGAACACAGTTTCACCTTTAGGACCAGGGCACAGTTGGCTGTTGCTTTGTCTTGGCACGAGTCTTCTACTACTACTACTGACGCTGCTGGGGCTGCTGCTGGATAAACACACAAAAAAAGCACAAAAAAGTATGAAGCATGTTGAAAACAGAAAAACAGTTCTCACACTGATGATTTATCTGTCCTCCGCTGATGGAGCAGAAAGCTTGCTGAAACGTTGCATCAGCTACAGCAAACGTTTGTTTTTGTACCTGGTGCTTCCGTCGGACAGCTCTGGATTTCACAGCTCTGTCGGGCTTCTGGCCTGAGGGCGGAGTTGCAGCTGTGGCCCCTGGTTACCAGCTCCTCCCCCTGGTAACACTTCACTTCACGAACCTGGACGCCACTCCCACAGGTCTTACTGCACTGAGGGGGCATGAGGGGACATTTTTCTTTACATATTATTGATGATCAGACCTACAGACACTCAGTCCAAGTACAGCTGGACCTTCAAAACAAGATTTCATTTATTGACTTCGCACACAGACAGAATATTTATGAAGGTGCAGGAATGTATACAATTAGCCACCCCTGATTTGAGATCCTTGTGGCTATGTACTGTACATCAGTAAGTAGGCATACAGACAGACGGACAGACGGACTGAAAGTTACCTGAGACCAGGATGTGGTGAACCATTTGGAGCAGGGTCTCTGAAAGCAGGAGGAGCTGGTCTCTGGTTTGTTGGTGTGGTCACAACTGCTGTCTGGAAACTCTTTGAACACACCACCTTCCAGCCCAACACACACCACCTGACGGTGACGCACACCGCGCCCGCATGTAGCATTACACTGGAACACACAAACAAACAAGAAAAGTCAATTTAGATTTTGCTGGTCTCGAAGAAGTACAAATTCCCCCACCAGCCAAAAATATGCTCTTACAAAGAGCTCCGAGGACTGCTTCTTGAAATGTTTACCTGCTGCCATTCCTGTTCCACCCAGTGGGGGGCGCAATCTCTGTCCCCACAGGGATAGATGGCCAGCGGGCGCAGCGACTGGTCACATTGTTCCTCTGACATCACTACCCCTCCTGATGATCGACAGGTCACTGCACGGACCATCCTTCCCTCTCCACACACACCGGAGCACTGGCACACGCACAGACATGTTTAATTGGAAATGCAAACCTTTCATGAACGTGCGTGTCTGTACACCATGCTGAAGCTGAGTGAGCGTCGTTAACTCACAGGTCCCCAGTCAGAAACTGTCCATCTTCTGTCACAGGGCGGGCCTTCACATTCCTGACTTTCTATTGGCTGAGAAGACTTGTTACACAGTCTCATTTCCATGGAACAACGGACCTCCCGAATGCGGACACCCCGAGAGCCACAACGGGCCGAGCACTAACATACACAGTGACACACACACACACACACACACACACACACACACACACACACACACACACACACACACACACACACACACGTGCAAAGATCAATAATGCAAAAAACAGTATTGTTTGAAAACTGTACAATTTCAATTCAAGATTTTTAGTACACATTACAGGCTGCCGTGTGGAGCAAGAGTTGCTCAGTGACATTCGCTGGCTTCTGCTTAGAGGACGTTATCATTATTTTTTATATCAATTTCATGACGTCGATAAGTCTCAATCGGTCGAGTCAGCATTGGCACAAGGCTAAGGGCTGATTCAAAACAGTAGATGGCGTGTTGAATCGTTTTCATGCCACGACATTTGTATACATTTGGTGAGGAATATCGGTGCATTTTATCATCAAAAATCAGGTGTGAGAGAAGTGAAGCTCAGAGTGAGTCGCCATCTTGGCAGTGACGAGGCAGCGTGACTCTAAAAATGGTCTATGGTGAGTGACTCGCTTTCGGAGTCAGCATCAATTGGCCATTTGAGGAACTGCAGTTTTGTCACTGGCTTCATCTCTCAGCACCGGAGGTTGCCGCTTGGAAAAGACCAGGATTAAACGTCCTAGTTGGGCCAAGAGCCCTCAGATCCTCAAGGAGCAGCAGGAGAGTCTCTGGAGACATTTGGGCTGCACTCAAAAATGAGTGAATGGATGGGTGCCAGGGATATTATTGTTGTGACTTCAAAATGGTACCATGAAAACACTAGCCATCACTAGTGACAGTAACATTGCACACCGACACCAGAAACATTGCAACGTGGCTTGGTGTGTTACCTCGGACCACTCAGACACCTCCCACTGGGGTCCGCAGCTCTGGCCAAGGCAGACCTTTCTATTGGCTGGTTTGTGAAGATCATGTGACAGACAAAGTGAATCGTAGACAGATGAGTCGAGGCCGGGCGACAGCATCTTCCAGCAGCGCACAGTACGATACTGAACACCCTCAGCACAGGTTCGAGAGCACTCACTCCAACCACTGGTCTCCCATCTGAGGAGGAAGCAAGATGGTCGGACATTTCATTCAATTTTCAGGTACAGTTGGTGTTAAAAACCATTTCAGTCACATTAAAAGATGTCAACTGTGCAAAAGTCTGAAGACTTCCGCTTCAGGGTTTTAGCTCAGCAGACCAGTCAGTGAGTGAGGAAGGCCAGTACCTTGGAGGACACTCCTTCCCGGCGCAGAACTCATGCGTGGGCTCAGGTCTGGTCAGAGAGTCACAGTAACTGTCATCGACTTCAGTGCCGTCGTATCGGACACAAAGGGCGTAGCTAGTGGTGATACCTGGCAACACACACACACACACACACACACACACACACACAATGTTAACAGAGAGCACACAGCGATAGATCAACAATGTACAGTTGTTTGATTTTTATATTAGGCATAATAAAGAAACAAATGTCTGCAGTGCTACACACAAATGATCGTGATGTTCAATTCCTTTTACCACTTAAACTTAAAAGTAAGTTTTACATAAAAGACATTCCATTAAACAATGATGCTATAATAATTGAACGAACAAAAATGCATCATATTTTATTTGTTGTATCTGTAAAATCTGGATCTGCAACATAACAACTTTCTGTTCAAGGTGAAGCGTTCAACTCTAAAATAATGCTGGATAGTTCAATCAATAATAATGCATCATATTTTACTGATCATCTGGATTACCAAGTGTAATGATTCAATGTCAATGTTGATACATTATACAGGAACATAAAAGCAACCTAGTAATCAGTTTCACCAATGAGAGTTAAATGACGCTGGTTACCTGCACACTGATTTAGAGCAGTGTTTAAACTGTGGTCTGGTACTCTGAGGAGTCCTGATATGCAATATCACCCTCACAGTACCAGCCACACTCATATTTTCTATAGCCAACAACTTGCATCAATGCTGTATCATCAAAGAATCATCATGAAAAAAAAGAAAAGATAACTAATTATCATATTGGTGTCGTTGTCGTGTGCGTGTTTGTGTTTACCGGTTGTACACGTCGAGCTGCAGGGAGCATAAGCAGAAACCTTCCAGCGATACATGTCTGCCAGACTAATGTCTGGGTCCAGACCCACGTCAAAGTCATTACTGGAGAGACACAGAAACAGACACAGGTCGGCACATTCTTTTAAATCCTGATTGTTTTCCGGTTAATTTTTATAAAAACCCAGTAAGGTAATCATTATGATGCTGTCAGGAGAAAAGGAAAGTTAATACAGTAATGTTAAAAATGAGGGGAAACAACGCAGCCTCATTTATATGTCATTACATTCATATAAAGTCTCGCTAATTATAAGCTGTAAGCAAAGAGAGAATGAATGATGATCATTATGAAAGTGTAAAACAACAAGCTGTAGATCATTATGTGGCATCAGTGTGTACTGAATGCCATCTTATAGCATGATATTGCCCTTCATGAATGTCTGTATTCCACAGCTGTTGCCTCATACCTCTCTGTGTTGGCTGCCTGGACTGCAGGCACCTGTTGCAGCTGTACCAAGATGGCAGTGTGTGTGTCTGAGTGTGTGCCAGTCTCTGTGTCTGTGTGTGTAACAGAGTGTGTGTCAGTAACTGTGAGCTTTTCCAACTGTGGGTCTGTGTGTGTTTCTGTGTCTGTGTCAGACAACGTTTGCACGTGTGTTTCTGCTGGTGAATGTGGATCAGGGAGTGTGCTTTCCACAGAGTGTGTGTTTGTGAGGGAGTGTGTGTGGTTGTAATGCAGGTCCTCCAGTAGCAGATAGGGGGCATCTTCTGGCAGGGCACTCTGACTACCTGTGAATGGATAGAAACAAATGAATGTAAGGATTGTAAAACATCCTGATATTTTGGACATTAACAGTTATGTACTGGTGATATTATTGCAATATGATTTTTTCTCTGTTTGAATGGGATTTGTATGGCCTCTTGTCTTTACACAGGGGCCAGAAGTCAAGAAACAGATACTAAACAGCATAGAGATAGTCGGGCTTCAATCCCTTTGTGTGGAGGATTAGCCATATAGAGGCCTATCTCACACCAGCTATTTATTCTTTTAATGTCTACAAATACTATTGGAAATAAATATCATTGTCATGACATTTCCCTGTGTATCATAGCATAATATTTGATGTTTTGATGTTTTATTTTCCTAAAGATATTCAAACACTCAACACAAAGAGGTGTGAGGCTTCATTTGTCTCTCCTACCAAGGAGAGTGTTGTCATCAGCAGTGGATGGCTCGTCAATGGAGTTAGAGGAACTTCCTTAATGAACAGAAAAACAAATTAAACAAATAGCTAGATACACACATCACTGACAGACCAACAGACACATGAGCCCACAACACAGCCTGGACCAAAAGAGATCTGTTTCTGAAAGCATGAGAGGGGGCAAATTTTATACAACTCTCTAAATCCAACAAATGGCGAGTTACACCAGCTTTCCTGTCATTGGGCAGGTTTGCATTAGAGCTGGACCAATGAATTATCCAGGATGATATACTGGTCATAATAGCGTATCATATCGTGGACTAATGTCTGCCTGAGCAGAGAATGAAGTCCGTCTCCCTCTGTGTGGTTATCCGAGCTTCCCTGAGCTCTGGGCCGGCCACTCGTGCATTTCCTTGCATGTGAGTCTTTCTGTTGAGCCCCACACATACATTGGTATAAAACTAGGTGCAACAAAACTGTGGTAGTAGCCCAGTAGTCAAGACATCTCGCTCTGGAAGTGTTGGACATATGGACGGACTTCGGTTCTGCTTCCAACAAACAAAGAAGCCTGTTTCATATGATCATCAATCATTTGAATGTATGAAACAAGAACAATCTCCTCATTGATTTTGAAAGCTATGACCATTTTAAATCCATGATTGACTATATGTCAATCAATCATGGAGTAAAAATAGTCATAGCTTTCAAAGCTGATTATTAATAGAAGAACCACCACTAAAAACTTCTCTGCACAAATGTGTTATCATTTTCAAAACAGTCTAAAGCTCAATTAGTAGAAGACAGATCAGTCTGTGACTCACGGTAGCCAGCCGGTACTGGAGGTCCTCGCTCGACATCGTTATGGCTGAACACATGACTGGGGACGTCCGCCGGCCTGTAGACCAACATGGCTGCCGGCGGCGGGGGGCTGGGTGTCCTGATGGCCCAAATGACTTCCTCCTCCTCCTCTTCTTCCTGCAGCTGGACATCTGATTGGTCATCAGCTCCCAGCTGGCTGTTGTAGTGATGGACAGATGTCACACTCCCATTGGTCGCTCTAAGTTGATCCTCTCCGACATCCTCATTTACCTCGTTATAGGTGAGGTTAAGATGGGAGGGGCCTGCTGTGATGTCTTCAGCAGCAGTGATGTCATGAGATGTGCGGGGGATGGTGTATTCGTAGGTGATGTGGGGGAGCTTCCCATTCAGGTTGTAGTACTTCATGTCCAAAGAGAAAATCACAGGTTAACTACTTCATACTGGAACTAAACACATTCTTTTACTGTAGCAAAATGAGACACACATATACTTGTCCCGTGTGTGTTTACTACCATAGCATTCAGGCCCTGAAGAGTTGGTCCCTGGGCAATGATATACTCCAGCCCATCAGAGAATACGTTGCTCGGACGTCGGTATTTAATCACTGTTCCTGCCACATGGAAGTTTTGAGGATTGTCAAACACAGTGTTTCCGTTGAAGAAGAAGTGACCAGCTTCATCTGACAGGGCTAGATAGGAGAGGAGACATCAGGGGGAGGGACTAAGACAGCAATATTCACAACTGGGTCAAAACCCCCAAAATAACCTGAAAGAGATTAGTCAAATTCAAGATAGTGGTACTTACTATATAGTTACTGGTTGTTGTTTAGTTAGACAAAAAAGATCCAAATGATCTCTATGCAGTCAGTACAAATATAAGTCTGTATATATACATATACATATATATATATATATATATATATACATATATATATATACATATACATATATATATATATATACATATATATATATACATATATATATATATATATATATACATATATACACACACATATATATATATATACATATATATATATATATATACATATATATATACATATATACACACACATATATATATATACACATATATATATATATATATATATGTATATATACATATATATATATATATATATGTATATATACATATATATATATATATATATATATATACATATATATATATATATATATACATATATATATATATATATATATATATATACATATATATATATATATATATATATATATACATATATATATATATATATACATATATACATATATATATATATATATATATATATATATATATATACATATATATACATATATATATATATATATACATATATATATATATATATATATATATATATATATATATATATATATATGTATATATATATAAATAGGCTAAACATGGTCTGGACTTATATATATATATATAATAAAAACACTTTTGTGCTTTACATCTGTCGATTTCATACTCAGTTTATTGACCTAAAAGAAGCTGTAGGTTCTCACCCAGGATGTTCTCAGTCTTATGTCTTTCTATGATCTGAATGTCTGAAGCTCCAGCTGGGATGTTGGTGATTAACACATAGCCTGATGACAAAAACACCTACTTTACACATAGGCACAGGCATCGTCAGTTGTGAAGGAATCGTCAAGGAACAGTGTAATACACTTGTGTACTAAAGTAAACAGAAGACAGACACCAACATGGCTTGAATGTCTCAAACACGTGTTTCTGGTGGGACACAACCAGGAGGCTTAGATCAACAGTATGCATGAACTCAATTCCAGCTCCTGCAGGGTCGGCTCACCTAAATCACAAAAAACGTATTTTCCAACATTTCGACTTAATCGTGGAATCTCACAAGCTTTTATACTGTGTGTTCAGATGTTTTTGTAATTTCTTTAATGAAAAATGTTTTATTATTATGTTATAATATAATAATTATAATTGAATACAATTGTGAATATATAATCCAACAACTTTTTTTCCATGACGAAGACGTTTACCCAGGAGTCCGGAGCCAAACATGCACCAGACCTGGGCTCACATATATGTGGCCCACTGTAGGCTTTGTATATTTTAAGTCTAAGTAGTTGTATTGCCTAAACCTAACAAAGTATTTCTGTTGTCTAACCTAACCAATCGGCAACTATAAACTGAAATGATAATAATTTAGAAATAAAACAGAAAGATTCACTAAGTATGAAAACAGGCTTCTCACAGGATTTAAAACCCGATCTCTTCAGTGTGCTGGAGAGCCTCTTCAGAAAGATAAACTGGAAAAGACAACCGAGACCGACATGGCAATTTTGGGGCGGTCTTTGTATTTTTCTAATTTATTGGTCTGTCTCTGAAGTAGCTGTGAGAGCAGCAGGGCAGCTGCTCCACAGGCAGCAGAGAGATACAGCAGGAACAAACACACTTTCATATCTTAGTCTGTGAATTAAAGATTTATTTTGACCAAACCAAAGTTGCTGATTGTTGAAATAATGGAAAGACTAACGGATTAATGGTTTTGGTGAGTTTTATTTAGTTTCTGTCCATGAATGAAGTGTGTTTTACGAGTTAAGGCAGTTAAGCCGGCCTTAGTTTGGTGAAAAAGAGAAACTTGATTATAGAAGGTGTACAATTGTATTTGTTCTGTTTAGGTGTAAGAATACTTCCTTCACTGATGTTTTGTGAATTTATTTTGTTTATTTATCAGAAGTAGCAAAATCGCCGATCCCAGCGCAATGCATCCTGGTACACATAGGCACAGCCGGCATGGCTCAGCAGTACGACAGCTTATTGCTCAATAAAACACGCACTGGAGAATTTACTTCTTCAGGGGACTACATTTACATCAGCACTGATTGGACATCCAGAATTTTAGACGCATATTCAACTCAGTGCAAATAAACAGTGATAGGGTTAGGTTTCTTCCTCGGGCCGTGCTACAGCCTTCCACCAAGTTTCATGGAAATCATACCAGTAGTTTTTTCGTAATCTTGCTGACAAACAAAGAAACCAACAAAAGAAACAGAATACATAACCTCTTTGGCAGAACAAAGGTAATAACTGTGACTAAATGTCCATAGAATTATGTTGATGCATAAGAGGTAACAAAAATGGAATTTACGGTATTGTTAGGAGAGAAGCCATGAAGCTACAGTACTGCTGGGAAGAATACCACCAACATGAAACGCTACACTGAAATGGAGGCAATAAGATTTAATAATGTAATAATAATAATGTTTAACTTTAGTACAAATGTCGGTGGTGTAATGTGATGTTTTACCAGCATCTCACAACAACTTGCTTGCATATGAGGGGCTGAACTTAAAAGCTGAACTGGATACATCAACATCTTGTTTAACGACATCTTGTTTAATTTGGAGTGTTAAACATGCTGTCTGTGATAAATCATGCACAGTATAATTGTTACATAAATTTGGATTGGCTCCAGGCCATATTCTGACTGTGTACTTCAAATAATTAGAAACACTTGTGAATAGAACACAGTCTGATATAACATGAAGGCCAAAAACAAAAGAGCAGACCCCCCAATCTGCAACAACATCTCATTTTGTGGATCATTTTCAGCTCCAGTTCTTTTTGCTTAAAATCAAATGGATAATAAATAATTTAAACCAGTTTTTCTGAAGTCTAAAATACTTATTCTTGGTCTTGGCTAAAACTAGACTGAATTGTGAATTGATTGTCTTTGATTAAGGAAAGACTGAGACCAGTACCGTAACGGAATCACGTGAGGCCCCCCCCCGCAGAATAACCTGAGAGAGCCCCCCCCCCCCCATATAGGCAAGATATCAAAACTCAAGCTTTTCTTTTGAGGGAAAGTCAATCAGTGCTAACGTTACTGAGTGAATCAGTGCTAATGTTAGCTACTTATTTGCCGGTCTGTGACCTTCTGACCTATGTCGTGACGTCACTAACCTAACTAACAAAGAAAGCACAATTAAATATATTTTTCTTTATTTTTATATCAACTCTGGAAACACAGACAAGACAATAAGACCATAGTGTGCATCAAAAAACTTTTTTTTTTGAGGGGGTGGGGGCCACGTGAGGCCCCCCCCACGGTGCGGGGGCTGCGGGGGTAATCTCTATGGGTCTGACTGAGACTAGATCTAAAAATCGCTGACAAAATGAAATCTATTTCAACTAACTGATGCTTTAAGATCCTCTCAGTTATCAAGTACAATTCTGTGTGAAGCTATAACATTGTCATCCCGCCAGTATGTCAAGATATGCTGTAATTAATAATTACAGTAAAACTTGATGAGAGGGTTTCTGAAGGCCCAGTTAAAACAGCAGCTGACTTTCAGTGAAACGGGAATTAGAATGTGGATCCAGAGAATCTAGTGTTGTTGTGCCACTGTAACCAAATTCAACACCAGACATTAATGATAATGCTTCATAATGAATACTTCTATACACATCTCTCTACTGGTGTGTGTGTGTTACCTAACTGTGTGAGTGCCTTCCTGTATGATCCAGAGATGCGCTGGCAAGACGTCCCGTTGCCTCCACACACTCCACATCTGTCTACCGTCTTACTGCCGTACAGCTCCCCATCACAACCTACAGGCTGGAGATGTGTAGAGGATCACTCTTACAGACAGTGTTTCTCATCAACAAGAAACATTCGCTGAATGAGAGTAAAATCATGAATGATTTATTACATAACAATAACATGTCGGGTTACCTGACATATTCCCTCTATACAGACTCCATGGTATTTGGCATCGTGGCAGAATGTACCATCGTGGGCGGGAACTAGCAGCTGTCTCTCACCACTGATGGTTGTGCACTGCAGGTCACATGGCTTATTGGAGATGCTGATGTAATCAGCTACACAGGGAATTACATATTTCAAAAGATATTTACTTTAGTCACATCAAAATGAAGGATTTCTGTGCAATGAAGTCTACAGAACTAATTGAGTTACATGTGGTTATCATTTGGGATTGGCCAAATGTAATGTTGCCTTGTGCAGCTTTAACTCATCGACCACCTTCAGTTAAAGTCAGTCTTTCACATTTGCTGGACTTAGTAAGACTGAAATATTCTACGTAGGCAGTCAAACTCAACGATTATCAGAAGATTGACAATTTTTTAACAATTGACTTTCATTTATTCAAGACGGTGTGGATCTTAAAGTCCAGCAGAGATAGCTAGAAGAGTATGGAGGGAGGCCATACCAAGGCATTGTGGTTTCCATCGACTGTGTTCAAGACTGATACCTGACAAACTGGAGGAAAGACTAAGACCATAGATTGATATCATACCAGGGTAAAGAGGTATCCACTGGTAGTATCTTCTTCCAAAGGCTTTAGAATTGAATTGGGAACACTGGTGCTGTTTGAAGCTCACCGTAGGGCTGGGACAGGGCTGAAAAAACACACAAACACATACAGAAAAGATACCTGCAGCTTAAAGAGTGACTTTGTTCTTTTTCAACCTGGACCCTATTTTCCCATGTCTTTGTGTTTAACTGACTAAAAGATACAACGATAGTTGTAATTGGTCCAGTATTGAGCGAGAGCTCTGTAGGCTACAGGTTAATCGAGGAAAGCTGGCTCCATCATTTACTTCCACTAAAAGTGTGTTTTGATCACTGAGAGGCTCAGATTATTATAATTGTCTGACAACATTATGGAGAGAGTCTTGCTCAAGGAAAAGTCTTGTTCTGAAATCTCGCAAGGTGACACTTGCTGGAGGACAGCAGTGGAAACTTGAGTGTAGCTGAGTGTTGAAAAATACAGAAGTCACACTTTAAAGACATAGTTTTTCCTACTAATTTCTTCCATTTACCTCCGTATTCTATGGTTAAGAACTCAATGGAATACTCATTTTTATAGTATCGATATCAATGTAACATCATACCTGGTTTGGACAGAGCTGGTACTGTTTAGGAGAGCCAACACAATATGAACTGTTTACGTTCTGAGTTGTGGACAGCCTGAGACAGAGAGAGAATAACACAAGATGTTTAATATACTGTATTACATAGACAACACACAAGATATATAAAATAAGGCAGTACACATATATATATATATATATATATATATATATATATATATATATATATATATATATACTATCGTCCCAGCATCACATCGGAGAGAGGGTATTGGCCTTTGTCTCCTTGGTTTGGTCTAGCGAGAGTAAGCAGACAGCGTCAGATACTACTTCATATTTTCTACTTTTTGGTCAAGAACTGAATAAAAATAATTCCCCAGTTGTGTCTTTGCTAGACGGATGAGTCTAGTAAGGTAAGGTTGACAGAAGGCTTTCCAGCTCAAATGAATCACAGAAACTATTTCACAGACCCCATTTTGTTTACACGCTTTGTGGGTGTGACTTTATGCTGTCATCACCATTCATATCCATACAACCAATGTGTTTATGATTAAATAATTGTTAACAAGAGCACAATCTTCTTCAAACCTCTTAATTTTGCAATCAAAGTGCACCAGATTGATGCATTTGACTTAAACTTTTACTTTACAATGTACAGAAGCGTCTCCTGGGAAGCATGGCCCCGGATCACCCGAGTGGGTCCACCCACCACAGTCTCAATCCTGTGGGAAACACTGTATCACGTCACCCAAAGCTGGATGCCCCCCACTTCAAAACTCATTCCTGCACCGCAGCTGTGGCCTGCCAGTTGAGGCCTAGTGGGTGTTTGGAAATGTAGGGTGAAGAAAAGTCACCAACCACAAACGTTTCCTGTTTTATTTTGAAGTCCTGTGTGTCCTGTCCTGTGTTTGTTTGACTTCTTGTCTTTTTTCTGTGTATCACCTATGTTGTATTAGTTTCGTCAACCTTGTTGTGTTCCCTTTGTTTCTTCCACCAATCAGCTTTCAGGCTGCCCTCATGTCAGCCCACCTGTGTCTTGTTGTCTGATTAGTTTCTTGTGTATTTACAGTTCTGTCTTTTGTCTGCTCTTTGTCGGTTTGTCTTCTTTTGCTTCGTTGCTCCATGGAGCTTCAGTTACCTGAAGCTGAACCTCGACACGACTAAGCTGCTCTTCTTTCCAGGGAAGGCATCTCCATCACCACTGAGAAGTCTGTGGTGTCCCCTCGGACTGCAAGGAACCTGGATATGATAGTGGATGACCAGCTGTCCTTCTCTGCCAACATCTCTCCAACAACTCAGACAGTAGATTTATTCTCCACGACATCAGAAGGATCAGTCAGTTCCTGACCCAGGAGGCGGTGCAGGTACTGTGTCAGCTTCTTGTCATGGCTGGTGGGCCTGCACGTGCCATCCGACCTCTGCGGCTCATTTAGAATGCACCAGCCTTGGCTGGTCTTCAACATACCCAAGCTCTCCTACATTACCCTTCTCCACTGCACCGTGCACTGGCTTCCTGTTGCTGTTTGAATCCTTCTAAATACTTACCTACCTTCCAGATATGGTCAGCCCGTACATCCCGGTCGGTCCGCTACGCTGTGCTACTGCCAACCAGCTTGCTCCTCCCTCACTACGAGTGGGCGTTTCTTTCTCTGTGTCTTATTAGTTCTAAATGTATCAGTTGAAGCAGTTCAGCATAAGAAGTTGATGCACTTGCATGATTCTCGGCTGAACGCACTTATTGTAAGTAAGTCAAACCTCCGCTCTATAAATGTAACATAACTAACTCTGGAGTACCTTTATGAACAAATGAATGATGAAAGGTAACATGATAATGTAGTTGAGGTACCATGGGCCTGCAAAATGGTAAAACTTTATACAGTTTAAAAGTCAGATTGCAGAGTACAGATGTCATGGCTGTGTTTAGTGTTCTATTGTGGTGGTGTGACTACTTGCGGTTCGTACATTCAAGTCTTCAGAGAAAACATGACATTTGATCAACAATAGCTGGCTCTGAGGAACAATAACGACTCAAATGTGTTTTTTGACAGTAAAATAGAAAGAACCTCTTAATTTACTTTAAACCAGCTCATGGCAACACATCTTAAGGTTCTCAGAACTTCACAAGTTTACAAAATGTCGCAACAAGTAACATGTGTTTGCAACAGATGTACCAAGACAAATCTGTCTAAGAACGCTGTAGTTTATGGTTAACATTATGCCAATTCTGTGTGTGTGTGTGTGTGTGTGTGCGGAGAAGGACCTACAGGAGTTAATGCCTCTGTCTTTCATTACCATGTTAACTGCACCCCCCCCCCCCCCCCCCCCCCCACACACACACACACACACACACACATCCTCCATCTATCTGTCTGTGTCTCTCTTTCAACAGCCCATCCTCCTACACTGTTAAGACGGTTAAGTAGAAGAGACTCCAGGAAGAGGTGAGCGAGAGGTCACTGTGTGAGAGTGTCACATCTAATTGGTAGAAGGTGATGAGTGTAGGGTAGGAGAGGAAGAGGAGGGGAACAAAACAGGAGAGGCAAAAAGAGGAAGAAGTGAATAGGTTAGGGTAGTAGAAGAAGAGAAGAGTGTGGAAAAAAAGAAGTGAAGAGGAGAGAAAAGGGTAAAAATAGAAAGAGGAGTAAAAGGGGTAGACATGAGAGGAGAAAATGGGAAGGAGAATAACAAAGACAGGAAAAGAAGGGGGAAGGAGGCCAACAGCGAGGGCAGAGTGGCGTTAATCTCGGTTGACAGACATTTCCGCAAGTCTGACAGGGGGAGGTCAAAGGTAACGAGATGGCTACAAACACACACATTCTATCACCGCTACCTAACTTCCCTTTGTGCATGGCCATGTCTCTACTCACTCTACCACCACGTGTTGTTTCCTTTATGTCTTTACATACACTGTGTGTACAAGACATGAATGACTCATCAAATACCCAAACCGTTGATTCTTTTTAACCTAAAATTGTATCTTTCATTCTTAAAATTTTGGGCTCTATTTCCCTGCCAAATGGCTCCAAACCCACTGGGGTGGGTGGAGCTAAGGGCCTGTTTATTGAGGAGAGACGGTAAAGTGCTATTTTAGGGCTCATTTTAACATAAAATTGCTATTCCATTTCCCCCATTATGACCGCCTCTTATAACACACATGGCTGTAGTTGGTAGAGATGTGTGAGAAGACTGAGCGGTGCTCATCTCCTTAAAAAAATCCACCTGCTCAACAACATGCAGCGCTCCATAAAGAGGAGGTTCCACCATGTTGCCCAGAATATGCAAGCAAGCAGGAAGGAAGCAGAAATACAAAACTGCCTCCACAGCACCGTGATTCAGAAACTATCTGACGGCCGTCTTGACACCAGGGAGATTATTGCCGTTAGGGGCCACAAGTGTGACACCTCTCTCCAGAGCTATCGGCAACCGAAACTCAGGGACCCGAGTGGGGTAACATCCTTGCCCCCCCCCCAAGCAACACCTCCACAAGCACAAGCCGTTATCAAAGTCATCCTACTGACACTGGACAGTTTTCAGGTGTTGCACAATAAATGGAAACATACCATTAATGTAAATAAAGAGCCAAATTATGAAATCAATTAAATGCTAGCTTGTGATGAAAAGGATATATGCTAGCAGCTAATGTAACTTAGTAACTTCTATAGCAGACAGCCAGCATAAGAGGGCCTATTTTGTTATTATTTATTAATAAAAAACTATTTTAAATGGAACTTTTATATGGCAATATTTGAGGACCATTTTACAATACCCGACTTCAGTCCATGATATGTTGTGGTTATTTTACAGCTAAGGGGCGTTGTTCGTCTCAACGTGAAGCAGTTGCACGTCTGGTTATAAGAATGAAATGGTCTGAGCATGGATACGTATTTGGAAGAGTTGGAGCAGATAGAGGAGTAAGACTTAAAAAACAAAACGAAGGAGACGTTCTTAAATTAAGGAGAGAGAAGTTGAATGAAGCTGGGGCCATTAAACGGACTACGTGGTCCGCTCACTGTTTTCAGACCTGATCACCCGACTGGACCAGAACGGTCAGGAGTAGGCTACGCTGCCATAGAGTGGTGCAGGGATGACGGATTGTTGTAGGCTAACCCTGAAATGTAGCATCATACTGGTTGCCAATGGGATTTTTCCATTGGATTTTGGATTATTACAGAAAATAAGCTCCGTAGCAAACACAAGTTCATGATTTGTACATGTCTTCAGCGAGATACTCATCACAAATGAACACCACTTTTATGACTATGGAACCGTGAATGCAATCGCCAGAGGTAAAAAGCTATCATTGATGGGAGCCAGAGGTGCAAAAAGGAGAACTCATTTGTAGGTTTTAGAAGTCATTCCTGCCCCGCTCTTATTCTGTCCTCCCGATGTGTGTTTGATGAGCACAGAGAGACAGATAACGAAACATTACAGTCTGAGAGGCTTTAATAAGGACTCAGGCAAAGAGGTAACGTTGACCTGTCTTTACTTGCATGTCATGAGACATCCTGTGTGTGTATATATTGATATTTTTCTTCTTTCCTTCAATAATTCATATTTTAACAGAGACAAAAAGAGCATAATTCACAGAGCAAACAGTTTTGGCCCCAACAGAAGAACAATGAAATGATTAAAACTACATTGTTTGGTGGAAAAAAATATGATTTGTTATCAATTAAAAATGTTGTAGCTGTGTGTTTATTTCATAAAACCTTGCCAGATATATGTAGCAACTGTTTGATAACAGCAGTAAGCCACGAGAGGTACAGTGATTTCTGCTCCACGTCGTGTCTCACAGCAAACCTTAGCTGTTGTAACATCGCTGTAAATCACAGCCTCAAGTGGAGCAGCTGTCCCGACAAGCCTTCATAGGATTCAGAACGGCCTTTTTTTCTTCATTTAAAGCAAAAGACCAAACTCCACAACGGTCACATCTGACAATGTTTGGTAGTGGCATTGCACACAAAAGCTGAACATACCCTTTTTAATAGGCTCAGTAAATAACAAAAGACAAAGGCAGATAGTAACAAAGGAAACATGTTGCCCCCCCCCCCCCAGTTTAATGCCTCCAACATGGGCCTGGTTTGAGCTGCCACGGGGGCTTAAATTCGTTGGTCACATTCACATGCACTTGTACCCCGACTTTAGGTTTCCCTTGCGGCCCTCATTGTACAAACCAAAACATTCAGAGAGAAGAGTAACACAGAACTCATTCTCCCTCTTTATATGCAACCGTATGGCTTTTTGAACACACACACACCTCTGTATCAGACAGTGTCTCTCCTGACTCCTCACTCCTCCTCCACAACTCCTGGAACAAGACGACCAACTGGACCACTCTCCCCACCACTGAAACACCTCCTGGGAGAAAACATACAACAGCCATTAAAAGCAACCTGCCGTGGCGTGTCGTTTCCACCAGGGAGAGCTATGACATATCAAAGTGTGGTTTGGGAGTTGGAGTTTGGCAGGAAACACTATCTGCACAGATGAAGAATCTCATATATATTACAATCAAACACAAATTACATTTACATTACATGTCAAAAGTGGGACAAGGAAAGGATTAAAGCGTGTGGCCGTGTATGAGTGTGATTACAGTACCTTGTTACTTGTCTGTCTGACATTCTGACCTCCAGAGCTGTGTGACTGTAGACGGATGTTACGCTGCTCCAACCTCCCTTCACTTCTGTCCTGGCAGACACACACCACACACACACACACACACACACACACACACACACACACACACACACACACATGAACATGGATCATTGTACTCTGTGACCCACGTGTATAAGGGGGATGTGCTGATATCTATCTGTCCATATTTGTGGATACAGATATCTCAGAAATGTGAAAATAAATCTGCATTTAGGTCAACTGACCCTTTAATTCACTGTCTAAAGTAACCGTAGATGGGACTTTCACTCAGGTGTTAGAGTCCCGTGTGGAACATAAAGTTAGCGTTAACTTAAATACTCTATGCAGGTTTGTTAGTCTTATGGAAACTACCTGATGCTCTATGAAAGGATTCATTAATTAGTCTTGCACTGATTAATATTTAACTTTTTTGGATGGCTACTATACTGAAAACCATAAGTTTGTCATCATGTCATCAGTCAAACATCTGTTTCTTGCCAAATGAGAACATCGTGGAGAGGTTCATCGCTATACATCAAATATACATCAAAGTAAATGTAGTGTGTGTGAAATTTAAGCTAATAAGATAGAAAAATCTGCCCGATGTCAAGCTGGAAGAGGAGATTTGGTTTGCAATGTATCAGAATGATGTGATATGCGTAAATTCTCAGTAAGGTGGTATATTTGAATCCCTCAACCTGACAAAACACACCACACACACACACACACACACACACACACACACACACACACACACACACACACACACACACACACACACACACACACACAAAAAGACCAAGGCTCCAAGTCCCACTACTGTGTTGTCTCAACAGGGTCCTAAACAAGTCCACACAGGCTCCTGACTGTCAGATTAGCCTCTGGCTAATTCAACACATAAACACACACACATCTCTATAGTGTGTGTGTGGGGGGATATTTGTATGATTTGAGAGCTAAAAATAGACTTTAAAAATTGCTTACTATAAAAATTAAAAGACACACTTCCATGTTGGGGGGGGAGGGGGGGTGCATTGCATTTTTATAGTTCAGTGACCATTACCTGTTTGTTGGATTGGAAACATCCTCAATACAAGAAGCAGTACCACCTCTGTGAGGAGCTGTGGGTTGAGGAAAGGAAGCTCCTCTAACAACCTGTAATGCACCATATTCCTTTGAAGGTAACTTCACTACAGCCTTCTCATGCTGACCTACACTGTGTCTTAACATCTATTATACAAATCAACATAGAAATGGCCATTTATAACATTGTTTATGAATCAACTGTCAACAATGTTGCGAAGCTCAATCCCCAAATTGATGAAAGTATGGAGTAAATAATAAGCAAATATTAGCAGTATTGCTGTTTATGGTCATATAGAAACAGTGTCATTTGTTGTCCTGACATGGTTCATTTTCAACTGTAAAATGTCCTGCACAGTATGTCATTATTCTGTCATAAACACATTTAAAGTCCCAGAGAAACGAAAGGTAGAGCGTCTTTAGCTTCTGTACTGTTATTGTACTTATTGTACTGTTCTGTACAATATGTGAGTGGTGTACAGTTACAAGAGGGATTTAAATCAAATCCTTCCTATTTGGTTGGACCGCTAAAAAGTGGGCAGGCTTAAAATGTAGTGTGATTATGGTGCTATCATGAGAACTGTGGCTCCACACACGCCTCCTTTATCCTGGTCTAAAGATTGCAGAATGACTTACGGATGGATGTCATGATATTATTGATTGTAATGTGTTGTAGCGCCATTTGTATCATATTTGATACGTGAGTTTCAGAGACCTCTATGTAATTAACATGAGCAATACTTTCCTGAAAAACCTGTTATATACAATCCTATATATGTCTGCTACCATCTGGTGGAGTTTCCATGCACTGCAGGCAGTAGCAGGCATTTAAATTCCATTTCCAAAATGGCAGCCGTCACGAAGTGACTTTTTCGTTTTCGGCAGGGAAATCGTTGCTAATTTTGAAACAGTTACGGTAAGAATAACATTTATAGTGTTACTAATATTTCAATATGACTATTTACTGTATTGAAGCAAACTATAATTACTTCATATTTCGTTCCTTATTTTATAGTAAAATCATGTTGAAAACATAGGTATCAAATATGATACAGCAGGTTTATAAGGTAATAATTCACCTGTAAATGTTTGTATTGTATTTCATTTTGCACTCTGGATTATGCCATATCACAATGCCAAATACACTGTTTTGGTCATTTAATTAAAGTAATTAAAGGTAGTAAGCTAAATTGAGTGAAAATGTATGTTTTTTATGCATAAAAAAGAAAATCCTTGGCTATCATAACCTTTTTTTATATTGTTAATTCATTAATTCATTCATTTAAAAAAAGAAATTCAGAGTAAACAATCAGATGCAAGCAATGCACAGGCAATCACTTCTCCCATGTCTACTGTGGGAAATGTAAAGTCCATCTTTGCCTGAAAAAGGACAGAAACTGTGCTTTTCCTGCCACGAGGCGAAACAAACAGGTTGTAAAAAGGTTGCTGTTTGGGAAAAAATAAGAGCCAAACCAACTGAAATGTTCCAAATGTTCCAAAAGCAATGAAAATCATTAGTTATTGTTTCTAAAATAAACATTGTTGTGATCAATAAATTGACAAATATGCCTGATGTATCAAATGTGATACAAAAAAATATCATATATGTAAATACAAAAAAAATATTAGTTTTATTTTTTTGGACTAAAGGTCCAATAAACACTTCAATATCAAAAAATCTGAATTTTCTGAATATTATATGATGTGTCAGGCTTTACAGGGTTTTAAAAGGTGCTACATTCCAAATTCTGAGCACATTCATGATAGAGGGATTGCTTCCACGCGGCTCTCAACATGGCCGACGGCTTGCGCTGGCAGCCAGAAGCTAATGGTGCTAACAGCACAAACAGTAAAAACAAAGGCAGCAATGGTAACTGTATGAGCGCCGTGCAGAGAGAGGAGGTCAGCTAGCCAGAGGTGCTCAACACAGAGACTCACGTGCACTAACGTGCACTCACGTGCACTAACGTGCGTGCACGGCCAGAGTGGTTTTACAAAGCACAGAGAAACTCAGATTACAATACAGAGGGACAGCTCCGGTAAACATCACTCAACTATAACTGATATAGAAAATCATAATTTAGCACCTTTACACTTATACTTTTTTATAATGGCTAATATATTGTTTTTAGGTTTCCATCTCAAATATTGGTGCATTAATTGGCTTGAAAATTGTAATTTCAAACTCAGAGACGGAAACAGCAAAATAAATTCAAGAGTTTAAATAGAAAGCACAACCTCACTGTTGCTATGGTGCATAATGTTTGAGTGTAACAATATGCAAAGACAATGTCTTTCATTAGTCTTTGCCAACAAAGGCTTTTAGATGTCATGCCAGTTGTTGAGAGCACTACCCAACTTTTTTTTCTTTTTTTTTTTTACTGTTGTCATCAATTTCATGTGTCGTCAACTTCATCCACACAGCTCAGCCTCTCATCCAGAAACCTCACTGCGCTCACTGTACAGTATGCGTTTTTTGAAATGGGCTGAATGATAAAAACAGCGCTAAACAGAAAAATATGTGTCATTTCCTCTCCGGGGCTCTATCGTTCAGTCCATTCACGTGCATAGAAAGCAAGCAGTGTTTATGGTTCAGAAGAAGAACTGTGAATGCTGCTCACAAAAAGAGTCTGCTAACAATTGTTTGCACAGCCTTTGGTAATGCATCTGTTTAGAGTTTCAACCACGAGACCCCGAGACACCCAGAGAGGCCGTCTGTCTGTCCCCGTGTCGTCTGTTCTGAGCTGAACAGTTCTAGTCACACTGTGTCAGCCTTTTGGTCAGACGGAAGATCAATCGGTGAGTCTGTCTGTCAGCTGGCTGAAGTTCACAGTGAAGAGAGCGGACAAATGCTCGTTCAGTCATGCGATGTGAAGTACAGAGGTGTTGTCTATCCTGCAATCTCCTCACAGTTCATTCATTCACACTTTACACTTGCCCACGAGTCACACAACAAAGATCGCTGCAGCTGAAAATATTCTCTCGAAGGGGGATCGGCTCTGATAAAAGCAAACAAAACTGTGTGTGAACCAAAACTATCATGTTGGTTGTGATTTCTGACAGAACTGCTCATCATTTGTTTTCTCACTGAGCTGATGTTGTTCATCCAATTACATCTTAATAAGCAGTATCCCAGTAACTCCATGTTAGATGTGCCATAGTTACCATTTTACCTGAATGTCCAATTTACTAGTGGGCCTCAGCGAGTACAGTGAGGATTGTCCTCTCTCCCTGACAATCAATCTGTTCCACACAGTATAGTGACAGGAGTACTGCAGACAACACTGTGTGGACAATATTAGAAGTAAGAAGACAACATACAAATCACAATTTTAAGATCCTAAATGAACCAAGACATATTTGCAGCAATCTGTCTGAATTATAAAACATGAATGCATTGCTTTTTTTACATCCGATGGATGAAGTGGTGAAGGTCAACAGAGCGGCTGTCTTTAGCTGCACATCCATAAATAAACAGGCAGGTTGAGTAGGGGGACAGACCCAACATCGAACCCCCCACGAGGTATTATGGTCTGGTTATTCAGACTGGGCTGTAACAGGTAATGTTCATTAGATCTGGAGGAAGAGTACACCAATCACCATTCATAATGTACACAGCTGATGTCATCTCACTGCGCGTGTGTGTGTGTGTGTGTGTGTGTGTGTGTCGTCTCATGTAAACACATCTCAGACCACTGTGGTTCTTTCCTTCATGCAACATGCATCCAAACAACCACTAGCTTTAACTCAAGAAAGCACCAGCTTCTCTGGAGGATTGTCTAAAGAATCTGTTACGTTCCCCGCATGTGTTACCAGTTCGCCTTCCTTCACACACACACACACACACACACACACAATCACACTTTATGTTCAATGGTTTCACGAAACCCTAACCACTCCAGGGACTGGACTTCAGCACATTGTCGGTGCTGTGTTAATATCTTAGCCGAATATAAAATGAGCCTGTGATGTTATTACGGTGAGAACTAGACGATAAGCAGGACAGAAGCAAAGTGACACACTTGTGAGTAACTTCTCTCCGCTGGAGCAAACTACCCAGATAAAATAACTTTGAAGCATTTTGCAAATGGACACAGCTTTGAGATGAGAACAAGCAGCTAATTCCTCGAGCTATTTACCTTAACGGGACGGTTGTTCGTTAGCGGGAGAACCGGGATGTGTAGTAGGAGAAAAGAGCAAACCGGGAGAGCTAAGCCTCCGTTACCGAACATGGTTCATTCATGTCCCGGACTCTAACCTCCTCACCCCTCCTCACCCTCTCTCTGCCTCCTTCCTCCACCCCTTCTGCTGGAGCTACGCCTTCTGGTCCTGCTCGCGCTTACACACACACGTACGCACGCGCACGCACGCTACACCCCCCACTATGGTTTCATGCTTAACATATTTGACTTGTCATACTTGACTTTTGACTTGTTCGTTTCATTTACACTTTTAGGGTTATTTTGAACATTCCAAGTTGCGTTACAGACAGTAGGACTAATATGGCGTGATATTGCCGGGAGGAAATTCCTCAACAAAAATTAATCGAAAAAGAGGTAATTTAAAAAAACACGCAGACTTCCAAACAGCTTCCACACTGCCTATTTTAGACATCGTTTGACCTGCACATCTCCAAATCAATAGCCTACTTACTGAGTACTTTCACCAGTGATGAATATCTGCATGTCCCACACTAGATCACTAAACCAGAGCTCTAGCGCCCTCTAGTGGTTACAATGACACAACATGAGCAGCCCACTGAACGAATGAATGAGTAAAGTCCCCGATCAGTGACTTTGGAAGGCTGATGTAAAAGAGAAGAGCGAGGCAGAGAGACTCGTGTAAACAAAAGATAGTTGACGAGCCTACTCTAACATCCCTTCTTAATGATTGGCTTATTTTAATTTAAAATAAATATTTGCCCTTCAGAATTTAGGCTAGGATACACAACCAGCACCCGTTTGCTCTGTGTGACACTGTTTTGTGGGTTTTCGTGGTTACATCTTTACCTACGTAATGGACGTGTTTCATCGTCTTTGATTCGGGCCCCCGGGCCAGGTTGGCATAGCGCCTCAATTTCCCAGACTGCATTGCTTCATATACATCCGCCATATTGCCTTCGCCGAAACGCGCTGGCTGGATCGACTCGTACCCTCAACTGAAAATGTAAGTACAGAAACAATACAATTTCAAGCAAGCTAGGACTATATTGTTTTTACGTCTGCAATTCTGTATCAATGTCCGTTTTCTTACAAGCTTGCGTCTGTTTAAACGTGGGGAATACGATTAAACCAGCATTTAGCTCACCTCAGGAGATTGGTGCGTCGGGTCTTTCTCTGTTGTTGTTTTCACCTCTGTCACAGACACAAATTACATTCACCATTCCCTCGCCATAATTCAACAATAAGCTTTTTGTATCATTACCTGTAATATTTAAATGGACACAACTGAACTGCGCCGCACGCCTGTGCAGTCTGTGTCTTCGGCTTATGTGCCTCTAACGGCATCGTAACGAAGAATAGCTAGCTTCAATTATAGCTAGTTAGCATTAGCCGTGCCCCATAGATTTTACATGAAATCTGTGCGCGGGGTCTATCTATTAACTGCAACTGATTAGCTAGTATTAATAAGATGGACTGAATCCAGTGTTTAAGTATAGCTACCTCTGGTCGTGTGCTAGCTAATAACTTCTAACGTTGACGTTTCTACTAACAATCATTGAGAACATTTATCTGGTTTGCGTCCATTATTCTAACACATTTGGGTTTGTTTGTTTACATGCATTGCTGATTGTGGTAACGTTACAGAGAATTAACACGCTGCAGTTAAGACGTCCTAAGGTTCATGTCTCCGTTTTTTTAATACATTTTAAAGCATGTATCTGCATCAGGTGTTTGTTTTTAGTATCAGTATTGTATATGGACTACTCTCACCTCTTGTCTGTCACATTAGACAGCATGGCCACACAACTACAGCAATCTGAGGGGAGAATAGACATTCAGGTTTCTTGGCTCATCTTTTAGTCTTTTCTAAAGGCTGTTAAGTGGGCATGTAACACATAGCCCATCGGGCCCAACACCCATTGTGGGTTACCCCTGGTTGGCTTGAGAATATATTTTGGTCAGGAATTCAAGCAATGCACCATCCAACGGTCTCAGGTGGCATTGACAAAAAGGCTAAAACTATTCTTTGAATTGGCAACTGAAGTGAATTTAGATGAATCAAGACAGATGCTAGTCCTAATGGCCCTCGCTTTGTTTTGGGAGAATTATTTTGTCCAACTCTTCTTTGGGGCGATTGGAACCCACGAAGATCTGTCCTGGGTAATGAGGAATATTTAATGGCAGGGATTTCCCTTAGAGCCGTTTAAAGCTGTAGTAAATGGTTAAAAAACGTTTAAAATCTAAGTAACAAATTAAATTTGATATAAATATCCTTAATAGAAGTAAACTCTGTTTTGATATGAAAATTCCCTTTTTGATGTCTTTTACTTGTTGCTGTGGATTTTCTTTACTTTTAGAAATCAGCGCAAATACCCTATAGGTAGACACAGAAAAAATGTATAATGTCATCCAATGCCATAGCCAAGTTAGCCATACATTTAACAAGGCCCCAATTAGTGGTCTAATGGACCACTGTCGATCCGTGATCCATATAGATCACGGATCTACACGGTTCGGCACACACAAGAACTGCAGATTAATTATGCAGTTTAAAATTAACCGTCGCAGTTTTTCTGTAAAATATGAGATCGGGTCATCATTTTTGCTTTTCTAGTATCCGATCTCTGATAATGTTACATTGTAAACAACCAGTCTGTGTTTAAGTTGACAAGAGAATAAAGGTTCTGTTCAGTTACATTATGATGCGTTCAGGTGCAGAGTAACCCCCTCATAAACGTTTGTGGCTGCAAGAACATTTCCTCTGGTGATGTAGTTTTTTATTTTCTTCACAATTTATTAACAAATGCCTGTTTATGAAAGCATGGTGGTTGCAATAGACTGAGTATTTTATGTAGGCCTTATATCTAGGTGAATTAAAATGTATTAGAAAAGTAGTCCTGCTCTAAAAAGAGAAAAATACATGTTTACAGTTAAAAATAAAAACCTGGAGGAGAAATTAAACAGACCAGGGTGGAACTATGGAGTTATATTTATTTCACATTCATTTCATTTAGCCTATTAAACAAATGTAGCATTTACTGTGTTTCGATAGGAATACACAGGACCTGCCTTAATTGAAACAGAAGGAGAAGCAGTCAGCAGGTTCCATTTATGCAGAGCAGTTTCATTTTCAAAGGCAGGTTTCTCTTTAGTTCTTTCTTTTCTTCTGTCTGCAGGGTTTTAGCTCTCTAAAGAGAACAAAGTCATTAATAAATCAAATCACAACAGACATTTAGTGATAAAGAGGTAAATCAAAGCATTAAAGGAGTAGCCCAAGGATGCACACACAATGTCTTTGGTCAAAAAGAAAGAAAAAAGGGAGTAAGGCAGCATATATACAATCCTTCCTCGCGTCCTCTCTCCAGTGATCTGGAAATTGTTCTCCCTCTGCCACCGTGGAGCATCTTCCAATCCCTTAAATGCATCTTGAGGAAAGAGGAGGCGTCTGGAGGAGTTTAAAGTGAGGAAACGGCGACGTATCCTTTGTGGAAGTCTTGTCGGCAACCGCGACATAAAAGAATGACAACATAGCCGGAATGATCTCAAACCATGGCGGGACTCTACAAATGCAACTCATCATCATAACGTTGTAATTTACCATAGCCCAATCCTTTTTTTATGACGATAGGAACCGAAACGTGAGTTTTGTGATCCGTTGCACCCTTATAAAGCCGCATTTAAAACCAGGAAAAGACAGCACTAACTATCTGCCCTTTCCATATGTTTAAAGGAATACTTCACCCTTAAACTGACCATTTGTAACCTCTTTCAATTAGATCTGCTCACCCTGTGTTACCTTGATGAAATGAAAAGTCAGGTGAAAAGTCTTGATGAATTCAAGTAAATGGATGCCGGGTTTTAAAACAACAAAACTATAAAAAATCTGTTTACAAACTTAAAACCGGCTATAATTTCCCATATGATATTAATTTTGATATACTGCCATAGTGTAGAATGGCCAAGAAGAACACTATGGCCGGGTTAACACAACAATTATTAACCAACAACTAACTCGTTAACAGTATTAAACACTATGAAAAACATCAATTTGTGACACTGACAATTTGTAAAGCTAGTGTGCATTCACAAATTTACACCGTCAAACAGCATGCTGGATAATGTTATTGCTCAGGGGTCACTAATAGGCAGACCACAGTCCAGATCCGGACCCAGACACCGTTGTATCCGGACCCAGGACCTAAAACTAATAGATAATTGAGAATTATAATTATAGAATTATTTTGACAGAGGGCTTCTATTTTAACCAGCGCAGCTTTTCCAGCATTTACGGCACTTGTTCAGCGGTGCAGGAAACTAAATCACATCACGTGATGCAGCTCAGCCAATCAAATATGGGTATTCTGACACGTTTCCTGACTCGAGTTAGATTTACACACAGAGGGGAGACGAGGAAGGAGAATGAAGAGCAGGAGAATTATTACGTGAGTCAGAGAAGTTATTTCACATGACGTTCACCAAAGAGAGAAAAGTGGTCAGAGAGACCAGAGCCTTTAACCAAGAATGAACAGACTCTTATAGTTAAGATATATTATGAGTACTTTATTTGATTTGACAGTTGTTGACTACACAGAGACGACGTTACTACTACTAGGCTTCTTGAATGTATATATGGCACCAAATAGTGCAAGTTAGATATTATTGTAATGTTCTGGACCTTTGCACAAGGAGATTTTCTCAATCTGGACCTTTTTGGAGTTTGAATTGAATACCCCTGGTATAGCTGTTAAACAGCAACACCAACAGTTCAGACATTGCATGAAAAGGGGTTTCCCAGGGGCTCTGGATATGACAGGAAAATCAGTGGTGGAGCCATTTTACACACGCAATAACAATCAACCTATAAGGATATGATCCCAATAACACCAGTCAACAAAATCTTTGGATCAACGACCAAAACACTGGATTTGAGGTGACAATATTTCAGCCAAACTGTAATCCCAACATTATACAATACTAAAAAAAAAAAAAAAAAAAAAAAAAAAAGACTTATGTATTATTATTATTATTATTATTATTATCATTATTATTATTATTATGTACTCTGTATCCGCGATTACTCAAATGTAAGTAACTGGACTTGGTCTGAAAAATTGTTTTATAGGTGCATCCCTACATGCAATCAACACAAAAGGTAATCATTACATCTTAGGTTTGCTAGAAAGTCTGATTTATTTTGTGTGTGTTTCAGTGCTGCAGTGATGACTCAGACAGTTCAGACCAACGGGGTTCAGCCCCTCAGTAAGACCTGGGAGCTGAGTCTGTATGAGCTCCAGAGAACCCCACAGGTAACAATTCATAGGATTTCACTTCATTCACAGTGTGTCCAAAGGTGTTTCTGCCATACAAATATGGCAGAAACACCATAATATATAAAAAATACATGTTTTATTCATGTTTGCAGATTTATGTTTGCAGATTTAATAGAGATACTTATAAGATTCTGAATTTATTCACATCTTCCAAAAATCTATTTGTTAAATTGTTTAGTTTTATCAAAAAACCAAGATACTGATGAAACATAATCCTTCACACAAGGACTTGCAATTAATATTCTAAATTCAAGTATGAATGGGAAAGATTACATTTGAATATGAAAATGCATTTCAGATTTTGATAGATAAAAAGCAGCACTACCACGGACAAAAGAACCAGAACCAGTTTTACAGTGTTATTTAGCCTACAATTTATTTATGAAATAATTTTATTTAATGTTTTTAACATTCTTATTTTTTGTATAACTTGCTCTTGTTATTCTCTTGTCACTGAGAATTGAGAAATACTAAAACCCTTGTGTTTTTGCACGTTTAGCATGAATAAATGTTACCTTTTGCCTTTGTGTGTTTACATTTCAATTATTAGATTTTTTTTCATATATTAAAACTCTTTAATCCTAATCACACTTTACTCTGCTTTCATGCCATAACTTGCCACACTGCCTTTATTGGCGCACAGTGGACCGGTGTAGATCAAATTAGGAGACCCCTATGTACTGAATCGATTTTGAATTGAAATCAAATGGTGAGATACCAAAAGATTCACACCACTGATCAATTCATATCAGATGATGGGAGGACTTTGCCTGTAAATTGAACATTGAGGTGTGCAATATCTCAAATGGTGACTCTTCAGTTGCCTGGGTTATAGGATTTTGAGGACCTTTACCTAAAATCATCAACAGAGCTTGTACTCATCGATGTATCTTTGTGTGTACTAACCTTCATTTTGATCTGTTCCATACTGGCACAGGAGGCTATAACAGATGGACTGGAAATTGCAGTGTCGCCAAGGTCCTTGCACAGCGAACTCATGTGTCCTATCTGTCTGGACATGTTGAAGAACACGATGACAACCAAAGAGTGTCTGCACCGCTTCTGCGCTGATTGTATCATCACAGCTCTAAGATCTGGGTACGTTTGACCATGCAGTAGAACGCGTTGTTGTTTAATGGATATGTCCATCACGTCTGTCTAAAATCAGTACTCGCATATCCAAATGTGCATTAGAAGCACTCTGTGTTTCCCACAGGATTTTGTAAGACTATGCTGGGCTGACCTTAGACCCTCCTAGGGGGTAGACGGAGTCCATGTTTCAGCTCAGCATAGATTGCATGAGTTGTGGCGAGATACAGCAGTGTGTGCACTGGCAGTTCCGTTTGCGTTTAGCCCATGGTTTTTCGAGATGATCTCCGTCCAGACTACAACGCCTGAAAACTAATATCACGTGCACGCGGGTGGGGCCGGTGTAAACAGGAAGTAGATTGGTTGCTCAAAGCCGCTCATGACTTCAGACGGCCGCTCCGTAGGTCTGATAACCCCGCTGGACTCGCCGCTCACTGATCGCTCCAATAACAGCTGCTTCCTCCGCAATTCCCAATTCCTAATTCCTAATTCTGCGTGGACGTATTAATTTGCTTTCACTGCCAACGATGCTGACTTACCTGTTTGATATGTGGCGAGAAATGTAATGTAGAAAGCAGGGATGTGCGGTCAGGGGAGACGGGTGAGGCAGAGCCTCCCCTGTCATCATGAAAAGTGAAAAACAAATAATGATGAAATAAAATAAAAATATATATTTATCTACTGATCTATGCTATAAATGTAATTTCTGTATTCCAATCATTTCAAGCATTTTTATAATCAAAATTGCTGAATTAGCGCATGTCCTGTTCAAACAGAGGAGACATGTGAGGTGAGGGAGTGACGAGCTGTGCCTCACCTCAGATTGTGAATCCCTCACTAACTGGTTTGAGCGCGTGCCTTTTGCTTTCTCATTGTTTGTCGCCACTTATTTATTGTATTTGTAGACACTTTTATTGTATGTCCTTTCTTTACATAGAATATGTAATGTATTTCACGTCTGTGTAGAACATATTTAGTGTTGCTGATCTGACAGAAACCGCAGTGAAAAAGCACAGAGAGGCAAACACTACTCTGCCTCAAAGAAGAGGGTGTGCGAGAGCCCACGGGTCGGGTTTATGCTTGTTCTGTCGTTGCTCTTCTTCAACACTTCTCTTCTTCTTATATTTTGCTTTGACCACAAAAAATGTAAGATTCTATATCCAAGCTTAAAAATGTCTCAAAAAACAAGGAAATATGACCAAATCAACAGCAATTCAACCTCGGACAGGTAAAGTAACCTTTTATGTGTTTGTTGTTCTCTTTATACATCCATGGTTGTTACGCAGATTATCGCGGAATCTCGCGTTTTTTGTGGGTGGTGCCCGCGAGCGCTCCGCTTCTGAAACGCTCTCGGTGGGGCAGATCACGCCGCACACGCTCCCGGTGGAATCAAATATGTACTTTACCTATGTGTGTGTAAATAATGCTGATATGAAAAACGACCAGTAGTCAATGTGCAAGCTGCCAATTGAACGGTGATTTAAGCTTCTCTATTGGGTCCATGTATTTGTAAATCTGACTTATATAGTGTCAGTGCCTCACCAGCCACGAACCTCACCGCACGTCAAGAACAAGCACACAGCATATACTGAAAGGTATCACGCTGGAGATGAGCGAAAAAGAGCGATTTCTCAACTGCTGCAGCAAACTGAGCAAGGTTTTTTCTCCTCTTCATAAGAGTTTGATATTGTTGTAACAGTTGAAGTAGCAACATGTCAAGAATTGTCTTTATTCTTGTTATATAATTTCATAAATGCAACAAACTATAGTTTTTGTGTGTGTGTGTGTGTGTGTGTGTGTGTGTGTGTGTGTGTGTGTGTGTGTGTATATATAATATAATTATAACACTTTATAAGATGTAATATCAAATAGCTTTTGCGGCTCCAGACAAAATTAATTGGTGGAAAATAGGGAAAAATGGCTCTGTGGATAGTAAAGGTTGCAGACCCCTGGGTTAGCCAAACACACCATTCAAAACAATAAAAGTGAGCCGCCGGTATGCAGCATCATGTCTACCGTAGTTCTGATTGCTATCAGCCAAAACGGCGTCCATTCCGTTAGCTGTTAGCCAGACACACTACACACTTATTTATTCCCCGTTGTGGGCACAGAGGAGCAGATGGCAGCTCAGAGATGCACTCAGCTGTGTTATCACTAGCAGCCAGGCTAGAGTAGTGAGCAGTCAGCTGGTGGTAAATGGCAGTATAAAACGGCCAATACAAGTTGTTGTGGGAAACTGAGTCACCACAACCATGAGACGTCCTTGAGCATGCAGCCTCAACTGGACAACCAAAATATTATGCAGTCTGCTGCAGAGGAATGCAAACTTAGCGGGGGGTGATCTGTACCGATCTCGGATCAACTGTGGTCCGTTGCACCACTACTTGTAATGTGTGCTCTTAAGACCCCTAATGTAGCCTCAAGAACCTCGGGCATATTTAGGTTTGACTAGTGTTTCACAGGCTCTCCGTAACTGCATTGTTTGATTTTAAAGTTCAGTGTGTAGGAGTAAGGGGGTTTACCGGTTGGCAGAAATATAATATTTATAACTATGTTTTTATTAGTGTATAGTCACTTGAGAAACTGAGAAACATGTTTCCGTTACCTTAGAATGAGCCCTTTATGTCTGCATAGCAGAAGGCCACCGTAGTTTGGACAGGGAGGAGTGTGCTACTAAGTCTTACACGCTGCTCCTTTAAACGTATCTAGACAGAAATTATAATGCATTTGTAATGTGTTGCATTAATAATGGTCCCCATTGTTGCATTGGCACTGTTGAATGTTTCCTAATGTCTGTCTGTCGTCCCTGTGTTTCCAGTAATAAAGAGTGTCCTACCTGTCGTAAGAAGCTGGTCTCCAAGAGGTCGCTGCGTCCGGACCCTAACTTTGATGCCCTCATTAGTAAGTAACCACAAGACTGTCATGGAAATTCTGTCAAATCACGAGACGCCAACACAAAATAGAAGCAGATACCGATTGATTTGAAGATTATTAGAAGTGCTGGTTCTAATAATCTTGCTATCGCATTTTTGAGGGACATGGTCAGTGGGCTCCAAAGTGCCTCATAAACGCTCACCGGGTTTGGGATAAGTTCCTTTAATGAACCTTTTGAAACTCCTCCTGGGGGATTTTACAGATCCGTTTCAAATGTGGTCAGCAGAACCTGAAAACCTTCTCAATGGGTAATTGTGAAGCTTTTGGGTTTGCGTGGAGGAAGTCAGCTGTATGTGACAAAGATCCTTCGATTTACATGGAATTTCCATGGTATGGTCAACACATGATGTACATCAACATGGCGTTATGATTAGTGTGTGTTCTCTAGCCACGTAGTAAACACAGAAGGTGATACAAACTTTGCAATCCGTCGTTTCCAGCTCCACACACTCGTCGTCGACATAACGTCGAAGTTACCGGCCCGCCAGTACCCTGGACATGCACAATGTGCGAGGGCCCATTCATTGCTGCTTGCAGCTTTGATTGAGATTGTTAGCGATCCATAATAAAAGGAGACGGACTCTCTGTTGGCTAAACAACCTGACCTTTAGAGTTTTCTAGAGAAATAGAAATGTACTGTCATTGGTTGGCACATCTCACCCTATACAACCAGATGTGTTCAATTAAAATACATGGAGATCCAGTTATAGAAAATTTCTATCTTGCGTTATGATTCAATGCCATATTTATGGAGGTAGCAGCTTAGATTGTTTGTCCTCTGTGCCTTCACCTGAAGTCAAAAGACTCGTAGTGCTGCTTTTGATAATCGCCACAGAACATACAGTCGGGTCCATAAGTATTTGGACACAAATAATTTTGCTTATTTACACAACCCCAATGGATTTGAAACTAATCAGTCAATATGTGGTTGAAGTGTAGACTTTCAGCTTTAATTCAATGTCTAAAACAAAAAAATCACAATGACCGTTTAGGAATTACATAATTCTGAATATAATCATTATTTTTAATGACTGCCTGAAATCTGGCTCCATAAACATCACCAACAACGATGAGTTTCCTCCCTTGAGATGCTTTGCCAGACCTTCTACTACAGCCTCCTTCAGCTGCTGCTTGTTTGTGGGTCTTTCTGCTTCAGTTCTATCTTCAGTAAGTGAAAAGCTGCTCACTTAGGTTGACATCAGGTGACTGACTTTGCCAATTGAAGAATATTCCATTCCTTTGCCATAAGAAGCTCTTGGGTTGTGTTCACATTATCTTTTGGGTCATAATCCATCTGCACTGTGAAGCGCCATCCAATCAGTTTTGCAGCGTTTGTCTTAATCTGAACAGATAGTTCAGCCCTAAACACCTCAGAACTCATCCTGCTGCTTCTATCAGCTGTGACATCATCAATGAACACCAGTGACACAGTCCCATTGGCAGCCATACATGCCCATCCATAGCACTGCCTCCACCATGTTAAACAGATGATGTGGTACGCTTTGGATCATGAGCCGTTCTTTTCCTTCTCCACACTTTTCTCTCTCCATCATTCTGGTACAAGTTCATCTTGGTTTCATCGGTCCATAGAGTCTTGTTCTGAAACTGGTCGGTCTGTTTCAGATGTTTTCTCTTAAAGTCTAATGAGGCCTTCCTGTTCTTCAGTGTCACCAGTGGTTTGCACCTTGTTGTAAACCTTCTGTAATTAGATTCATGAAGGCGTCTCTTGATTGTAGACTTTAACAATGGAACGCCTACCTCCTCCATAGTGTTCTTGACTTCAGTAGATGTTATGAAGGGGTTTTCTTCACCACGGTACACCAATTTAACCTAATAATGACCTCCTTCACTTGCATTGACACCTTTTTGGTCCGCATGCTGAGAGTTCCATGGAACTACCAACTGCAAAAATAACATTTTGAATCCTATTGTTGGCATCATAATTCATGAAATAGTGACAGAATAGGCCACATCTGGCCAGGAAACCGTTTGTCAGACAATTGTCCAATTACTTTTGAGCCTCTGAAAATGTGGGTGGCTGTGTAGAAATGGCTGTAATTCCTAAACAGTCATTGTGATTTTTTTGTTTTAGACATTGAATTAAAGCTGAAAGTCTACACTTCAACCACATATTGACTGCTTAGTTTCAAATCCATTAGAGTTGTGTAAATAAGCAAAATTAGAAAAGTTGTGTCACAGTCCAAATACTGATGGACCTGACTGTATGAACATATGAGGTATACTGGTTGTGTGTGTGTGTGTGTGTGTGTGTGTGTGTGTGTGTGTGTGTGTGTGTGTGTGTGTGTGTGTGTGTCGCAATGCTTATTAGAATGCACAGATTTGATTGGCTGAGTAGTATCATGTGAGATGATTTACAACAAATGCAATTAGTCTGTGGGTTTGCAGGTTGTAAAGGCTACAAAAGTGGTGCATGTGAAAATAGAAACGCTCTTTCAAAATGTAATAATTCCCAAGAATTTAGCAAATATAGGTCCGTGGTCCAGATAGGACACCGTCCACTATAGACCTTTAGATCAAAGACTATTCACATCAGTACATATGTATGTAAGGCCCTCGTAGAAATACCTTCTTTGGACGTGTGGAGACTTTGGGGTCCTCCACACAGCTTTGTCTCATTTGAGACACATCAGACCCTTTGTTGGGACCTGATGAAAAGGTTAAATTATAAAAAAAACAGCCAACTCAGATAGTTATCAACTTCACTTTTATAACAACGACACAAAAAATCTGGGTGAACTGAAAATTGTCTAAATATTCCAGAACTTATTTTTATATTCATTTATCCCATTTCAGGCAAGATTTATCCGAGCCGTGACGAATACGAAGCCCACCAAGAGAGAGTCTTGGCTCGCATCAGCAAACACAACAACCAGCAAGCCCTGTCCCACAGCATAGAGGAGGGGCTGAAGATACAGGCTATGACACGGTGAACAGCACTCTCAACACACACCAGCACTGCAAATACAAACGTAAAGCTGTCCCTCTAACACATGCCGTTTGTTTCTGTCAGACTGCAGCGCGGTAAGAGACACACAGTGGAGAACGGTAGCGGAGCGGAGGACAACGGAGACTCCTCCCACTGTAGCAACGCTTCTGTCCACAGCAACCAGGTATGTTGCTACGTATGTTGTTTCAATTATCAATCGTGTACATCGTATGGATGCATTTTGTGTCAAACCTCAGACACACTGCTGGGAGTCGGTTGTAATTTGTGTCCAGTGAAAATATTGGTTTGGAGTGGTTGTGTTGTTGTGCCCAGACCAGTGTAATGATGAGGAGATATTGTGAGACACACACACACTGCTGTGAATGACAGGGAAGCGTGCTAAATATGTGAATATAAGCACACATCCGGGATGACACTTTGTCCTGCTGTGTTATGTCATGGTAACAATGCTGTGCTTTTCTCCAAGGAGGCAGGTCCGAGCATTAAGCGCACCAAGACCAGTGACGACAGCGGTTTGGACATGGACAACGCTGCGGAGAACGGGGGCGGGGACTCTGTGATTGAAGGTGGTGCCAGCGAAATAGAACTGGTGTTCAGGCCACACCCTACCCTGATGGACAAGGACGACGGTCAAAACAGGTAGCGTCGCACACGTACAGCTCGCATTACAGCTTTTGCTTGTGTCACATATAAAATACATCTCTGAAGAAACCGAAAGCTGAGATAACCTTTACAGTATACGGTGAAAAGTAGAGCAGCTAAAGCATGGCATTTATATTTGCTGTTGCTGTGAGTTCTGCTCCACAGAACATGTTTCCAGTACAGTTTGTACTTTTAATTTTTAGTGCACAGTTTGGAGGCTGCAGAAGATTCAGTGTAAGTCCACAAACCAAATGTGTACATGGCTTTGGACGGTAAATCATGTGGTCTTCATGACAAGGACTTCATGGTACGGCTCTCAGCAAAGGTAGACCGTGACAGTGATCTATCGAGGGCTGGCAGCAGCAAAGCTGTCTGTGTGGACACCACATGCACGTGAGCCGTAGTAGTACAGTATCTACTGTGTGGCTGCGACAGGTTCTTCAAGTGGAACGGCAGTAGCCTGTCATGATGTAGTTCATCAGGTGTTGTTTCTCACTCGTCCTCAAATGTGTGTCATTTCCCAGCTGATCCAATCAATGAGTCAAAACTGTGATCTGATCTGAACCGTGAGTTTTGTGAACTGTTACAATGTAACATCAGCTGTGCCGACCTGCTCATTTACACGTGTGTATTCATGTGTGCGTCTTCAGTGTGGAGTTTGTCCCTCGCTACATCAAGACGTCCGGTAACGCCACAGTGGACCACCTGTCTAAATACCTGGCTGTCCGATTGGCTCTGGAGGAGCTGAGAAGAAACGCGGAGGCCAGTCCTGTAAATGTGGAGGCAGCTTCAGAGAAGCAGTACACCATCTACATACCTACTGCTGGGAACCAGTTCACTGTGAGTGCACACACACACACACACACACACACACACACACACACACACACACACACACACACACACACACACACACACACACACACGGAGCACCATCTATACTGCAAAACCTACACTTACCCATCGTGATGGGTGACATCATTTTTTCCCAGTCTGTACTATTGCAGATGCAGTCTTCCCTAAGCAGTACTTTGCCCTTTTGTTCTGATCAGATGTGTGTTCCTAAACTCTGTCCACAGGTTCTGAACGGTTCCTTCTCCCTGGAGCTGGTCAGCGAGAAGTACTGGAAGGTGAACAAACCCATGGAGCTCTACTTTGCTCCGACTAAAGAACACAAGTAGACACACAAGAAAACATGCACGCAGACACACACATACACACACACACACACACACACACTTATACTGGTAGGAAGTTAACATATGGACTTGACTACACCTGCACACACACAAACGAGAAGAGGGGAATGTGTGTCAGAAGGAGATGAGAGGGGTTGGTTAAACCCTCAAAAGGACTCTTGTAAAAAGAAAAAAACAATGTTGTTTTATATTCTCTGTATCTTTCTCTGTGTCTCTTTCTATTTTTCTCTCAGTAGAAGGTAGCAGATCAGCACAGCAGCCAGCAGGTTAACTGGAGCGATAATGGGCTGTTAATGGTATTTGTAGATTCTCTCCAACACCAGGGTCTGTTCAGTCTTTCTTACAGCATCAGACATTTAGGACCACATTGTCAAAATTGGACTGCATCTCCAAAAACAGCATAATACAATGTAGAATACACTCGCCAACAGCAGCTGCCCGTAGACATGTACCACATGTGTCGACTGTACACGGTCATTTCATATGAGTCTCTATGTAAGGAAGCAAAGATTGAATCTTTATTTGCTTTGAATATTTGACATTTGAATCTTCTGTCTGAATTTGTGAACCCTAAAATGTTTTTGAAATGAAACCGTTTGAAATTAGCTACTTGATATTTTCAAGAGGGGAATTCAGACCATATAAATTCAGACAGGTTTTTCGAGGTATATATTTTATGTTCTAAATTAAATAATAATTTGTGATTCATTATTTTAAAGTAGGTTTTAGTTGCTTGTGAAATTGGAAATTATTAGTGCATTGTCTTTGCTTCCATAGACGACCCTCTAAACTGATATCGGACCGTTTAATTGGAGCCACCCGGCACAGTGTGACATGCTGTTAGTGTTGAACCATATGTTAAACTACCACTAGAGAAAAATGTTCTTTCATACTGACCAACTTGACACGGTATGACCAGCTGTGGGCAGTGCAAGCTTATCCAATTGCATCTACATAGTAATATGAAGCTACAAAGATTGCCTCAGGCAAATATTCTTTTTCTTTTTTGTTAGGTTTTTTGATAATATTGTAAGTAACTATTTTTTTTTTTTTAACACGTCTTTCAAATTAAACTAGAGAATGGTGAAAATGTGAATGGCTGCAACGTTTTTGTGAGGGAAGGCTTCTGTCTGTAACTGAATCACTGTAACATGGATGGAGCTCTGGTCGCTCTTTTGACTCTGACTCTACCAGCATGAACACAAGCTAACCGTCCAGCTGCACCGTCAGCAGGGCTGCTCTTTCCTTTGTTCGTGTGAAACGTGTACAGCAGAAATAAGTCGAGTCATTGAGGAAAAAGTGAATTGTGATGGAGAAGCTTGTAGCTGTTGTCTTGATCTGTTGCCTGTAGAAACAAACTGTCCTCTGATATCTGTGGCTTGTTCTTTTATAAATGTCTTTTGTAACATGGAGAGGAGTGTGTTGGGTTGGGAAGATATGTTTGCAGCACCACGGACAGTTAGACCATTAAAGTATTCACCATCGCCCCAAACCTGCTCTCTGCTGCTCGGCCACCGCTGGCTGGGAGGGGACGGTCACCGGATCCTTCTGTTGCCGTCACTTCTTGGATGTAAAGAATGACGTCTTCATATGCAGCTCAGACATTCATTCATCGCAGAATACATGATGCTGCTTTTTTTTTTGTTTTGTTATTTCAGACACATGACGGGGGAATCTGTGTCTTTAGTTTCTGCTGTGACTTATTTCACAGTGAGATGCGTAGAGTAGTTGAGCGGTGAACAGTTACAAGAGGACTGCTAAAAAGTGGCCGCGCTTAAAGATCAGCGCTGTACGGAGCTACAGAGGACTTCTGGACACACACACACACACACACACACACACACACACACACACACACCTCCATCACCTGTTGGATCTGGAGGAGGTGGAAGGGAAACTTTGCAGATTTGAAAAAGAAGATCACCAAAGTTTCCCTTGAATAAGTTCGACCTTACTTCTGGAAATGAAAACGTTTTTTTGCCCACTTACATCCAAACACACATTTCTTCCTTTCTTTCTCCTTTAGCTCATTTTAGCTACTACCTTCAACAATATGATGATATCTCCTTTGATTGGATTGATTTTTGTAAACGCCCCTATGTGCAGGATGAGTCCTAAAACATTTGAAAGTCTAACTTCTGTTTCACTGGGTGTTTAATACTCTGTGTTTTAGTCTCTGTGTAGCTAACGGAGGGGTCAGAGTATTACAAGGATATGAATCCTGCAGATTAAGTGAATGAGTGAATGTAGAAACTAAACATGTTTGTACTATAAATGTCCCGTTTGGTTGATGCCTTTTTTCGCTCTGCATCTCATTTGGTACACAGGACGAACCACAACCATTGCACGAAAACATGCATGATTCAAACGTGACTCTTTTTAACCGGCCTCGCTGTTTGTGGACAAGAGGATGCACCATTTAGGAAAAACATGGAGAAAAGTAAAGTTTGCATGTATGAATCTCCTTACTGTTACGCAAAGAGCGTGCCAGTTGATGTAATTTGTGTGCACGATCGCGGCTGCTGCTCACGGCCTTCGGAGGCAGACGCACTAATCATGAGTCAATGGATGAATTGATGAGTTTGTTGAAATGCTTGCTTTGGCAGCCCGTACCAGGTGTAGAAGAAGCCTTCATCACAGCCCGTCTACACTTGTGGACACCAGGGCTGATTCTCACTGCTGTAACAAAAAACGTGATTTATTGTTCCACCGAAAGCTGGAAACCTTTTCCTTTCTTGTCATTTATTTGATCCATGAGTCATGACGCCTGCAGCGGTTGAGGGGCAGTGTCAGCTGGGGGTTGGAGGGACGACTAGGTTTTCATGTGAACAATATTCAGTCAAGTGACCTGATAATCAGCGCACACCATTGTCCCAATCATGGATACATCTTTCACTACGTTAAATAAATAGAGCCCATCTAAGAATGCCACAGTATTCAATTACATTCAGGACAGTGCAGTCGGAGTTTGTGAGAATGTATTTGATGACATCATCTTAATGCTTGGTCCATATTAGATTTTTGTGGAGCTTTTAATGGCATCTCATGGTCTTCATCTTCAGATGAATTTTGCTCAGTTGTCTGTTAAAAAGACTGAGCAGTGAGTAATGATGATAAAATAAACTATTATTTTATCATCATCACTCTCCCTGTTAATGTGCCAATCAAGCCTATTGATGTAATGAGAGTGTAGCTGACTCACCATGAGGGACGCCACAAACTGAAGACTGCATCAGAGTTCTAGCTTTGGGAAAGAGAAAGCGGTAAGTTCCACAAACTGGACTGCCCTGATAGGCTTGTGTCAAAGGTCAACAGCTGGAACCGTGTGTGTGTGTGTGTGTGTGTGTGTGTGTGTGTGTGTGTGTGTGTGTGTGTGTGTGTGTGTGTGTGTGTGTGTGTGTGTGTGTGTGTGAGTGAGCGAGCGAGCGAGCGGCTGTTGCTTATGTTGTCGCTGTCTGGTTAATAAATTGCAAAAAATGACTTGATAGCATCTTGGGTGGGATCATGGACTCCTGTCACTTCCTCTCTATCACCTATTATACAATGATTCAAAACAACCATATTGAACTGAATTTGTAATAAGAGTAGAGGTGTTGTCAAGTTGGATTAAAAAAAGGAGGGAAGACACTAACGCGACTTTGGGACACAAACCGGCCTCCTGGTTCTAAGTGCTGTTTGTTTGACCCGTCCTGGACTCTAAGATGGCTCCTGTGGTTTTCATCTCCATTTGTGCTTCTCTGTAAAATGTGATCGTTTCCTTTTATAGTTTATCACTATGTACTTGTTATACATTTATATTAAAACATGAGCCTACAGTTGAGAATTGTTTGTTCATACGAAACGGTATACTACAAAGTTTAATCAAAATGATTAATTACTGTACTTTAAATTCCTACATGGAACTTCGAATTTGTGTTGATGTTGGCAGTCATTTCTTTTTACAATGAACACTTGAAATGATGAAAGCACTTGTAAATACATGTAAAGATTAGAACTAAACCATGGACAGCTGATCAGCTGTG
Organism: Cebidichthys violaceus; assembly: GCF_023349555.1. Lineage (NCBI taxonomy): Eukaryota > Metazoa > Chordata > Actinopteri > Perciformes > Stichaeidae > Cebidichthys > Cebidichthys violaceus. Next base: position 2,309,900 of record NW_027176964.1, read on the forward strand.
CCATACCTCATGTTTAATTGGTTTTAAAATGACTGTCCGAGGCGAGGACGTCTCATTAGTAAATGCCTGCTGCCTCGACTCCTCTCTGCTCTCTTTTTGCCTCCTCCGCTCGCATCTCGCGTGGGCGGGACTAAGACGCGAGGAAAGGAATCGAGGAGCAACAAAAATCAGGAAAATAGAAAGACCCCCAATGCTAGCAGAACTGACCCCACGGTGTGTTTATTCCTCCTACTGGGTGTGCACATTTCACCTCTGATAATCTATTGTTAAAAGAGTGATACGACGCGGATGTACTGTTATTAAAGGCTCTGTATCGTGTTTGGGGAGATAGAAAGCCTCGTTTCATGGTAGCTGCCACCTGTATTATAAAGACTTACCATGGGTTAAGGACCACACACAATACACTAAAGTCTGCCTTCCCCACTGCGTCTCTCTGATGTTATTCTATGTCATGAATCAAGTATAATTATTAAAGTATAAAAGCACAAAAATCAAACATCTCATTTGAAATGAATATACTTATGCATATCTGCTTTTCTATAGTTCGTATCTTATGGTGTGTTTTTAGACAGTCGTGTAGAAAGTCAACTATTTATCATGTGTAATGCTTCTTTAATAGAGTTTAATACAGTTCTACGTCCCCGCTTTTTATTCTATTTATTACCGAATACTAGGAACCAAATGGTTTTATCCTGACTCTTGTTTCTAGTCGGACAGAATAACAGTTCTTGCTGTTATTTCCGGTGGTCATTAATGGACCCAGCTTGTTCTTCACTCAAACACGCGACTAAACTATGCGCTTGAGTGGGAGGCACGAGGACGTGACGTTAATGAGCTAAAGTCACGTGCAATAATCACGTCCCGAGAGGAAACACGCGTTGTTGTCTGGTAATAATGAGCTGTGTGCCGCTGAAGAGGTGCTACAAGGAGCTGCCAGTGTGGATAGTGGAGGACCACCACGATGTAAGCCTGGCCTCATTACATATGTGTTGTCTCGTGTGTTACATACCTAACGCTAGCTAGCTAGTCCAACACTACAGTGTTAAAGCGCTTTGAGTGAAGACTACACAAGTCCAGTCCATGTACCATGTTCACTTACACAGCAACACAATGCACGTTCCCCTCCTGCTCTCTAGCGCCACAAAGTGTACACAGGAAGTGGTGGAATAATTTGCAATATGTAATTTCTAGAAAGTCATGCGGACAGTATGTGATGGTCACGGAAACCCATGGCCATGACAACCAGTACAAGCGACCATCTTAGTCTTTAATTAAGGCTCAAACGCAGAGCTTTGTTGTTGTTGTTCGGTTTGCCTGCTATCAACAAGGCGCGAAGCTTGAGTGACTATTACTCACGGAGCTTATTGGTGGGAAACCTATGTTCTTCTACACAAAATGATTGATCTTTATTATTCAACCGCATTTTTTAATGTAGAAACTTCATTCAAACGTAAAACGTTCAGCTTTATTCGGACATGTGTGCTATGACTTTTCTCATGCATGCCCTTCATACTTCATAATAATGTTATTAATTGAACCTATGTTTACCCAATGACAAGTCAAAATGGGTGCTATTACACCTGTCTTAGTTTGGCGTATTTTGTTCGAACTGCACCGGTTCCCCTCGACAAAACGCCTTCGATATTATTGCAGAAAATAAGCTCTGTGGCAATAGTTAGTGATACTATCATGTTGTGTTGGGCAAGATAATCTTCACAAATGACTTCCATTCATATGACTTTTCAATGCCATTAGTAAAAGTAAAAAGCTAATATTAGGCTGTGAACTAAACATGAGTGGGAGTTTACACAACAAGGCTGTGAAGGTGGACTAGTCAACGGGATGACGCTTCCTAGTCTCCTTTAGCCACTTGTTAGCAACCGCCAAATTTGAAACAAATCTAATAAACCCTCGAGGAGGAGTTTGAAAAAGTTTGCTTAAAATATGTGAAAACGGCACAAAATTCAAAACGGCCGACTTCCGGATGAGAGCCGACATGAAATATGTGTAAAGGCACGAGAGCAATACACGCTCCAACTGTCCCAACGAAGCCTAAACATACATGAGCCCAATCACTGTGTTCTCACAATGCTCACAGGTTTGGATGTGAGCGAGAAGTTTCATGCAGCTTTCAGTTTACCAAACGCATCACAAATGTTTTCTAAGGCTGAAAGTGATGAGGGGGAAATATAGAGCCTACATGTTTTACAACATGAAAAATCATCAAAATAATCACTTGTGTGAACAAGGGTACAAAGTGCATCCTGAAGTCCTCGAATGAAAATGAAAATCTGACATGGCTGACTTGCTTTCAGCGGAAATTTAATAGAAAATGTAAATCTGTTCATCCAAGGAACTTTATCCCAGTCATGGCGTGGGATTGGGCGCTATGGAGCTTGCTGGCCACGCCTGAGCCCATCCACCCTATAACCTTGCTATTTTCACCAGTTCTGAAGCATGTGCCAGTTGTGTAGCTTTTGGAGCATCCTAAGCCCCTCAAAGAGTAGCAGAAAAATAATAATCTCTACAAAAACAGCAGGGGACCTTTCAACGTTCACGCTCGGGCCCTAAATATCACCAATGCAACAAATATAAACATATTTGTTTCACGCTTTTTTGCTGTTGCTTTTATACATTGAAAAGTGAATGACATGTCATGTAAAGTTCTTCACAGAATGGCATCCAAAGAGCGTAGATATTATACCAGTTTACTCATTGCATACAAATGTGTCAAAGATCTAAAAATGTCTTATTTGACTGTATTTTCACCAGGTGGTGGGTTATATTTATCGTGCCATTGCATCGAGACACCTCCCGCTGAAGAACATCAAGATGATTCACTTAGACTCCCATCCTGATCTGCTCATCCCTGTCAACATGTCTGCTGACACAGTGTTTGATAAGGAGAAACTCTTCAGGTAGGATTTTGTTTCAAACACGGTTACGATCCGTACATTGAATGCAGCGATGTATCGGCCGTAACGTTTGCCGATATTCACCTTGCTGACCATGAATGTCAGCGTATATGCCGATAGACAGATGGACAGTTTGACAGATGTTTATCTGTTGGGTCAGTTCTGTGCCAGCTACATTTAGTGTTGGGTATTTGCGGGCTGTCTGGGGCAACGGTTACCAGCTGCTGATTTGGAGAAGAAGCCGCTGGTTGGGGATGACTCTGGCAGGACGACGGGGTTCGTGCACACGTGTGGTTTGTTTACAACTAAAAGTGAAAGAAAAAGTCGGGCCATGTGGGAGTATCACAGATCAATGACGAGAGCAATGTTGTGTTCAACGAAAAATGAAGTAGTAAAACTACGGCGTGCAAGATTACTTCAAACAATCACTGTAGTCTCTGGGTGGGATGTGTTACTAGAAGCCCTGGAGCGTCTGTGACCGCTACGGTCAGAGAGGGATGCCGGGGCTGCCGGTGGGATTTCCTCCCAGTGAAGTGAGTGCTTGCAGGATTGGGGAATCCCTCATTCAGTCTGGTCAGTCCAGTCTCCAGTGTGGCAGCAGAGCAGGTTCAGCCTTTAACGAAATTAAAACACAAATGGAAAAGAAAATCATTCGTCTGCTTTTTGCATGTCTCTGTTCGTCCTTTCTCTCCATTCTATAAGCTTGTTCTGTACATTAAAGGTCACCTATTATGCAAATTTACTTTGTCATGGCTTTTAAACATTAATATGTGTCTACTGACCCCCAAAGTGTCAGAAAAGAACACCTTAAAAAAGAGCTGATGAAAATATGGTCCTGTTTCTACGTAAAAAGAGGTCCCAAAGCATTGATGTGTTTCCTGGTGGTCCTGCAGAACCACCTTCAGCTAGGTGACCCCACACACAGACCTCTGTGGAATCCACTGCTGTCCACCATTCTGATCATGGACCTTTTTTTTTTTTTTTTTTTTACATTACAGCATGCAAACCTGTTCTAGTAGAAAATTAAAATAAAAATACAATTAACCTTAAAACTTGTACGATAGGTCCCCTTTAATGATTAAAAACACACACACACACACGTGTACAGTACCGCGAGTGCTACAGCCGCCTCGTGTGTGTCAAGTCAAAAACTCAAATTATATTAAAAGACAAATGTAATCATTTCCAAAATTCAAAACTAAAATGTTCTGCTCCAGTCCATATATGTTGGCTTTACACCTTTTCAAAAACTACATTTTCACCCTCACTGTATTAACAGAAATTCTAAACTTCATCCAAAATCAAAAAGGAGCTTTGAATGTAAATAAATCAGTTCAGCGCTAGTGGCTCAGCCCACTTTGTTTGTTTCCCGTGTACAGAGCCAGGGCTGGAGATAATCACCGGATCTTCATCATTACTCACACTGAACGGACAGTGACCACAGGATTAGAGTCACAGACTTCACCTTTTAATAAGCATTTAGCCTCTGTCTTATTATGATGAAGAAATGAAATGTTCAGGAAATAATTTATTAAAACGGATTAATTTTAATGACAACGAGAAAGCCTAACGCAACCACTACGCCAGGCCACCGCACCCTAGTCCCCTGTGGGTCTAGCCCAGACAGCTGAGGCAGCAAGGAGCTCTCCTGTTTCATACATTTGTTGTGCTCCTTCAAAGACCGTTACATGAAATGCGGAATGACTATAAAACAGCTATTTTTTTTAATATGAAGTTGTCTTTGTTTCCCTGGCACAAAAGGGGAATAAATAACAGCAAAAGCAAAGTAACAGCAACCAAAACATCGGCGTCGGCAGCAGCGAACAGCCACATTTTAACTTTAAACATTGGTATCGGTCCAGAATTATGCCATCGGCGCCTCCCTAGTGATCACAGCCACGATGTGGCCGTGTTATCACCTCCTTTTGAAAATGTTGTTTACACATCATAGAGCTAACATTTGTGACCAAGGTCACTATTGACCATGGCTGGATGATTGAAAGCTTTAAAGAGTTAGCTCACCAAAGTAGTTAGATGCTATCATATCCCTAAGTTGACTGATATTTTTAGAGGGAGGAGAGGGAAAGGATTGTTTCAGATAAGAATTCATGGTGGTTTCAGTAATCCTACTGAAACTGAGGGTCTAATTCATCTCAATGTAATCTTTATGACTTAAAGATGGGACACAAGGAGACAGACAAGTGACTGTCAATGATTGACAACTAACAGCTCAATGGGTCAATGGACTAAAAGTGTTTTGTCTTAGGATAGTAAGACATTTCTCTTTGGCTTGCATGTGCAGAAATCTGCTTATAAAATACATGTTTATACACCTATAAACATATGTGATTTATGTATTTTTTGTCTTTTCGCTATGCAATTATTTAGCCGATTAGTTCATTAAATATATCTTTAATAAACTCAGAAACATGAATAGTACGTCAAGCAGTTTGTCTGTGCCCTTTCTTCCGATTTGTCCTTGTATATATTTAGTCTCGTAGAAAGGAGTATGAATGTATCTTATGTTTCCCGCCTGACACGGAAAGGAGAAAAAATGGCTGGCTGAAGTCCACAGTAAATGGACAAACATATGTGAGGTCATCATATTCAAACACTACTTTTTGCACTTTTTCACAAACAAAGACCACACCAATGGGAAGCTCAATATTTGGTTTATTCAAAAATAAGTGATTTATATTTCGCTAAGCAATCACCCAACCAAGATATGCACCTGAATCTAACATTATTTTACTCAACAGGTGATGTGTTGCCATACTTCGTGCCGGTGTTTTAAGAGAAAGTTAAAAAAAAAACAGAACTTGCCTACAATGTCGAGCGATATTGAGAAAATATGCTGTATGTAAAACTAATTTGTTAATCAAACGGAGATATCAAATTCAAACGGTTATTAAGCAGCCGTAAAGCGAAAGGCAGGCCAAGAAGTAGAGGATTTAGAGATGTCTAGGTAATTCTCCCATGTGGACCAGAAGTCTACTCTGGTAGGATTTGTGTAAAATGTACCCTGCAGCCCTGGACAGGAAATGTGGATGTAGCTAATGGCTGTTCTTAAAGGCAAAATGTTACATTGTGTTGGACTTCACCGATCACTGTTTTTCTTTTTCTTTTTCAGTGAGTTGAGTATAGAAAACTGGATAATGCCCATGGTTTATGCTGGCCATGTGTCATGTGTGGTGTGGCTGCATCCATACTGGGCCCAGCAGATCAGAGAGGGCGAGCACAGGATGGCTGTAGGAAGAGACTCATCCACCACCACCATCAGGTAGGACATACACTAAACAGACCCAGCGTCACACTTCAAGGATTCACGGATTATTTATTGTCATTTTGCAACACAAAACACGGGATGCACAATGAAATGCTGTTGTTGCCCATTTACAACACAAGAAAAACATGACAAAACAAAAAAAACGTAGCGCATTCCTTAAAAAGCATTTTTTTGAATTTGCATCATAATTAATGTAAACAGTGGCAACAAAAACAATTCTCTGGACAGCTTGTATGGCCGATATCTTAACATTAAATATTCAACATCAGGAAAACATAGTCCATCAAATTTGACTGTTTAAATCCACCTTAGAGAGAGCAACAGAGGAGTGATCCCTCTCCCAATATGGACAGAAGTGCAATAGATGCCATGGCAGGAGGTACGACCACGGTCCAGGTATAACCACGATCCATGGAAACCTGTGAGGCGAGAAAGCACAAAGACTCCGGGGAAGAAGCAAAGTTTGTAATGTGCATTATTAGGGCCCGAGCACCGACGTAGTCGGAGCGGAGGACCTATTGTTATTCTAATGTTTTTTATTATTATTATTAGGGCCCGAGCACCGACGTAGTCGGAGCGGAGGATCTATTGTTATTCTAATGTTTTTTATTAGGGCCCGAGCACCGACGTAGTCGGAGCGGAGGACCTATTGTTATTCTAATGTTTATTATTATTATTATTATTATTATTATTATTATTATTATTATCGTACCAGTTTCATCGCAAAAAGGAGGTGCTTGGGATACTGGGAATCTTTTGAAATTTGGCACAAAATTCAATCGTGGTGAAAATTCCAGTATTATTGGGGTGTCCAGCTGCGGCATGACATTTTGGCTCGATAGCGCCCCCTACAGAGTAGCCCCAACTTTGGGTTTGACCTAGCTGTATGAAATTTGGTAGGTATGTGGAACGTGATGGGACGTACAAAAAAGTCAAAAGGAGGTATATCCTAAACCCAACAGGAAGTCGGCCATTTTGAATTTTATGACGTTTTTGGACCGTTTCAAGGCACCGTACTTTAACGAACTCCTCCTAGAGATTAAACCCGATTGCCTTCAGATTTGGTCAGTATGCTCTTGAGACCTTGGCAATGAAACGATACTCAAAGATCAAAAAGTTATCGAACTATGTGTCCGTGGCGTTGCGGCAAAAAAACACCATTCGCCATGAAACAGGAAGTTGTTGTAACTCGGCTGTACATTGCCTAATCTGCTCCAAATTTCTCATATGTCATAACATCCTGACCCTGAACACATGTATATGACAATTTAGAATCTTAGTAATAGCGCCACCTAGTGGCAACAGGAAGTCATAGGTTGTGTACTTTGACACCCTACTGCTCACAGATTAATCGGATCCCTCTCAAATTTTGTCACAAAAGCCTTAAGACCTTGATAATGCTTCATTGTGAAAATTGTAGGAAGTTGTCGAAGCGTGGCGATGTGGCGGCTCTGCGAATTTCGATCCTTCGCCATGAACGAATAAACTGATGTAACTCGACTCCGCATCATCAGATCTTTACCAGATTTCACATGTTTGATTAAACTCCAGGCCTGAAGACATCTGCAAGCCAATTTTGAATCATAGTCATAGCGCCACCTACTGGCAACAGTAAGTTAAAGTCTTTATACTTTGGCTTGTTTCTCTTAGTTGGAAAATCAGATCAACATCAAATTTGTTCCACACAAATGTAAGAAGTTCATAATGCCAGTTCTCTAAGCTTTTGATGTTTCGTCGAACGCCGTTGCCGTGGTAACGCAGTCTTCGCCGTGAAAAACGATGGTCATTTGGAGAGGTTAAAAAAGCTCGAAACACAAGCAAACTTGACACACAGATCACAAGGCCAAAATGTAGTTCTATAATATGATTTTATTCAATCAGAGTGTTAAATCGGCTCAATAGCGCCCCCTACAAAATTTCGACGAAGCAGCCCTCGCAGTACGTTTCACATAGATTAACAAAATTTGGTAGGCACATGTATCACATGTGGACTTAAATAAAAGTCTCTTGGGGCCATGCCCTAAACCCAACCGGAAGTCAGCCATTTTGAATTTTGTATGAATTTCTAGTGTCGTTTTAGACATTTACAGGGGCTCTACTTTAACGAACTCCTCCTAGGGAATTAATCAGATCGACTTCAAATTTGGTCAGTACAATCTAAAGATCTTTGTGATGAAAAGTTACTCAAAGGTTGTTGTTTTGTGAAAGGCCGTTGCCGTGGCGACGCATTCTTCGCCACGAAAAACAAAAGTGTTTTTGAGGGGCTAAAAATGCTCAAAAGGTAACCAAACTTGTCAAACACATTTAAAATCCTGAATGTAGTTATGATGTGATTTTAATGCTTCAGAGCGGCAAGTTGGCTCGATAGCGCCCCCTACAATTTTTTGACGATGCAGCCCTCGCAGTACGTTTCACCTAGCTGTATAAAATTTGGTAAGCAGATGTATCACATGTAGACTTAACAAAAAGTCTTAGGGGTTCATGCTCTAAACCCAACCGGAAGTCAGCCATTTTGAATTTTGTATGAATTTCTCCTGTTTTTTTCCATTTCCATGTGCTGTACTACAAACTCCTCCTAGGGAATTAATCCGATCAACTTAGAATTTGGTCAGAACAATCTAAAGACCGTAGCGATTAAAAGTTACTAAAAGCTTGAGGTTTCATCAAACATGGACTTGGTGTAGCAGCCATTTTACATGGTTCGCCATCATCCACCAAGCTGTTGTAACTCAACTGTACTTTGACAAAACTGTCCCAAACTTGACATGCTTGATTACCGTCATGATTTTAGGAACTCATAGTCATAGCACCACCTAGTGGCAACCACAGAAGTAAGCAGGATTCTTTAATTACAGCAGCCCAAACACTGAATTTATTTAAAGGGTTCGTGTGCACACCATGAGAAAAAGACTTCTCTGATCTAAATATGTGCAAACTAAGATGCATGGAGAGCAAAAGTTAGACAACAGTGGTTCTCAAACCATGTCAGTGGGCATTAGTATAAATGATCTGTCCAGAGCTTCTACATGAAAATCACGTTAAATGTTACAATGAAAGCTTCACACTACAATCTAAAGTTATAGAAGAGCTTAAAATGAAAACAGTGTTAAATTAAAGTGTTCAAGTAAAAGCAAATGACAATACTGTTCTGTTAACTTTCATGTAAGTTCAAATACAATCAGCAGGACACTGCAGGGAGTTGAACCCCATCCCAGTAAACTGACGGTCTGTTATTTTATAAACACTGAAACACATTCACACATTCATTTTCTTAATGATCTTAACAGGCTTACATTTATGATTGTATCGGAGGTACACTCAAAACATTTGAGGCTTAAGACCTGGCAACATGATCTTGCTACGCTGCTGGTTGAGGCAGGAAATACTGTTTAACTCGTGCACGCAATGTATGATGGTCACAGAAATGCATGGCCGCGTCAACCAGAGTCCTGCCAGTACCCTCGACGTGCGTGAAGTTGCGAGGGCCCGATCAATGCTGCTTGCAGCTTTAATTGGGACATGAATTCATACAGAAGAAGAGGAGAGAGGAGCTCAGTCTATCCTAGGAAGCCCTCCACCTGAGCCAGCCCTAACTATATACCTGAGCCAGCCCTAACTATAAACCTGAGCCAGCCCTAACTATAAACCTGACGCAGCCCGAACTATATATCTGATGCAGCCCTAACTATAAGCGTTATCAAAAACGAAATTCTTAAGCGTACTCTTAAATGTGGTGAGGGTGTCTGGCCCCCGGACTGAAACTGGAATCTGGTTCCACAGAAGAGGAGCTTGATAACTGAAAGCTCTGGCTCCCATCCTACTTTTTAGGACTCTAGGAACCACAAGTAACCCTGAATTTAGTAGTAGGATAATATTGTACTTTAAGCTCCTTAAAATATGAAGGTGCCTGACCAATTAGGGCTTTGTAGGTGAGAAGGATTTTAAATTCTATTCAAGATTTTACAGACCAGTACAGAGATGCTATTGGAGGAGTAATATGATCTCTCTTTTCTTAGTTTTTGTTAGTACACGAGCTGCGGCATTCTGAATCAACTGGAGAGATTTAAGAGACTTCTTTGAGCAGCCAGGTAATAAGGAATTGCAGTAATCTAGGCTAGAGGTAACAAATGCAAGAACTAGTTTCTCTGCATTGCTTTGAGACAGGATGTGCCTGATTTTTTTAAATGTTACGTAGGTGAAAAAAGGCAGTCCTAGAAATTAAAAGTTAAAAGACAAATCCTGATCAAAGATAACTCCCAGATTCTTTACAGTGCTGCTGGATGCCAGTGCAATGCCATCTAGAGAAATATGTATCATTAGATAATTGATTTCAGAGGTGTTCTGGGGCTAGTAGAATATTTTTAGTTTAACATCATGAAGTTGCAGGTCATCCAGGCCTTTAGACATTCTTGAAGTTTAGTGAGCTGGTTGGTTTCGTCTGGCTTCATTGATAGATATAATTGAGTATCATCTACATAACAATGAAAGTTTATGGAATGTTTTCTTATAATATTGCCTAAAGGAAGCATATATAAGGTAAATAAAATTGGTCCACGAACAGAACCTTGTGGAACTCCATGACTAACATTGGTGTTTGTCGAGGATTCATCGTTTACATATACAAACTGAAATCGATCTGATAATAGGACTTAAACCAGCTTAGTGCGGTTCCTTTACTGCCAACACAATGTTCTAGTCTCTGTAACAGGATGTGATGGTCAATGGTGTCGAACGCAGTGCTAAGGTCTAACAAGACAAGAACAGAGACAAGTCCTTTGTCTGATGTAATTAGAAGGTCATTAGTTATTTTTACCAGAGCTGTCTCTGTGCTATGATGCTTTCTAAATCCTGACTGGAAATCCTCAAGTAAACTATTGTTACGTAGAAAGTCACACAACTGATTCAGGATCTTAGAGAGGAAGGGAAGGTTAGAGATCGTCTATAGTTAGCCAACACCTCTGGGTCAAGAGTGGGCCTCTTAAGAAGAGGTTTAATTACAGCTACTTTGAAGGACTGTGGTACATGGCCTGTTAGTAAAGACAGGTTGACAATACCTAGTAAAGAGGTGCTAACTAAAGGTAAAACTTCTTTAAGCAGCCTAGTCGGGATGGGGTCTAAGATACAGGTAGAAGGTTTTGACAATTCAAGTCAATTTGGCAAAGTCGATGGGAGTAAAGCCATCTAAATATATATCAGGGTTTACAGCTGTTTCTAAGGTATATTATAGGTCTATTTGAAGATAAATCGGTACTGGTTGAGGGCAGGAGATTATTCATTTTGTCTCAAATAGTTAGAAGTGCCTTCTTCCATCTTGTTTTTCTGCAACCAAACATCAGAAAGCCAGGAGCAGGCTGGGTAGTGGAGAAGCCTTGGGTCCTAGCTGGGCTAGCTTAGCTTCCATCTCTCCTCTCCTCCTCTGGTGGCAAGTTTGGTGGCGTTTGGTCCAGCAGGTATGAAATCTTTGGGAAATCCTCTGTTGCTTTATAAAAGGTCCTCTATACAAAATTCAGAGCATATCTATTGCCCCCCACATGGCTCTCAACATGGTGACTACTTACTCGGCGGCTAGTAGCTAATGGTGCTAGCAGCTAATGGTGCTAACAGCGCAAACAAAACAAAAGTGCTGACTGAGCTAACAGTGTTCAGTGCTCAGGTAGAGCAGGAATTTACAAACTGGGCGGCTGTGGCTCTGAGGTGGAGTGGGTTGTCTTCCAATCGAAAGATCGGAGGTTCGATCCCGATTCGATCTCCCAGTCTATGTCGATATGCCCTGGGCAAGACAATTCACCCTAAATTGCTTCCGAGGTTGTACCACTGTGCCATGCTCCAACACAGCTCCACCCAGCTTTAGCCTGGTTTGAGGACTGTCAGCCAGAATAATTGTAAACACCTAAGTAGAAGTACAGGACCTTTTAAATGTAGAACAGATTGTTTTTTTTCTTGTCATTCCTCTTTGGTTTGTCATGAACTTCAAGGCAAGGCAAGTTTATTTGTATAGCACATTTCAACAACAAGGCAATTCAAAGTGCTTCACATAAAACCATTAAAAGCATCAAAACATAATGCAAAAGAAAAGGAGATTTAAAAACAGTTAAGAACATTCATTGAAACATTAAAAACAGTCATTAAAACACTAAAAAGCTAAAAACCGAATAATATGGTCTTCACTTTGTTTCTGTGTTTCTGCTCTCTACTCTCTGTGCAGGGTGACCAGTACAGACAACTACTTCCTCAGTGACGGTCTGTATCTTTCGGAGAAGCAGTTGGAGAACTCCAAACCTCTCCGACTGAATGTGGTCAAAGTCAATCCTGTTCAACCAAGTCACTGGTCACTTACAGGTGTGGAATGAGCCACTAAGGTCAGGTCGGGGAGACCGTCTCTAGTAGAGTTAGAGATATTAGCAATTGGATTACTTAGATATCCAACCAGAAATGTTTTTGTTCCCTACCACCTGTGGGGGGTGCACACGTTTAACAGGGTGATTTTCTCAGGCTGCATTTACCATATCACATGCAGATCATAAGTAGACAGTCTAGTTGAGTTGAACATTAATTAAATCAACTGACTCATTTAACATTGTTTGAAGCTTTCATTGAAAAACACCAAAATAACATTTCCATTTTACTCTGCTTTCTGCTTTTCTGTGGGACATTTCAGGGAAGCAAACTGAAGAGGACACAGAGGGATGGTTTGCCAAGAGACCCCGTACAGAGTGCAATAAAGCTGGAGAGGCCAGCTGCTCTGAGCCCCTCTCTAGATGTACTGACTTACTGCAACCAGCAGAGAGCAGCAACATGTCAAGCTTGGGTGATGATGATGACAATGAAGGATCCACCAGTTATGTTGTTAAAATAATTTCTGCAGTTCTTAGTGAGACAGAACCATACATCTTGGACATTGATTTGGATTTCTTCTCATGTAAGAATCCCTTCAAGGAATTATACACACAGGTATATCCCACTTCTACCCCTCTAGTTCTGTAGCGGCTCCTTACCGCAGATGTGATTGCTTTACCCTGCCGGTCCTACCACTTTTACTCCTTGAAGTAACGAATGTTACATTATTGCAACCCTAGTGCACAGATGGAGTCTTCTACTGGATTCCATGGCTGATATTCTTTTCTAATCACAAGCACAAGTTCGAAAATGTACAGGATGTGCCTACCTGAAGACGTGCGAACCCACCACAGTGTATAAGGCAGCACACTCAACATCCTACGCCTGTTTTATGGAGCGGTGTAGGATCGACATAACATCGACCCAACCACACACATCCTGACCGACTAAAGGTTGGTTTGCCACAGCCAACCTACTTCTTTATAACCTAGGCCGCCACGGCAGAAAAGTAGGGGGCCCCAGGTAGTATCTAGCTGAACTGAGTAGACCCATGACCTAACCCTTGAAGGATCAAACAGATAAGCAGTAGACACCCTGCACACCACACACAACACCCACCCTTTTTGTGTTGTCCCAAGGAGCACAGACCCTAAAAAAAGGCCGACATGTTCAAGAGATAGAAGCGTATGAACAGACAAGGCCCTTCTCCCAGCGAACATAGATCCTGGCACTGCTGTTTGCGCAGACCACAGTGGAAGGGTCTCTTCCCACCTGCCTTTAGGCTTGCAGCACACAAAGAGATGTTCAACATAACATGCCAATGCATGAACTTGGCAAAGCAGATGTACCTTTGTCTTCCTGTCCCCTGTATGGGGTGGAAGAGAAAAGGCATCCATCTGTATAACCCTCGACCTGAAAGAACTTCTTAAGTCCATGTGAACAATATAGGAATTTGTATTGAGTAGCCCCACTACGGTCACCACGAAGCAACAAGCAACTGGGGTGCACCAACAGGGTGGTTAGTTCACATACTTTCTTAGCTGAGGTCAGCGCAAGCAGCAAAGCTCTCTTAATGGACAACACCAAGAGTTTTCATGAGAGGGTGGCCAATGAAAGGTCTGTCGCAATGACCCTTGTGGCAGCAAGAAATTGCTGCTGCATGCACTTTAACAGTGGCATGAGACAGCCCTCTATCTACTAAACACTGCTTTGGTGTAGCCACCTGTAGCCTAACTATAGCCACCTGGATAATCTGCACAACTTGTACGGTCAGACCAGCCCTCCTCAGCCCGTCCTTCTCAGGAGCCAAGTCTATAGAGGATGACCCATAATGGGCAGTGTGCCTATTGTCCCTCTGTGCCACCATCAACTGAGTCACTTCTGCATACCACAGCACCGAACTGCGACCTGGAGCTATCCGGAACACCAACTCCGGATAGCTCCAGGTCGCAGTTCGGTGGTAGAGCAGGGTTGTCCTTCATTCAGAGGATCGGCGGTTCGATCTCTGGCTCTGCTAGTCCATGTTGATGTGTCTTTGGGCAAGACACTTAAGCCCAAATTGTGTGTATGATGGGTGTAAATGTTAGATAGTTAGATAGTCCTGATGGGCAGGTGGCACCTTGCATAGTAGCCCCTGCCATCTGTGTATGAATGGGTGTGAATGGGTAAATGATGAGATGTAGTGTTAAAGTACAGTCCATTTACCAATTCCTGCATGACACATGCTTCGAGCACAACCCCCAAATACTCCACTTTTTGGCTTGGTTGGGGACTGCTCTTGGTCCAACTGATCATGAACCCCAACTTGGTTGTAAGATCAGTTTGGCGGTTTGAAACATAGTGGCTGCAGCAATGTCTCCACACATCTGATGAAGGTGCAGGGGGCCAGGGAATAGCTGAACGGCAGCTTGTTGTATGCTATCCCCAAAAGGCAAGTTCTCATCTTTTTAAGTCGGTGGTGGTGAAAGATCATCCGGGTGAACAAGTTCCAGCAACTGCCTGAGGGTCAGCAAACGGAATGTCTTGCGTGAAATATGCTGGTTTAGGCCGTGAGATCCAAAAAGGTCTTAACTCCCCGTCTTTTTTGGAACCAGGAAGTATGTAGAATAAACCCCCTCTGTCTGTCTTGATTGGGGACAACAGGTTTAAGCTGGAGGGAGGTATGGGCGGAAACGGCTGGTGTGTGTTTGAGTGCTTTGACACTGGGCAGTCGGAACGTATTTTCGGTTCAGGTGAATTTATGGGAAGCCGGAGCGAGTAGAGTAATGAGCTCTTGAAAAATGTAATTTGTTTTAATCAGAACACAGTACAGTATGCAGCACATTCACAACATCAGCTTTATTAACAACAACAACAGGAACGAGGGAGGGGGCTAAATATCTCACGGTGTTGCCCACGCCTGGGCAACACGGCCCTCTCCGTCGAGATGCATCCTGCCATAGACATGTCATCTCTGCTCTGTTGAGCCCTCTCTGCGCTCAGCTGAATCCGCTGGCTGCTCATCACCGCTCTATTCATGGTCGCTGCCGAGGCGCCTGGAAGATCTGTCCCGGCATAGTGGCCGGGACATGACAGGCAGTCAGTGGGCAAATTGCCGTTCACTGAAGAGAAAAACAATGTGGTGTGTTGACTTGTATACTGTGGGGTTCGCACGTATCCGGGTAGGCACGTCCTGATTGGCCGTCTATGCTAATACAAATTTACAGTGGGCGAACGCATGTTTGTGATTGGAGGAGAGTATAACCAGTGCCAGCTTACACAAAAAAAAAAATTATTGAATTTACCCTTTAATGGTTGAATTCCCTCAACAAATGGGAAATTTAAATTTGTGTAATAATTGTTAATTTGTAAGCAAAGAACCTGAACTGTCAAAGCAGAAATCTGATGTGATAGATGCCACCTAAACTAGCAATGTAACATCATGTCACATGATCAAATAGATACCTGACATTGGGAAACATAAGCACACATATTACCCTTATATCTTTATGTAGATACTAAAAATATAACAAACTGTTTATTTAATTGAATTGGGTTTTTTTTCATATTTTTTATAGTTCATGTAGAAGAAGCATATAATTTATTGCTACTAACAGGTTAACCCCCAAAAAATGAAAACCATGAAAGGGATGTGTTTTTCTTTTTCAAGGATATATATGGAAAATGCCAAGTCATGAAATTTCATTGAAGTGTCTACCTAGAAAAGAGGTTTATTTCTGAGGTGGCAATGTGAATCAATTGCCAAGAACCTGATCTCTGGTAAACCCATTGTGATTCAGTGCCCCGCTCTCTACAAGAGAATATAATATATTCAATTCAAGCTGATGAGCATAATCTTATTATGTCCCAAATTCACATTTTTTACACAGGTAAAGATCCAGTCTTTAACCTGTTTATCCTATTTAGTTAAACATACCAGTGATAGACTGAAGCACAACAAATGTGTATGTACATCTAAAACTATGTCCTGCTACACAGATCCCTCTGTAGTTAAAATGCAATACATGGCACCTTGAATTGATCTCTGCTCCATGTTGTCGGTCTGTCTTGTGTGTGTCAAGGAAGAGTACGACATCCTAAAGGAGCTCTACAACTTCAGAGGACCCAGCCCTGATGCTGATGAGGTCAGACTGATTTATACATGTTTTTTTAACTAAAGATGATATTCAGTCCACTCACACACACACACACACACACACACACACACACACACACACACACACACACACACACAGTAGGATTATTACACATAACTCTGAACACATGAGCAAATAAGAAAGGTGCACTCAGTAGATTGAAGATATCCACCAGGTGTGTGTGTGTGTGTGTGTGTGTGTGTGTGTGTGTGTGTGTGTGTGTGTGTGTGTGTGTGTGTGTGTGTGTGTGTGTGTGTGTGTGTGTGTGTGTGTGTGTGTGTGTGTGTGTGTGCGCGCAACGACCACTTCTGTATTGTGTTATTGAATAAATTCAACCAGCGATGTCAAACTAAAAAAAAAAAAACAGCAACAATGTGAAGTTATACAAGCAATGTGCTCAAAGTCGTCGTGTAATACACTTCATCAATGGACTTGTACTTGTATAGAGCCTTTCTAATCTTCCGACCACTCAAAGCTCTTTTAAACTACGTGTCATTCACCCGTTCACACCCATTCATACACTGATACCATACAAGGTGCCACCTGGTCATCAGGACTATCTAAGCATCCTCACACCGATGGCACAGTTGAAGTGGACAAAGACAGAGGTGCACACTCACTCAGGCGTGGACGCACACATGCACACACACACGACCGAACACATAACCTAATGATGGAGTGAGTCTGCTGGTCTCTCAACATCGGTTGTGTCATCAAACAGAGACTATAACATAAAACATTATGCATTGTCCACAAATACCTTGGTCTGGTTCCGTCAGGCTACCATATAGAGAGCAACCTTACTGGTAGCATACTGGTGTGGTTTGGCAACCTGACTGACTTAACTTATACCATCAATACTTGTACCGCTACCTTTAGGAGCACATAGTAATGTTGTATTCTTTATAGATTTGTATCTAAGGAGTCATAGCACAATGACAGTACAGAAGAATTTGTAGTATAGTTTTAGTGCTTTGTTCTCTAACTAATTAACGTGTGTGTGTTTGTGTGTGCGTGTGCGTGTCCAGGAGGAGCTTGATGAGTGTGTGGATCGTCGTGTACATCAGTTAGAAGACCTGGAAGCAGCGTTTGCTGATCTGCTCGAGGATGATGGGGACGAGACGGTTACGCGCTGGGCCAGCAACCCTGGGTAAAGTCCTCAACATGCTCCATCACTCATTCCCGCATTTCAGGACAAGTAGTGAATAAATGAATCCATCCATTCCTGTTTCTGGCAAAGCAACTAAAACGTGCTTCTCCTACTATATGTCAAAATAGTGTAGACTGTGTATAGGATTGGTTTGTAGACTGTGTATAGGATTGGTTTGTAGACTGTGTATAGGATTGGTTTGTAGACTGTGTATAGGATTGGTTTGTAGACTGCTGTTTGAGTTCACCGTCTTGGCTTTTTGCAACCAGTGAACAGAACTGACCATATTAGGAATGCGGAGACGCTGTATACGGCTCTGGTAGCGGTAGCGACCTGTCAATCACAGTAGCCCCGCCCTAAATCATACCCTGCTTTATGGTGGGTTTGACTCTAAATGGAGCATAATTTACTAAATGAACATCATGCTGTATTGAAGAGAGATTGAGACCATAAACTCATGTTTACTGAGGTAATAAATCAAGAGAGAAGTAGAGTCATTTTCTCATAGACTTCTATACAACCAGAGGAGTCGCCCCCTGATGGACACTAGAGAGAATGCAGCTTTAACACACATCATCGGCGTCAGCTTCTATTTTCAGAACTGCAGGTTGCCGCCTGCAAAATAGCTTCCGTGAAAAGGGCTTGTAGTAATGATGGTGGATGTCAGAGAGATGTTATCAAGTACATTCTGTACACACCCACACGGACCTGAGAACGAGTCTAACACGTCTAACAAAGTGAAAACACCTGTACTTTACTCACTATGTGCTAGGCACTCAGAAGCTCACTCTATTGACATTTTGTTACCTTCCTTTTTTTCTCCCATGTGTTTTCAGCATGGCTCCATTAGCCCAACTGGTTTCCAGTTTGAAGTCAAGAAATCTGTGCCCTGATTATGAAATGGTAAGAAAGTTCATGCACTTATGTACTACAACTGTACGTGCCACTGCTACAACAACTGTTACTGGAATTGTTGATAGAGATGTGGACCTCAAGTGGCCGATTACAGTTGTGAATCACCTGTCAGTGACTGTGTATCTCAATGTGTCTCTTCATATTAGTAGCTAGAGCGACAAGGTCGTGGACTGGTGAGTGTTTGAATGGCGTCTCTCTACTCTGTGCGTGTCTAAGCTCCACCCTCTGTGAAACGCAGAGATCAAAGAGAGAAACCAGTACGACAGTAAATGACAACAAATCGCAGTAAAGACTGTATTTTTATGTACATAGATTATTTTAGGATCATGGGTGTTTGCCTGATGAAGACCTTAAAGACTGCAACATTGGTCTCAAAATGACAGCTGGACATTTAACTTTCTATGTCATGTAAATGAAACATTCAGAAAGGATTTTGTAATTATAATGATAGTACAGTACCTGTCAAAGTAAAGGCATAGATAGCTCAAATGAAATGATAGATATTAAGTTCCATACTGGTGTATTGATTCACACTTTTTATCTGATCTCCTAGCTTCTCTCCTCTTCCATGTTTTCCTCCTCATCCTGACTCTCGATCGCTCTTTCCTTCTGTCCCTCCTGATTTTTTTTTGTCGCTTTCCCCTCCTTCAACCCTCCTGCTTTCTCCATCTGTTCTCTCTCAGGTCCATCAGGCGGGGCTAACCTGTGACTCTGTTGAGCTACCTCACCACATCAGCACCGATGAGGAGATCGACAGACTAATCTCAGCTGTACAGCTGTTTCTGAAGGCGGTGCCCAAACCTACAATTGTTACTATGTCCAGGTAAATAATACAGTTGAAATTTGAATTCAAGCCCATCTTGTTAAATGTCTAGGAGTAAAGGAAGAAAGGTGAAATGGGTTTGTTACCGTGTGTGTTTTCAGGTCCAGTCTGGATGAATACTGTCCGGTAGAGCAGGTGGATTGTGTCCAGAGCAGAGTACTGGCTGTGTTGGAGAGCCTGTATGGACCACTGGACGTACACAAAGACTATGAAAACAGCAGCATCGAGACTCAGGACTGCCAACCAAAGGCCTCTTAACAAACACACACATACACGTGTCAATTTTGGATTTGGTGGATGTACCGTTTGATAAAGTCAACCACATAAAAAAAATTACATGTCAAATGCTGTTGCAATGAATCTTTAAGTAAATTTATATTTTATCGCCAAAAGCTGAAACATGTTTTGGGGCTGTTGGTCATGATTAATTAAAGTACAGTCAACAAATCCCATGTGCAGACTCAAACAAGCAATGAAGGAATATTGAAGTTTAAAGGTATCTCCTGAACAACAAAACTGTAGGTTCTGTAAGAATAATCT